>NW_018127896.1:3866964-3912961 GCF_001952655.1 Monopterus albus | reverse complement strand
GGATGTCATACATTTAAAAAAGAGAAAGAGAGAGGACAATACGTTCCTCCACTCTCACTTTCTTTACATACAGGAAAAGACAGTCCATAAAAATAGACCTAGAACATGTGCAGAAGCACTGACAAGTTTTAAGGGGGTGAAAACGAGAGAAAATCATCGTATAGTTCAAAGGTTTAAAGTCAGAATATGTTTGTTTTTGTTTTTTTAAATCCCTTTTTTACATGTCACTGCTTTAATAAGAATTCGGCTGTGGCATTACCCAGCAGGACAATACTGATCCATGACCTGAGGGATTTGTCTCATATTCCCAACTGACTCCTGAATCTGCAGCCAAGCTCGGCCATTAAACACTGTTTGAGCCCTCTGTTCATAAGTCTACTCACGTTGGGCCCAACAGCAGATTGGCCTGCCTGCTCTATTGGCTCATGGCACATTGGGTATGGCTGGGGCATCATCGGCTTCCTGAAAACATTAAGGTCTTTTCTACTGCTGAGACGGCCCGCTATAGGCCCCTTTGTGCCATGAAGAAAGAGAATGTGGATGGATTTCAAAGGGGAGAGGAGGAGGACAGAAAGTGAGTGGCGCATTGACAGAAGAAGAAACCAACTGGTGCTCACCTAAGACAGACATCTAGTCTGAGCCAGAAAGCTTTTCTGGGGGACTTTGGGATTTATATGTGTCAGGTATGTTGGGTTTTATTCACAGACAGAAACAGAACACACATCTTTAACCTCATAATGACCTAAAACTAATAGTTTTTTGTGACAGAGAATAGATGTGATCTAGGGTGCGTTTGGATAAAAATCACCTCCTGTACACATGCAGCCTCTGAATAAGATCTTGTTCTTGCTGTGACCTAAAATCCTGTTTCATTGCTGCACAGCTTTGGCAGCAACCTAATCTCTTCTCAACTATTGAAACTCCATTCAACAAAGACACAGCACTCCAGAAGTGATGGCTTGTGATTTAAGTGATGAATCATGACCAGTTTCAAAATAAATCTACAAAACCACTCCGTGTGCCCAAGGACAGCTGATACACTCTTTGTTTTAAAGTTAACATTTATATTTATGGTTTTAAACTTGTGCATTTAAATCTAGGAAGTTGCGCGATTTGTTTTTCTTTTAACGCTGATGAATCTGAATTACCTGGACGAGTTGCCGGGATACTTGGCAGAGTACGATGTATCTTACTTGTTATTGCCCTGTCCTGCCAAAATCCAGGCATCCTGGCTCAGAGATAATAGATATTCTCTCCACTTCATCCATCACCAATGTGGCTGAAAAAATAAACATTTAACCAGATTTTACACCAAGAGCAAACAGAGCATAATAAAATTCCCTATTTTTCTTTTGGTATCAGCCCATTAACTTCATGCCGAGCTCAATATGAGATTCTATGTGCTCTAATTTTCTGAACACGGATAATCAAAATGCTTATTATCGCAGGTACCAGGACCATTTCTCAGCACAGACTAAGCACTCTGAAACATCTCCATCCTTTTTATGTAAAATTCATTTCCTATTTCTATGCAATCATGCAGATCTAAAAGCCTTTTTATTGCTATTTCATAATTAGCTGCTGGAACCAATGCTGAAAGTGTTGCTCAAAAATAATTCTGCAATTTTAAATCACAGCAAATAAAGACATTATTGATAATTTGCATGAGTGAACTGGCAGCGTGAGGCTGGTTGGGGATTTGGAAGGGGGACTTTGCGTACAATGCTGCATGCCGTCAGAACGCTGCTCTCTGTTGCTCAAATTTGGCCCTTGTTTCACCCCATTTAGGATATGAGCAATGTTAATGAGATGAAAATGTAACTGGGGCTCAGTAATGTAGCAGCTGGAGCCCATAAGTGTCTCGGACTGATATCTCACTTTGGCTCAACATCTTTCATCTACTGCAATGTTCACTTTTAAACATGTTAATCTACCGGAGGTTGTCTTCTGAGTTACAGCAGTAATTAACTATTTGAGCTGGTGCACATGGGCGACTGGGGAACCTGAATACGGTCCTGGTGTGAAAACTATATTTTTAATGGCTCAAATTACCAGATAACCTTAGAGAATAATGGTGTGAAAAATGGCCAACACACAGCATAAGAAACTGGAATGACAAAAGCACTTAACCCCCACAGCTCCAGCAGAGAGCAGGATGTGGAGCTGGTGCAGGTGAATATCAATAAAGCTGTGACTCACAGGCGCTTGCCTCTCCAGGCAGTTCCCCAAAATAAAAACCTGCCTGACTTGCCTAGTTACAATTACAATTGAGACACTCTGCACATGCCTTTTACGTTTTTACACTGTTACAGCAGATTTGATCTGTACAGCTTCTACTGCCACAGTGAGGAAGGATTCACAGCATAGAATGAACAATCAGTCATGAAATATGAATGTAACAGTAAGTCAATCAATACAGTCAACCCCTGAACTGCAAATAATTTATTGTCTGTGGTAGAACTGTTAACAACATAAGTTCTGCTAAACAAATTTGTAGCCCATTGCGTTGTTTGAATTTTCTCTCATCTTTGCTTTTGTATGAAAAATTTGATCATCTTACTACTTTGCTTCTCACATAGTTGTTTAACAGTAACCATCAAAAATTAAATGAAGCGTCAAATTGAAAACTCAAATGAAGTGCCCCAAAATTGTACTTGAGCAAATATAATATTTACTCCTACAAAATATGAACAAGTATTTATATGGCACTGGTAGCATCAAACACAAAAATCAAATTCAATAATTTTGTAATGTTCTGTTAATATAATGTATAGGCTGGTGACTTCCTTTTTATATACACCAAAGACATTTTTAAAACTAGATATACAAGAGAGGATGGAGAAAAAGAAGCCCTTTGGTTTTGCGCATATTCAGAGATGTACTAAGACCAGCACAGCAAGCCTCAGGAGGCCTGGCTCTTTGATACTTTCTTGAAGGCTGAGTAAACAAAGATTTATTGAAGGAACATAATTCACAGCTGACACATTTTACACACATACACACATAATGACTTGGCAAACGTCGTGCTCTCCTCGGATGTAGCAAAAAAGAATAAAGTTGGGCGACGGGCACCTGGCAGAAGGATTATTCTGATTCTCTCTCCGTCTCCATTTCCTCCAAAGATTTCTTTGCCACCTGGCGCTGATCCAAATGGCTCAGTGATGCTGCTGAGGTGTCCGTGGCTCTGCCCAAGGGAAAATATCTATTATCCCCCCTCCTTGTTTTTCTTGTCTTGCAGAGGAATAACCGCTCAACGATTCAGGGCTTTCACCTCTACTCTGATAAAGGTTATCTTGGCAATTTAGCGCTGGCGATATCACATTATGGAGAGAGTTATGAGGCGGAAATCAAATTTTGCTTCCAGTGACTCTGAGGAAAGGGAGGATGAAAGGTGTATGGCACTGCACAGTCATGATATGGTAGAAACTGTATGTATGCAAGGTTGTGTGAGAGTGTGTGTGCATGAGCATCTGTTTGCATGTCTCCTGTCCTACACAGTTTCCCAAGAACATTAAACCTTTTTTTCCACTATACGGCAAAGTGTTTTATACAAAAATGCTTCATCTCACTGTAGGTTTATATTATATATTATAGTTCTTCCAAAGGGCGGTTTCAGCTGATCTGCTTGATGGACTCTGCATCAAAAATCACTTTGTCAAATCTGAACATACAGACATGACAAGCATATTTTAGCGTCAGTATGACTTACACTTTCTGAGGATATCATATGTCCATGATGAATAATCATCCATAAATCTGCCTAAAACTTACAAATGAAGGATGTTCTGTATCCATCTCCAAAGCCTGCCTAAGAATCACAACATTTTAAAGTTTTTTTCAGTATTAAAGGAACTCAGTAGTATTTTAATGTACATCTATGGACACATTACAAGATGACATTGCAAGTATCTAATTCGGAAAACTTTTAATTTTGCCACTTTGCCAAAATGAAAACAAACATAAGCTAAAAAAAACACACCATTATATTTGAATACCAACACCCACGCTGTGCAGATAGCATTCACAAAGTAAAGCTGATAACTCAGTGTTTGGAGTGACACCTCCTTCCCTTGTAAGAAAAAACAGGAAATTAGCGAAACACATTACTATCAGGGCAATCGGGAGAACCTACAAACCACACCATCACATCACACCTCCTGTATTTGTCAGATGCATTATCACATTATTATATTCACAGTTTACCCTACTCCCTGGAGAGCAAAGAAAATAAGCCATTCCAGAGCTCCTACTGCCAAAAGGGTTGCCATGACAATGAGGTTTTTCCCTTTAGTTTCTGTATATTCAACTCTACTCCTTTACGTACAATGATTAAAACAGTACAATTGTAACATTTTTTGCCTAAGGACACGTGCTGCTACATGTAGTTCATGGAACAGTTTCCCAGTTTTAAAACAGAACGAGAGAGAAGGCAGTTGCTGGAAGCTTGGCTTTCCACACTATATTAGTTTTGTGACTGGAGATAGAAATACATTTTTAGCAAAGCTGGGGGACATTTTTATTTCATGGTCAACTCGTGAGGGTGTCATGTAAACGGGGAGGCAGGACTGTCTCAATGTCTCAAACACATTCAGGTCACACCAATAAATGAATTTTCTTTTCTGTGTGTACTGTCACCTTTTAGTTTTACTTTTAAAATACCATTTTAATGTATCCCTATGACTGGTTAATCATTTCCACTTGTTAGTTTGTAATACTTCACACTTAGTTATCGGATGTTTTCAGCCAAACTAGCAGTAGCTGTGTTTAGTTCTAGTTAGCAAATGTTAGCATGCTAACACACAACAAACATGGTAAACATACCTGTTATATATCAGTGTACTGGCACTGTCAGTGTGAATGTTGGCAGACTGTTAGCATTTAGAACAAAGCACCACTGTGGCTAACACCAGCTTCACAGTTGCTAGCACACACATGTTAGCTTCCCAAACACTTCAGACATTAAAACACATTACAGGTGTTGGTGAAAGCTTCAAACACAACACTTGTGCCTTTAATCCACTAGTCCAATGCCTCTTACTGTGACGTAACTTGGCACTGTATGACAAGCACAAAGACTCAATAAACATATCACAACAGTGACCCCAGCTGGACAGCCAAAACCCTGAGATCTGATGCCATGTCTGGGTTTGTTTGGCTTCCTGACTCTCTGCACCTCTCACACCCCTAACACTTTTCATCACTTCACCAAGGAATTATCAAAAAACAAGTTAAACCCCATCCAGAGGCTTTTAGCTCTGGCGCAACACCACACAATCACTGGATGAAAGATTGGATGGAGTATTTCAGTGTCAGAGAGCATCAGCACTGTCTGTGGCTGTTTTCTTCCTCTCTCCGGCGGAATGCAGTATGTCTCTCCCTCTGTTTCTACCTATACCATCATTCACGCAAACAAATATTTAAGCTCTTTGAACATAAAAGTCCTGCCAATATAAATCCCTGACTGTCAAGCTAAACACAAACATACTCACTACCAATACACATGCACATTTTATATTCAGGAAAAACTGATAACCTCGTGTAAACTATAAATACAGTATTCACTGACATAAGACAGACACACACAGGCTTCCACACTCAAAGTGAATGCAGCCGCAACAGCTGAATGCCCTTGAGGTTTCCACACCCTCCCTGATAATACTACTCTGACATTTCTTAAGAGTGTGGAGGCTCTACACTGAGCATTTCCTAAAGAATATTTTTAGAAACTAGATTGTAGGTGGGGGGAGGTTAATGCGCTGACCTCTCGACCACTGCAGCTTAATGAGCTCAGTCAAGGAAGTGTCGAGGTCAAGGTCACCAATCAATGAAAGAGAAATGAGGTATGTATGCAAATCAATATGTGTGCTGTCAGTTTTACCTAAATCCACAGCAACAACCCTCCAAAACACTGAAGGACTGTATGATTATTATGATGAAAGTCAGCTTATTATAAAATAGCTTATACTGTTTAATGCAAGCCGTCCACTGAGATGCTTCAGCATAGCCTCTGTGTGCTGCATGTATTTTCCATATTGTAATGAAAGGGAGATGCAGCAGAGAAGTCAACAAGAGCTGGAATGATCACTATTCAAAGCTGTGAACTCCACAGGGTCATGCACACAAAAAGCACAAATAATGCTTATGAAGACTCTTATCTATGTACAGAAGTGGGATGTTGTGTATAAATGAACTATCTCAGTTTATTGATTGTGTGCCTGAAGTTACAGGGGTATTTAGTCACTAAATCAGATGGGTGAATGTGAAATAATAACAGTGAAAAATCCAACTCGTGTTATTTACGGCATTTCTCCAGAGTCGACTACAATATTGTATAACAACCTCTTGATTAGAGTCACTCAGGCTTTGCTAAAATCAACCAGTCATCTCAAATTTTACTTAACCCAAGCACTGTCAGCCAATCAATAATCAAAGAAATGGCAAATGGAGGCCCTAGTCAAGCCAGAAATCTTTTTGAAAAGCAAAACACTAGTATTTACATCATGCACTCAAACCTGTATGATGACCATGTTCAGGTCTTTTGTATTGTAATATTTATTCTGCTAATAGCGTAGCTTCTTCCATGCTCTGTGGTACAAATCTTTTCAGTCAAGCTTTGCTTAAAATTGGGTCTGCTCCAAAATCTGATCATCACAATGCTGGTTTGAGCGTAGCAGGTGAGATTTCCACACAACGGCACTATACTGTCTATACCAGTGGTTGCCAACCTTTTTGTGACCTTCTCGATGGAATTATATCTACTTATGACCTGTTGTTACTGACTGTTTATGTCTACTTGTTGTGGTTGGGAGTTCCTGGTTTTATCTGAATAATTTTAGCCAACAAATTAAAGATTAAGTATGTATAATTTATTGATTGCTAAAAATTCACAGTAAACGTGATGTGTCTGGCTCAATGCAGTGGCACAGTTATAAACCTGGCAGCTGTAATGGCAGCCTTTTACAAAGCTGTTTCTAACAGTTTGTAGTGTCTCCTTGACAGTCTAGACACAGTTCATCTCCCACAGCAGCAGGGGCTTTAGGTTTCATTTCAATTCTCTCTTCTTTTTTATGTGCAGGGCATTTTGCCATGCTCAGCTGGAGTGAGATTTACTGTTCAGGTATTCTGGGAGAAGAAAAGAAAGGCCATTGCTTGTGGTGCAAGACTAAAAGTTTTGGAATTGCTGTAACTCAACCATCATTAAATACTCAATTTTCAGACCTTGCTGAAGCCACAGTTGAATGGACTTTTATCAGCGGCCTGAGAGACAGCTGGGTGAGAGTACTTGACAAATGTTAAGGCCTCCAACACTACTCCAAAACAAGCAAAATTCAATTAAGTGGTCTTTTATTGTCAAGGTGGATCAACACATTTTATGTGAACAAGATAGGTGAAACTTTTTTTCTCACCGTGTTAGAGGATATGAGATAGTGATACAAAAACATTAATCTTTCCATTTGCTGTGCTTAAGTACAGCTTTAGTGAATATAAATGCTAAAGGTGCCTTCATGCCATACTATGATGTATTTCTAACTATGATGCACAAGCATAGCCAATAGAAAATCCAATGTTAGACATCCATGCTTGATTTCACAGGTCCCTTCAGGAAGTACAGTTCCGGTGGAAAGTGCTGCTTTGCCCTACGTAGGCAGACAAATTAGGAGTATCTGTCCATCAGGTATTTACATAATCAGCAAGATGTTAGTGTGAAATAAGAGGGAAATTAGTCATCAGCCCAAGTCTTCACCCTTCACTCATAGTTATGCCTGGCTGCATAGCTCATCAGCAAAAGTGCATCCACTGAGGATACTTTCTAAATTTGTTGCTGTTGCATCACGGCACCACAGATGTGAAAACGCAGTAAATGAAACTTGTTTACACAGAAATCCACAAGAGTCTAGGGAGAAAACTGCTCAGGCAAGAAGGAGCTGGGTATTAGCGAGCCAAAAACAAGAGGGAACATCGTGTGCTCTTGCTGATAATACTCTTTATTCTTGTCTTTTGTTCAGGGGTAACATTGGACATCTCGTGCTAAAACAGCTTTTTTGTGTGTGGGGTACTATTTATTGCTTTAAATGATCATAATTATGCATGACAGAAATATTAAAGCCCTGACAGGCCAGGTTGGTCCTTATCCAAACAAAAGCGGCTCATTCTGTACAGCTCTTACTTTTAACTCGGGTTGAGGTTAATCGTACATTACAAAAATATACCTCAATGCTACAATTGCTCCTCTTGTACAGATATAGGTAACTGTATTAAGATAATATGCTGAAATTATCCAAAAGATTTCAAATAGCAAATGTGCCAACACAGACTGGCGACCCGTCCGGGGTGGACCCTGCCTCTCGCCCAATGTCAGCTGGGATTGGCTCCAACGCCCCCGCGACCCTCGTTAGGATAAGTGGTATAGATAATGGATGGATGGATGTGAAAACACCTGTGTGGGTGAACCATGCACATGTGGAACCTTTAAAATCAACTTTAGATTGTTGAAACTCTGACACACAACATGAAATACCTTTTTTAAACACCTGAGTTGAAATGACTTAGAATTAATATTATTAATAAAAGAATTAATAAAATGTAATATTTCTGTCCATACATTCAATGGCTTGAACAAAACAACGGAACTTTGCATGTTTGAGATGGAAGAATGTAACACTTTTATCATTTTTAACACCATGAATGAGCAAAAAGAGAAGTCCTGAAAGCTTCCTGATCTGGATCTAAGGTAATTTGCTAAATCATACTCTGAGTTGATTAAAGTGACCTCTCCCAGTGGAGTGATACTCACAACTTTATAATTATTCTGCTTGGAATTGATCAGACTATTACTAAAACAGAGGAAAAGAAGAGAACGAGAGCTGTCTAAGCTCTTATTGTTTTCTCTGCTGCTCTGAATAACTGAACCAAAGCTAATTGTTTTTTAAATATAGTTTATAAGACAAAGGGTTCTGCTCCACAGCAAGGGGGGGGATGTGTTTGGAGCTTGACTTTCAAGATAATGTGTGACATTACTTTTCAATAAAGTCCAAGCTTAATGAAATTTCTCTTTTACAAGCAGGTTTTATGTCAAATCTAGCATCTATTTATTGTAAGCTGCAGTTTAAGGATGAATCCACAAGGAGGAGCTGCTGAACAAGTATTCACAAGTGTTGAGTGTAAACAGTATTGGCTTGTTAATTAGTTGTATCTGTTCCCATTGATTGCTTTTAACTTTAGAGCTATTGCACCCTGGCAAAGAGCCTCAAACAGTTCAACGTGCCCAAAGTGACCAGGGATGTTCAGTATGATTAATATACTGGGAAACTACTGCTTGGTGTTTTGCAGCTGTTATTGACAGCAGTTATCTGACACTGCACTACACTCACCCAATTTGTCTTCCACTTATCTGGATCTCATATTGTGTTCCCAGGTCTTAACTGAACTTCTATAAAATACAGAAATTGAGAACACAAGACAAACTAGTTTCCTATAACATTCTAGAAATAAGAAAAATAATGGGAATAACTTTTTTAATTTTACCAATACTTTGATTTTTATGTAGGTCAAATTAATTAATATATTCTATTACTTCTATTATCTGTGGTTATATTTTTGAAAAGTAACCACAATTAAATTCTTATGTACTTTACTTTAGTATTTCCATTTTACATAACTTTATACTCTATTCCAATAACTTTTGGTGGCGAAATATTGGTGAATAAGAGTCTTTTGTACTATAGTCTACCATGTGCAAAGACATCGTGAATACATAAACATGCAGACCCTGCTGAAAAGTAGCAAAACCACAAATAAAAAGTCCATTATTCAAAATTTATCTCCGAAATCCAGTAATATATAAACTCATATCAGATGAAACCACTAAAGTAAAGTACAAAAAGTACCTCAAAGTAAGTGTAACTGTTTCTATTTGTCATCTGGTGATCCTCTAATAAAGTATGACTTTTTGCAGCCTTTATGAAACGTGAACTTGAACCCAAAACGACCCCATTATGAGACACTGTAACAGATTGTTTTAAGGGGAGTGATATGGAAAGTGCTGTTTTATAAATGAGTCACTACTGATAAGGGCTCCTACACTTTCGCCCAGCGCCTGACCAGCGGTGTCTGGCTCCTGCAGTATCATTGATCACACTGGGTGTGAATGGCTGCTCTCTAGCAGCCAATAGCTGAACACCGGATGAGAGATATCCGCTGCAACAACAAGCTCACTGTTCCCCCTTCAGCTTGACGCCATTTACAGCCTAAATCTCGACCTCCTCCTCTCCGGAAAGAGAAAACACACACACACACACACACACACACACAAACACACACACATAAGAAAAAGTACTGGCAGACCCCTTAGAGCACTGTGGATAAAATACGCCGAATTAAAGGTACGTGTGAGCTGGAGTTTTGTCGCTTGCTTCACCTTTTGCTTCTTTCTGAAAGGAGCCATTTTGCGCAATGAAACGCTAAGTTTACACTGTGGTGACTTGACTGAAGTTGTGCCTGTTTTAACGCCTTGTGCTCTCGAGACAACATGGGATTTACGTCTTAGCGCTGGTTCTAATGGAAATGCGCTCCTTTCGGATACTTTCTGAATGGATTTTGCCGAAGCTTTCCCCGACTGAACTTTTGATGCAGGGACTAAACTCACATTAAAATCGGATTTATTTTATCTAGACGGGAGCTAAAGTGTCGAAAGCACGGTAAGTGCAGCCTTTTGCAAACCACAAACTGTCATGAAAGTTGAAAAACAATGCGCATTTCTTGGCTAGACTTGTCTCGTAAACGCATTTTTCGTAGTTACAACGTAGCTACACGTTAGCGGAGTATGGACCTGAACTTTACACACACTGTTATGGTGTAGATGTTTAAAATGTACGAGTTTCTTCTACAGCCAGTTTTACGTTGAAAGTGCACGTATCCTTTAATGAAGACAGGTGTTTTCACGCTATAGCTATAAAATTAGCATGAGCAATCTATAGTAACTTAATTATTGTTGTCTTTATTAAGAAGTAGCCTACTCTGTCCTAAATATGTTTGCTCACATGTGCAAACTGTTTCTCTGCTCTACATGTGCTACTCAACGTGCACGACCAGTTTTTTCCACCACGCTTGCATGTTGCAGTGTAAATCTGTCCCGCAGTGGAAACTGCTAATCAATTGCGGATCAGTATGACTGGCTGGGTTTCTATATTTAACTTACTACACTGCGTGGAGCTTTGAGTGCAACCTTGTCAAGTGTCACCACTGATTGCTGGTGTTTTGGTGCCGATGCCATTAGTTTGCCCTAGTTTACTTATGTCAGTCCTCACACTTCACCCACCCACTGTGGCCAACATGGCTTGCACACAAGCCCTGTAAAGAGATGAGGGGTCCATACATCCCCCCTCTAATAGGTTAAAGTTTGAGTGTGTTTCCAAGCCCCTCATTTGGAATGAAAAAGCTCATAAATCCTAAAGAACCCTCATGCATGCCCACAGAGAGCAGTGCTTCACTCCCACCACCACCCTTGAATGCATCACTCACACTTTGGGCCCTTTCATGCTCCAACCTTTTTTTTTTATCTTGTCACTCATCACGAGTGTCACAGTGTAAAATGTGTTAGAATGGGGACGACTGCAACAGGCCATTTGTCATGCAACAAACAAAATCCCCTTCCTCTATTGTCACTGAAAGGGGGGACCACCCCCACCAAAGATGGCATTTGAAAGCTAATTAGCACAAGGATGGAGAATTAAAGCCACAACTGCCAGTTTCTTTACACTGGTGTGATGTGTTGGTGAAAACAAGGCTGTTCATTTGAATATGTTAGATTAAGGCCGTGTTCAAACTCCCCATTCATTTCTATGGGAGACTGCGTTCACCGCATAACTGGGGGCTCTCGCAAAACAACGCAACCCTGTGCGGGGAAAACGTTTAATCTGGTTCAGCTTTCACAGCACCAGATGGTGGCATCATGTACAGGGGGACAATCAGAATGTCGACTCCCACGGGAAGAAGACTCTTTAGTTTACTTTGTTAGCACAAGCATTCACTGCTGTTCACGCTTGAATTTGGGCTACAGTCAATGCAGCATAACGACGCGCCATGCATTTTTGTTAGTACGGGATGTTAAATGTTTTTTTTTTTTATCTATCAATGCTGATGCAATGGTAGTAACACTGGTTTTAAAATAGAGTATACTACATTAGCAGCATGGCTAACCAAAATACAATGGAAATGGGAATGAAGCCACTCACATCCACTCATCACAATATGGTCGGCTTGTACACGCCTATAACAAGCCCCGACCAATGCAGCCCCTTGCGTTAAACACAGCAGGGGGTTGCGTTTTTACCAGATCAGTCTGAATGCCTGCTAATGCAGAGTGGCAGTGCAACATGCAAATGCTCACTCTCCCCATACCATGAATCAGGGGGATAATAACTGATCTAGGGCCGAGGGTGCCTATAGAGTGGAGCTCTGAATTGTTGTTAGAGGTTTGTAACATACTAAATACACTTGCAGTACACAAGCCGTACATTAGACAGTTGTCCAACATGCCATTTAGTTTCCTTTTTTTACACTTGCTCTTACACATCCTTTAAATTTCCATGTCTCTATTATCTGATCCATATCAGTCTGCACTTACGTACCCTAACTTCCCTTAGCGCTCAGTAAAGGCACACAACAAAGGTGAACTTTGAACACAGCATCTGAGAATACAATAACAAATAGTTATTGTAGAAAACTGTAAATTGGCTAAAGTTTGATAAAACTATAATATATAACATTCAGTTTATTATCATGTATGGCAAAGGAAAGTATCAAATTTGAGAAGCTGGAACCAGCAAATGTTTTGCTACTAAAACAAGTATTCAGTTACCAAGATAGTCAGATGAATGTTCAGTCAAACTGTCGGCCACTGTAATGTAATTTGCTTCTTGATTAATTATTTGAAGTTATATATTGCCAGTAAATTTTGGCATTTTATTTTGAAAACATCCATCCAACCATTATCTATACCACTTATTCCTGAACAGGGTGGTATTGGGGGCTGGAGCCTATTCCAGCTGACACTGGGTGAGAGGCGGGGTCCACCCTGGACAGGTCTAAAACATCCTCAGAGTTCATTTTTATCAAAATGGTTGCTGATTAATTCTTTTGACACTTACAGCCTTGATGTAGAGTCAACAGGAAATGAGGGAGAGAGAGATGCAACAAAAGTCTCAGGCTGTACTCAAACCAGAGTCATTGCAGTTCATGGTCGGACTTGGCACCTTAAACTACAGAGCCATTTTTGCTAGCTCCTTTCAACTTTTATTTTTCTTAGTTTAGTCATTGTGGTGTCATACAGTAGATGAGGGGAAGCAGGAGGTTTGTACAAACAACTGACTGGAAAGCATCTATAATCAATAAATTTATCAGTTCATGAACAGTAAAGCGTGGTTGTGGAACTTGGTACAGCTTTGAGCAAACAAACCTTTGATGCGATGCATGTTTTCCCATAGTACACATAGACATACTTGCTGTAGTTCCATAGACTCATTGCTGTATGAAAGGAAGCCTTCTAAAGACCGAACTACCTCTCACTACTGGCTATAGACATTAATTAACTATGTCATCACACACTCCCAACACACATCTCCCCAGTACTATCATAAGTTTGGTAGGACTTATTTCCATAGTGGTGTTTGAACAGACATTGGCTATGATTTGCATGGCACCATTTGCATAGCTTGTCACAGATGGATATATAACAGTTTCTGTCTCTTACAGGACTTCAGATGTGTCCCATGCTAGCCAGAGTGCCCCTTCAGTCCCGAGATGGATTCCAGAAGTCAGAGATGCGACAGCGATGGGGGAGGAGGACACCATGGGGGGTCACCGTCATCCTGCAGCCACGGCCTGTGCAAACCCACAATGGTCTGCCAGATCCTGGGTCAGACAACGGGCAGCCACCCCATACTCCAGCAGTGCTATCTCTGGATCTTATCAGGATAACTGGGAGCAGTAATGAGTATAAAGAAGGGCCCCAGAGCTCTCCGGCCTCTCAGCACAGGCAACAAAAGAGTGACGTGGTTACGTCACCAGGTTCAAGGACAAGTGTGCAACAGGAGACTTTGGATGAGAGGTCTAATAATATCCTCAACCTGCATTCAGTGACTCAGCATGGAAACACAAATACTTCCACCTCTTTCAAGGAGGGCATGCAGCGGTTCTCCAATGTAGAGACCTCCCAGAGCAGCATCTGGCCCAGCGTGAGGAACACTTTGTTAAGCCAGAGGCTCATCAGCACCCCAGTAGGCAGCGAACAGATAATCAGAAGCCAGCCAAAACGTGCAGAGCTTAGTTTTGAAGAGCTTAAACCCCTGAACGATGGGTCCAGGGCGGTGGTGGCCATACCAGGCAGCACAGGCTCTAAAAATAATGGTAAACACTCCAACAAGTGTGAGAACTGTGGTCGGTGCAAGTGTTTAGAGTGTAGTCGCCCACGGGTGCTTCCTTCCTGCTGGATGTGCGGCAATCGGTGCGTGTGCTCGGTGCAGAACATAGTGGAGTATGGGACGTGCGTCTGCTGCATCAAGGGACTTTTCTACCACTGCTCCAGTGATGATGAGGACACGTGCGCAGACAAGCCCTTCTCATGTACGCAGTCTCACTGCCTCATCCGCTGGACTACTGTGTCACTCCTCTCCATACTCTTCCCCTGTCTCCTGTGCTACCTCCCAGCAAAAGGATGTGTCCCTGTGTGCCAGAGCTGCTATGACCGAGTCACACGACCTGGCTGTCGGTGCAGCAACACACACCTGATCCGCTCTTGAGGATGCTGACAAGTTAACGTAGACAAGATGGTTGTGTGTGTTGAAATTCAGAAGGATGGAGAGACTCCACGCTGACTGAACTGATAGATGTCCTGGCCCTCTAGTTGACAGGTTTGAAGCTAATGATGCTGTCGTGCTTGACTTTTTGTGTTTCATGCCTACCACATCTAGACAAAGACAGTCACAAGTTGCCACAAATTGTCAACTTTTAAATCAAGTAGACAAAAGCATTACTACTAAAGGCACTGGCAGTGCTTTCACTTACCCTAGCATTATCAGTTTCACTTGAAAAGTAAACCAAAATAAGCACTCCACATGTTCAGTGGTATGAAGATACATTCAACTACTGTTCCTTCCTGAAAAATAATTTCATCACTCAAGTGCCCAGATATGTTATTGTTGCTACACGAGGCCTTTTTTAAACATTTAATACAACTTATATGCTAAGAACAGACTCCTGTTACTAACTGCAAAGGGTATGTACATTAGAAAATGGGTTTGACAGATGTTTTATTTTTGTACATATAATAATACTTCAACTGTGAAAGGTCTTCCGCCACACCAGAGGCACCTTGATAAATCCACATGTACATGAATCAGTAAACTTCATTCATACAATGTCTGTACATTCACTGGAATGTATATCAATCATTTTTATGTAATTTACAAAGGCAAACTCTTATCCCTTCTATGTGTAAATTGTACAGTGACCTTGTATGAAAAATTTATTTTCTAATTCCAACACTGCTTAGTGTAAAGTTAAAAATATATGTATTTATTTGAAGGTCTATTATTTTATAATGAAAAATATTTATTTTGAGAAACCATTATTAAATGTGTTGGGGTTATTCTGTAGTCACTGCAGATCTGAGGTGACCTGTGGGAGTGTCAAAGCTGGATGAATAGTTCAGTATGAATTAGATGACAAATATATTAACGTTTGAAATTAAACTACTTTGAAATCTTGACGGACCATTTCTCTTGTTTTTTCTGCATTATCGTCTTTTTATTGCTCCTTACAACATGTTCATCAATTCATATTCAGGCCGACATCAGCAGTGTTCTCAACGTTTTTAATTGAACCTTTGCACAAAATCTCAAGCGGCGCTGTCACCAGCTCACCCCCACCCCCTCTGCCATTTTGTCTCTGCAACACAATCACTCCACGATGTTTACGGACATCAAACAAGGACACAAAAAATGTGCACCTCGGGCTCTCTTTGAGAAAAACATCTGGCACTGTTAAAACCATGTGTAGAAGAACGTGCACTCCAGAAAATGATTTACTTCACCTCCAAAACTGAGTCCTGTCACTTCTTTTTCATCTTATAAATCAAGCACTCTACCTGTTTTTTTACAAATATGCATTCATGTAAACCTACAATTACAACGTGGCTTGGCTTCAAGTTCGATTCGTACGTGTTCCTCCGGATACCGGGCCCTTTTTTCCGTACTTTTTTATCAAAGGTTTGTTTAGAAATTCCTTGGTTTTGAATGTCCCTGCAGGCGAAACATAAGCCCCTGACACTTGCTGACAGCATACGGACGTGTTTGCGGCATGGCATGTATTCAGAGTCAAGATTGACATGCTGAGACCCAACCTGCACTCACTTGTTTGTTATTCATCCCCAGGCTTTGACTGATGGCGGAGTTTGCTTTACATAATTATGAACTTTCACCTGTGTTACAGTGAGGTAAGGAGTGGAGATGGAAACATAACGGGCAGAATCCTATTAGAGATAGAAAAGGGAGAGCTGATCTTGTGTTTAGTCTTTTATCTTTTCGGTCCGCCTCTCTCCCTGCATTCTCTCAGCTGTGAATGAAAAGGGAAAGGGTGAGGGGGGAGGAGGTGTTGTTAGTAAGAGGGACCGCAAAGGGTTAAAACCATCACTTTGAATGACAAAGACCCAACAGTTTACCCTCGTATTCAGCCCGGCATGCATTCATCCTGTTTTCAATAGTCAGGGACCTATTTTGGCTCCCCAGTGCTCCTCTCTGCTACCTGCTCCTACTTGGTATTCCAATACGGAGATGGTTGTCTTGTTTTTTTTTTGGTGGTGGTGGGGGGATCAGATGGATGTGTTGCAGAAAAAAAAAGTTCTATCTGTTGCTGGTTAAATGCAAAAGGAGTTATGTTTTTACTAGTGCAGGTAGTCAGTTAATATGTCTACATTATATACAATATATCACTATATTGCATTGTACTACTAATACTACTACTATGATCAGCTTTTAAAATCTACCTCATTGTGTGACCAACCCATCAAGTTCAATACTGCATGCACAGACTTACTAAGCCAGTAAACAAAAAAGAAACAACAAAAAAAAGAGAATTAGAGCAGAAAATGATAAAAACAAGAAACACAAGAGCACAGCAAACTTGTTTATCTCCCCGGCCCTCCCAGTGATTTGGCAGCAGAGAGTAGAAGGAGGAGGAGGGGATGTGAACTGGGGAAGAAAAAAAGAGCTCAGAATGGCTCTCTTTGTTGGTTTTAGCTGCTGTGGCCCCTTGCGGTTCATGGCAGCTGTGGGGCAGAGCGGTCTATTCACCCTGCTCACCAAGGCAGATCGCAGCACAGGAAGACAGGAAGGAAGCAAGGCTATTCTTCATGGACACATTGTCTGTCTGTCTGACGGCCAGGCTTAAGCAATCAAACAGCGCCATCAGAGAGAGAGGGAGGGAGGAAATGGAAAAAAGAGGAATTGCAGGGTGGTGAGGGAGAAGCATCACCCTGTGAGAACTGTTAATTAAATATTATTGAGTAATAAAATGCATTGTTGTGTTTGCTCCAAAAGCCTTTCAGACGCTTCTGCTTTAACCTTCACGTCAACGTGAAACTCAGTCATATGATATGAGGAAATATTCTGAACTCTAACAGCATTAAAATAACTGCATTAGGTCGAATATTTTCCTCAAATAAAGTGCCATTATAGTTTCAAACAAAACATACGTAATGGAATTATCTAGAGGTATCTGAACAGTACTATAGTGTGCTGCATATTTTATCTTATTATCAAAAATATGGAATAAGTATCTCCACTTACATGCTAGCTATATGAATCTGAAATACAGTAAATGCATTAACACACAGTATTAATACTACTTCAGAGTGTTTTTACCTGCACTAGCAGCATAGCTCCATGGATGGCAATTTGGTTAGCTGGTCCATCACACTGGTACAGACTGAATTATTTGGTGATACACTGACTTTTCCTCTAGTAGAAATACATTGGTTTCTAGCCAAATACCTAAAAAATGAATGACATTCCCATTGGCTTCAGCTCTACTTGTGTCTAGTGGCAATGAGCAAATATTACCATGAAGCTAAAATGGCAAACATTGTAAATATTTTCCCAAACAAAAAATCAGCAGGTTAGTATGCCCATGTTAGCATTCAGGCCAAACCTCCACAGTACCCAAGTACAGCCTCACAGAGCTGCTAGCGCTGCGGCAAACCTGAATCCATGCTACCTATTAACTAATCAGTTTTGGAGCATGCTGATGATGCGCACTGTCTTCCCATAGTTTAACACATAAAAGAAATGAAGCTCACAGCTAGAAAGTGGAAAGTTTCACAGCTGAGTGTGATATCTTGGTCCCGTACTCAGTCGTTATGTACTCCCTGAAATGTTTTTGGTCTGATTTATTTACTATTTATTTACTTTTTACAGGTAGGTCATCTACCTGTAAGCATCTGGACTTTCACTGTGGCTTATCATGTTCAACAGTGACAAGTACATAGAATGAGTCTCACAACCTTAATCTAGTTAAACTGTGAAGATGCATGTAGTGTTCTTAAACTGTCTACTGTTAGGTATTTTTAGTCAGATAGAAATTGGATAGATACTTTATGTATTAGAAATGTTTAGTGGAGATAGGATGTCTAGTTAGACTGTTAAATGCTTAGTCATGCTTATGAGTTTCTACAGGGTACATCTGGTCAAGGATACTAGAGAGAAGAGTTGATGACTGTCAGCAGACAGGGTGTTTAATATTATTATTATGACATGTATAACTGTAGCCTTAGCCATAATATGTTCTTATGTTTAAGTCACGACATGTACTAGAAGTCTGTGAGAATGTTTTACACACCACTTAATCAACAGACACACACACACACGCACATTGATTTGCTTCATGTTTTGACTACTGCTATGGCCAGCTGCAAAGCTGGCAACAGAGACGTCTCGGTTGACGTTTCTGTGTAGTATGGGGCTAGCCCAACCGAAGAGATATAATGTATAGGCCTGGTGGGTTCAGGGTCTTTCATCTTACATCTGCCTGCGAGCAGTTTGGAGGTGCAAGATACCTGAGCGTGTAATGTTAATTTTACCTGTGATCCTTTGAATAAATCAGCACTGTTCTGAAGTTACTTGGACTGTCTCGTCTCTCAGAGTCAGTATGGTAAGAAGAACTGGTCCTTTCACTACCCACAAAGTCTGATTTCTAAGCCACAGCTTTTATTAGGTCTAATGCTACACTGGTTTTCTGATAAAGGGTAAATATAGCTATATTTTATATTGGTCCAAGCTGCAAGCTGCACAAACGTCAGTTGAACACAGCTGTAAAAAGAAGGTATGGTGCTAAAACCGCACTGAACATACTGTAGTTGTGAAAGAAAAAAAGTCGCCATGGCTTTCTCTTCTCTACCACTGAAAGCATTTTCTCAGAAGCTGAACTATTCTTTCTTGTTTTCCGATGTGGGCGGCAAAGAGATACGCATCTAGAGTTCAAAGCTGAAGCGCACAACACCACACCTGACTGTGGCTTTACTTCCCATTGAGTGTGTCCTCTGCCATTCTCTGAGTCGGCTTACATACTGTAGAAACAGCAGGTTTACTCAAGAATATGAAATTAGTGGCACCTGAGTGGCAAACTCTTGGCCGATTGTCTTTTTAACTGCAACATGACAGATCCCAAGAAGTCAAATGTTAGAAACAGATTTTGTTTCATTACAGCCTTTTCCTTTTTTTAAGTTTCATATACACCTTTGACTGACAAGAAGGAAGATTACAGCAGCCAGGAAGGTGAAGAGAGCAAACAGACAGAGCAAGACAGGCACTAAAAAATGTATCTGTTAGAAAAGTTTAATGAGTATGAAAGAGATGGAGGCTGTGTGTGCAGCACAAAGGGCTGAGGATACGTTTTTGCACATGGGGATAACTTGAAAAACTGCATCTGTATGAATGATGTCCACACATACATGTGTATCCTTGCACACGTGTGTGTTTCTGTCTGCATAATCAAGTCTTTCTCCCAGACAATGAAGCCCGACCGGAGGCCTAAGTCTAATAGCAGCACTTAACTTCAGTCCAACACAGGAAGTTGGCTCATCTGCACGTGTACACACACACACACACACACACACACACAAAGTCTGTCCGTTGCTGACAGCCAGGGGATATTTGTTGGCGACACCGTGGCTGCAAGGTTCTTTACAGCTTAGGGGCCAATTGTTGTTCACCCAGATACACACACACACAAAGAGCTTAGAGCTTCAGTTGTTATCCTGAAAGGCAATCCTGATCCCTCTGCTACACAGTAGGACAGACACACACAAAAAGAGGAATTAGTGTGGTCTGACAGCTCACTATACAACACTGCATTTAGTGTGCGGATGTGTGCGATGGTGGCAATTATGTGTACGTGGGTGTGTGTCTTGGGAGGGTGCATGCACATGTGGATGCATGTGTGTAATCACTAACAGACTGAATTTTATAGAAGGGTTTACATCCTAAACAGAATAGCAGACCGTGTTACACAAGAGAAAAAACTAGGTCAGTTACATCAGTAAGCGACCAGATGCCCAATAAGATATTTAATGAAAATAAGTTTTCATTTCCAACAGACTTTAGGCAAATATATTTCCACATTTGACTTTTTCCTTAGTCTGGGCACAATTTGCAAACCAACTTCTCCTTTTTCCAGGTGCACCATTCACCTGAAAGCCATCAAGTTACCCTCTACCTATGTCTATGAAAACCAGATCAAATTATTCAAATGACACCACAGGGAAGAAGAGCGAGGACATTTACAAGTCAAACCTACACAGACTACAATACATACACACACTACAAATCTAAGCTGTGAACAAGAGGAAGATATAAAACCTGTTGAGCTAACGTCCTTCCTCCAAGCTGGTACTGAGCACTGTGTCAGTGTGTGCACATTGACAGACATAGGCTGGACCAGTTCTAGTGATACTACTATACACAATATGTCTCCATTTTCATTCTTCTGTTGTAAGCTGAGGATTGGGGTGAAGGGAGAGAGAGATCATGTGGAACAAAGCTGTAGAAGAAAAAGATATGATCAACCTGTGTGCCATTCAGCTCCATTAAAAACACATATCCCCTTTCTATGGCTCAAAGTTAATGATGCGTTGGGTATGTCTTGGAGGCTATAAGACTGTAACTAAGATGAGCGGCACCGAACTGAAATATGCCATAAAGTGTGAAATACTGAAAATACACTTGAGACTTCCAGGCATGGACTCAATATGATTTTGCCATTTGTAAATTCTAAGAAAGAGCACTGGCTCTTTTTTTAAATGGATTTATTTTTACAGCAATGTCTGCAAAAGCCAGTTGCCTCTTTCATCTGTAGTAAGCAATGATATGGTGCTCCTGCTGTATTTTTATTTTGGCTTGGATATTAACTGCTACTCATACAAACTGTATTTTTCCCAGGAATATAGAGTCACAAGAAAAAGTGATGGCACTGTTTGCAATTTCCTGGTTTTCTGCATAAACTGGTCATGAAATGTGATCTGATCTTATATATATATTTCTAAGCTGATAAAACATCTAAGCTTTTCTAGTGTTAGCTCGGTATTACAATCAGAGTGTAGGCAAACTCAAACCTCTTATTACCCTAATGTTTGCTCTGGATTCACATAGGTTTTGACAAAGCTACAGTAAATGGCTGATCATTTTGAAGTGTTAACCACTTAATGTGTGCATCTGCATAGTGCAAGGAAAAAGGACGGTGTGTTACACAAAAAAACTTTTGTCCTATTTTATGCAGACTGGTGAACATGTATGGCTGTTGTTTAATAGTATGTGTGCACAAAGCTTTGTTAAAAGATGACTAGATTTCAAATAAATGTTCAGGGATGTTATAGTTTGCTTCTCGGTAAAATCTCAGACAAACCTCATCTGCTGCTGCTGATCTCTCTGCTGGAGGAAACTGATCTCTTAAGTCTGTCAGGCAGCTATGAGAGCGCTGCGAGCCACAGGGTCTTGTTACCATTCACAGGTGCAGCACGCTGACAAGCCGATGATGATAGCTGAGCCGAGGTGTGTGTGCGCATGTACAGTATGCGTGTCCATTGTATGCACATGAGAGTGTGAAACCGTGTGTTTCCCCTGCCTGAAGACAGAAATTTGTCAGTGGTTGCAGAGACTGTCAACATACCTGAGATTCCTGAAGATTCTAAACAACCAGTGGCACGACACAAGGTAGAGAGAGACGTATAAGAGAGTCAGTCTTTCTGCGTGCAGTATTTCACAAGATAAAGGCTGCTCTGTTAAAGAAAGATGCTGATTTACAGAAATGATATATGGGGAATATTTAGAGGCACCAGTGATGCCAAGGACAAAATTATATAGACACCTCTGAGGAAAAAGCATCATACCAATGTTCTTTATCAGGCTCACAAATCAGTCAACAGTTGTGCTTAAATGTTATGTCCACTAATATTCTTGATAAAAGGTTTTTACCTTCTTGTGAAAATGTAAAAAGTTTGCACAATAGGTGTAGAACCAGTCCAGCAAGAGTGTGGATAAATAATTCAAACTAGAGTGTTTTTCAAGTGTACTGCTATATGCTCTTGTAATGCAGTAGGTGTGTTTTAAGTCCAACATTAAGGCCCTTTTAAAAACGGTCAGAAGTGAGGTACCAACTGCAAACTATGGGAGATACTGTATATGCCACAGTTTTGCGGCTCATTTTCTGGCAATAAACAGTAAAACTGCTTGTGTTCTTATTTACTAAGGATTGGCAGTGGGGTTTTGCGGCAGAGAAACTGAAGAAATGCGGCACTGCAGGGATTTGTGTGTTTGGTCTCATGCAGTGTGTATTTTAAGGCCTTTCCCATTCTTGGATGCAAAATCATGGAGGAGAGAATGGACATTTATACAAATATCCTCAGTGCCTGATCTACCACCGCTGCGACAGAGGTAACTGTGGCGTAAATTTAACACCAGGAGAAAGCAGGTGTAAAATATGGGGCACTGCTACCAACGTGAGACCTCGTCAGAGTTAAAAGGAGGGGAAAGGGTGTTTGTAAATCGCTTCGCTCACCAGAGGAAAATGTGAGGCACTTTTACAGGCTTTCAGGTCACATCATACTTCAGTTAATGAAAGAAATCATATTTGGCTGGCAGGAGACTACAGTATGTGACTGCCATGTGTGAGTGCGTTTGTTGATTTCTCCAATCATATTAAAGTTTGGTCAGTGTAAACTTGAGCTTCGGTCCACACATGCGCAGCAGCCTTCAGTCGGCAGATCTGAAGCGTAGCTGCAGCTGTGCTCATTTACATCATCAGTGTTGGTAAATACACCGCTAAACTAAACAAAATGCGGTGCCTGATGGAAATTTGCCGTAGGCCACTTGACAGACTCTCTCGCTGCAAAGATCTCAAAGTTTAAAAAATTAAAAAGCTGCATTTCACTGTGAGGAGCCTTAAAAAGCAGCTCTGCAATTGGTCCACAGCCAGAGGCAACGGAATTCCTTCAGCTTGAAATGTCTGCTTTATTAATATAGAAAACTGTCTCTCTTGAGTTCATTTGGTGTATAAGTGTGCCACCTTCCTTCTAATTAAGCTGCCTATCAAAATGACGAGGCATGTTTGCCCTGACAGGGAAAGGATTGGCAGTTTAAGGCTAGAGCTTGCAAATGAATACGTTAATACAATCAGCCTGCAGGTTTTTTTAAAATATAAGATTCAAAACATGGAATGGAGGCAATTTGTTTGCACACAACTAGACAATAAGGGCAATACACTTCATGTGAGGTGTCAGCCCCTCATGCTTCATTGACTCTGTGTCATAATAGTCAAAACAAAAGACTAAATGAATGCTAAAATCTCCAAGGTCATAGCAGATCAACCCAGATCTTCCTCCACACACTAACACTGGATTTAGTAACACACATGGGAGTGTCTGTCCTGCAGGAATTTTGTGTGTGTGCAGGTTAGCATGTATGCATGTATGTATTTGTGTTGTGTGTTTAGGAGCGCTGTGGTGTAACCATTTTAAGCTGAGCACACACACAAATATGCACACATGCCACTGGAAAAGCTCTGGAAACAACTTCCTGTGGATACTTGCACTCAGTGACCCCAAAGAAAGAGACCCTTACAAACCAAAACTCACACACACTGTACAGCTCAGGCTCAGGGAGGGACCACTGCTAAAAACCCTTTACATCTCTTCTAACAAGAATTCATTTTTATTTACTTCTTAAAACTAGAGTTTGGTATGATGCATTCATGAAGAACATTAACTGTACTCCACTGAAACCTGCATTAACTTACTACAACCTGCCAATCAGCTCAATCAGATTACGTTTCCCTTTTTGGCCAGGGGACAGCCAATGAAATCATCATGTCGGGGTTTCTGAAACCCTGTTGGATGGACTATTAAGTGTTCACCTGTGAGCAGGTTCAGTGGCTACTCAAGTTTATAGCAGGACGAGTCACGAAGTGTTAACTCTATCAGAGTATTAAGCTTTAAAAGTGGCAGTTGAAATTACAATCAACTGACTTGACCTGGGATCTTGTAAATTATTATGTCCTTATCAGTTGGTTGCTTCTCTTGTTCTACCTATCAATGTGCACATCAGATGAGTTGTGCATCTACTTTTAAAGTGATTTTGAGGGGTAAATGCATTCAGGATACAGTAGTGAGTCCTAAAACCTGGAACTGAGTGAGCATTTTTGCTTCTCCAGTTCCCTTGCCTCAGTGGGTTTTTGGTTACAGTAGACACTGAAATGGGGTCTGTG
Source organism: Monopterus albus (assembly GCF_001952655.1). Taxonomy (NCBI): domain Eukaryota; kingdom Metazoa; phylum Chordata; class Actinopteri; order Synbranchiformes; family Synbranchidae; genus Monopterus; species Monopterus albus. The sequence goes on along the minus strand of NW_018127896.1, from coordinate 3,888,154 downwards.
GTTAACACAATGCCAATATATTTTCAACTTCTGCTCTTTGAAATGAAATACATCAGTAAATACCCCATTCATGATTTTTAATGCATTGGTGAAAAAAAAAAGGGAAAAAGGTTGTTGCTAACAAGTGGCTAAATGAGACTACAGAGGCAGTCTGGGATATTACATGTCATCACGCCAAACACGGAGACTCATCTACTCACTAGCTCGCCCTTACAGCCTTGTTATGTTTAACCTTGCACACTTGCAAGCTCTTCTAACTAACTGACACAGCTATGATCAGTAAGAAGAAAGGATTTTGTAGAAGATGAAAGTGCTATAAATCAAAGTGATTGAAAGCCGTGGTGGTGACGCTGAAGTCATGGGACAGTGGTGTAGTTTGCTTATAGCCTAACAATAGCTTTTTCCATCCGGCGATTTTATCTGGGCTCCAATAATCATAAATCACTTGTGAAGATGAACTTGCTGAACACCACATTTAGGTGTCATAAACTGTTTGTCACAGAGCTTATTTTCCACAGTAATCCAAAAGCCTATGGGAAAATCCCATTGGCTTTTTGTCAAAGGAACCAGGGTGAAACTTCCAGGCTGACCTACAAAACACTGTCATCCCCATGACGCTATTTAGGAGAGCTACCTCCACATTGTGTATTTATGTAACCCACAAAAACAACTGTCCAAAAATACCTCAATGACAGATATGAGTGTGTACACCACTGTCTGTTTTGCAGTGTTTTGGATAGCATGTCAAGTTAATATGTGAGTGACATGTTGATATGAATTGTGTATCAAGATGTGTAACTAAGCACAATGGCAAATGCATTTGTAGCATAACAGGCTACAGTATATAAACAGGTTACAACCAATACTTTGCTATGGTCTTGAACATCTTATCTGTATATAATGGCCTTCGGCCAAGCTATCATTTCATGTCCTGTTGTTTATAGCCGGACAAATACTGCCAGTGAAATTATTTTTCTTGGCCTTAATATAACCCCCTTTTTGCAAAAGAGGAAGTTACTTATCAAGGATCTGCTCTACCTGTGCCAAGCTAAGCTTCATGTTAATACCAATATCCTTGCCAACCCAATATCCTGCCTGTGTGTGTGTTCTTCTACTGGCTATTTAATGAGGACCAAAAGAGTTTGTTTTGTTTTTTTTGCAACAGAGTGAGGACATTTTGGCTGGTCCTCACTTTCTGAAACACCTTTTTGAGGGTTAAGACTTGGTTTTAGGGTTCAGGTTTAGGTTAGGCAGAGGGTAGGGGTTATGGTCGGGCATTTAGTTCTGATGGTTATGTTTGGGGTAAGGGCCTAGGGGATGTCAATGAGGGTCCTCACAAAGATAGAAGTCCAACTATGGCTCTGTGTGCGTGCATATGCATGTGTTTTCCATATGTTTCTTGGAAGGAGCCGGACTACAGCTCCTTCATGTTTAGATTCAAACAGACACACATGCTGGTGTAGACACACACTGGCACATATCCACACAACCATGCACACACTCCCAACACAAACAGACTGGCGCGCTTTGAGACCACGGAGCACAAGCAGCAAATGATTGCTGTAAAGTTTGCTGTTGCTATCAACAAAGCAGCCTCTGTTCTTCATTTTGTCCCCCCCTGCCATCACAAATGCCCCCCTTCTCCTCCTACACATTTCATGCCTTCACCTCCTATATCCCTCTCTCACCTCTCTGTTCCCCATGCCTCTCCTCTGTCTCTCCCCCGCTTCATCCTATCTCTCTCTCTCTCTCTCTCTCTCTCTCTCTCTCCTCCCAGCCTCTCCTCTTTCCCCCTCCACTCCTGTCCTCTTAATTCAGCTCAATCATCTCCTCTCATTTCGGATGTAGGGCAGGAAAAAGAAACAGCGCCAAACTGTGTTTGACAGGGGGAGAGCAGGGCTGAGACTGTAGTAAAGGGACCATTTTAATGTGTGGGGGGGTCTCTGTATGGTGAGTAGTGCAAGGTGTCAAGGGATGATGAAGAAAGGTACCTCTACCTACACAGACAAAAATAAGGAAGATCTGCTTTAACAGAGTAGTGCGGGCTCTCCACATACAGTACCTGCAGGGTGCAGCTACCAGGCAAGAGGTGCTGCCATAGTGTTGTTACAGTTGCAAGCACAAGCAAGTTACACATTTTAAATCTTTAACAGTTTGGCAATCGCAAAAATGATAAAAACTTAAAAATATGATCTTTACCTAAAACCAAACTATGTGTCTTTAACTGTTAGCCTGTTAGTGACATCATGGTTAGAAACAGCCACTGATGGATCAACTTCTCTGTTTTCTTTTTCTTCAGCCGATAATGCAGAAGCAGTAACGTTTGCAAGTCCAGTACAACAACACCTTTAACTATGACCTCAATAATAAACATATAGTTGAATTTATACATTCATGACAAAAACTGAAACATTTTAAGCTTCACACACACAGATGTTAAGGTGAAAGTGTTGCATTTAAGAATGGGGCTTACAAATGTACAGGTGGACCTAATAAGGTGAGTGTATTTGTAGCTGTATAAGAATATGCAGAGAGCTTTTTTTTAAGTTTAATTCTGAATTGCAATGCTGAATAGCCTGTAATGACATTTTGCCTAGAGAGTACAGAACTTTGTGACAAAAGCAGGGCAGAGAAGTTGATAAAGACAGAAGGTCAAGTCTGGCTAGATGGATTAATTGTTTGGGGGAAACGGGGGATGAGCGGGGGAGAACTCTAGGTCAGAATGTAAAGTTGGAATTAATTAGGGCCTGTTACAGGGCAAATGAATGGCACAGTTATAATGAACAGGTAGTGAGGAAGAACAACCCAGCCGCTGTGCTCAGTTCACCTATCCGCCCCCCTCTTTCTCGCTGAGTGCGTACATAGATGATAATTCTTCAGCATGTAATAATAACACAAAAACTGCATTTACAAAAACTGCATATTCTACAAAACTGTCCTTGACAAATTGTACAATATCTTGTAGCTGTTACACTGTAAACTCATATGTGCATGCTTTATCTAGTGTATATGAACTGTAGAGAAACTGTGGCTCTGTTTGACCTGAGCAGAAGGGAGAATGGGACAGGCAGGTGGCTCTTATCTCTGGTGGACCAAAGCACAGAGACACTCACTGCATTGTATTCCCCACACACCCCCTTACACACACACTGTTAGGAAGACACTTGAGCACAGGCAAGCTGGCTCGGTCCGAGCCATCTGCTGAAGAGGACAGGGGCCTTCCGCTATTCAGTGATAATGTATGGTGTCTGACTGCTACTTGCCACCTCACCCTGCATTGATAAGTTCAAGACTTCATCATATAGAACCAGGAGTGGGGCGAACTCAGCACTAATTGCTCTGAATGCTTCAAGTGTTTGAGTGGATGACTTTGTCTGTCCCTAAGGGTCTGCCTTTCATGTCAGGATCAAACTTGCTGAATCTCAGGATGGCTTATACAGTAGCACCGTTTTCTCCTGATTACCGGTTTCTTAGCACAGTGGGTATTAATTCGTGTGTCACTGATTCTGTTTTAGGCATGCTGAGGTAGCATGACTTTTTTCAAAAACAAAAAAACATCATGATTCCCAGAAAGTGAATCCTACTGACATTGATGATGAGGTTTGTGTTTGTTCTCTGAGGTGTCTTGTCAGTTTGAACAGGGCCTTATAACTCTGTCACTGTAGTCATGTGAAGATGAAACACTCACATTGGCATTAACATCCTAACAAATTTAGAAATTGACCACTCTACTAATTCTGATACAAGTCCAGATTTATTTTGTCTTGTGCTTAAAAGATTGGTTCTATTGACTCTAGTACCGCATTCAATCTGTCATCTGCTAGGGAATCGGAAAGCATTTGCCAGTAAGTGCTGTTTATTCCGTCCAACTAATGGGGATCTATGCATCAGAAAGACAGACAACCTCCCCTCCCTACTGAAATCTTGATAAGTGGAAAATTGAGGCTGGAAATGGAGCTGGAGAACGTTTACAGAGTCTCTCCACCCTGCATAATTGCAGCCTCGAAGCGGGCCGTAATTAATCTTTGAGAAAACTTGTCAAATTATTAATAGGGCCCTTAAGTGATGGCTCTGAAAGGAGGCCACTGTTCAGAGACGGAAGAGATGGAGCGAGAGCTTTTTGGAGGGGCTGTTTACTATGAAAATATGAAGAAGTTGCTCTCTAGGAGTTCCAAGATTCCACGTGTCAAGGCTCTCCACACATGAAGTTAAAGGGAATGCAGGTCTGTCTAGAAACCAGAGAGAGCTCAGACTCCAAACTTATCATCAGGTATAAAGTCAGCTGCTAAACAGACACTAAACGGAAGGCACACTAAGCAGTCTATGGATTTAGGAGAGAGATGATCATGTTCAGATAGACACAGGAATTCTTAACTTTGTGTTCCAGCACATAGGCTGCACTCTCTCACTCCACCCCCTGCTCCTGGTGAACACAACAGTCATTGTTTCCATCAACAGGCCACCTCACACCATCCCATTCACGGGTTTGCATCTTTACAAGCTTCTCTGTGTAGCTGTATGCTGCATCTACTCAACCTACTGAATATGTCAGGTCGTGGTTGCCGGTATGTGCCAAGCACACACACTCATGTAGATTGTTACCTGAAATTTGGCTCACCTGTTTTTGGTCGACCTAGTTGATGTGGGACATGGCAACACAGCTCAAAGTTGAACGAGGAAGTCACTCTCTCGTCTGAGAATCTCAGCCAAATCAGGACCGCATGTCGGATTCACAGCTCAGCTTGGCACAGGAATACGGCACCGTCTGCTGGTCCGGGACTATGGACCGGTCGTCTGGAGAGTCCAGTAGGCTCACAAGGTCACGGCACCACTTGTTGTACCCCGTACTTTTTACCATACTGACTCTGAGAGACGAGGCAGTCCAAGTAACTACAAAACAGTGCTGATTTATTCAAAGGATCACAGGTAAAATTAACATTACACGCTCAGGTATCTTGCACCTCCAAACTTCTCGCAGGCAGATGTAAGATGAAAAAGACCCTGAGCCCACCAGGCCTATACATTTTATCACCTCGGTTGGGCTAGCCCCGTACTACACAGAAACGTCAACCGAGACGTCTCTGTTACCAGCTTTGCAGCTGGTCATAGCAGTAGTCAAAACATGAAGTAAATCAATGTGTGTGTGTGTGTGTCTGTTGATTAAGTGGTGTGTAGCTAAAAACATTCTCACACGACCTCTAGTAACATGTCGTGACTTAAACATAAGAACATATTATGGCTAAGGCTACAGTTATACACGTCATAATAATAATATTAAACATCCTGTCTGCTGACAGTCATCAACTCTTCTCTCTAGTTATCCTTGACTAGATGTACCCTGTAGAAACTCATAAGCATGACTAAGCATTTAACAGTCTAACTAGACATCCTATCTCCACTAAACATTTCTAATACATAAAGTATCTAACCAATATCTATCTGACTAAAAATATCTAACAATTGGTAAAAAAACTAAAAGGGTGCACACTAGTGGTGCAGCTAGCGTGAAATGCTAACTGTTGTATTGTGTTGCAATTTCACTGTAATATAAAAGCCTCACTGTGGCAGTAGAGGAAAGCTCAAAGGATCACCAATATCATTAGGATTTATTTTCTGTGGATCATAAATGTCTGTTAAAATTTCCATCCAACAAATGTTGAGATCTTTCATCCTGGACCAAAGTTTTGGACAAATCAGCTGACTCTGAGATCCTGAGAGCTACAGTATGCTGCTAATATGGCAACAAACATGAACACAGTCTGTAAATACCATCACTGTTTTACCCGACCAGTGGCGGTGATATGCAACTTTTTGCCTTGTTGGATCCTGTCATTTCAACTTGGAAGCTTTGTGTTTAGGGTCCACGTCAACATTGATTTGAATTTGAATGGTAAAATCAGTCACAAAGGAAGTGGAGCAGGTACGGCCTGCTTTCTGTACAGCTGATAGTGTTATTGTAAATACAGCTGAACAACTCGCACTGCTCTGCCACACTTAGCTTATAATATACTCTGGAGCTGCTTTCATATCACTCTCTATTGTTGTTAGCATGGAAACTAATTACATGCTCGAGCACAGTTGACTACTTCTTCTGTTTCCATAAAGAGACAAAATGAAACACGCATTGAGGGAAGCTAACAACATGCTGAAAAATTAGAAATAAGATTAAATGCTGTGTAATGCCGAAGGTCCTTATCCTTGTTGTCGGTTCTTCAGGCGTAACACTCCAAAAGACAGGGCTGGTTTGGTGAATACTAAGGAATACTAATACAAACAAATCTGAGAATGTGTCCCATACTGGTTGGATTTTCTGTGGGGCAACTTTGGCTTTCTGTACAGTGACTGGAGCTCCTTTCTCCATCCTTTGAATCATTTTGGCCACCACTGATCATGCTTAAAATCTACTTCAGGGTTTTCTGTTGTAAACATGCTCTGCAGAAGTATCTTCATCCTCTTGCATGCTGCGCCCCGGCCTGTGTAGTGTGACTTCTGTTGATTAATGAGCAGGGGCGTTGTTGGTATATTTTTCCTTAACTAGCAGACCAGGTGGCATCCACAGGACAATGTCAATATTGGCAGACGCTGCGTTTATACCGGTGTGTGCATGTGTGTATATTACAACCACTGTAATATGCACAGAAACACAGTGCTGCACAGGGACAAGGGATCAATTGGCGGCAGGAAATGCAACAATTCTGCAAACATACGTCACCCTACCATTCTTCATGGACCTCTGTTGGCATGGAAACTGCCATAAATATGACATTACTATTAAGAAACCATCACAGTTTTATTGCTTTTTGCCACACAAACTACTTTGTTAAGTTCAGTCACAAAGAGTACTTTAGGTACAAATGTGTTGTATATCGTACATTACCCCACATATCTTGCTGTAACTATAAATTGTACATATCTATCAGTAAATTAGTTCTGACTGTTCAGACTGTAGATACTGCACACTCTGCACTGCTGTTATTGCACTTCTGGTTAGATGCTAAACTGTATTTCATTGCCTTGTACTTGTACATGGGTAATGACAATAAAGTTGAATCTAATCTAATCTAAAAACTCTTGAAAAGCACAGGTCACACACATTGCAATGTAATAGGCTGCTGGCACAAACCACATATACGGTCGTATTTTATAGGACAGTCTCCTAAAAAGTCATTTTAGGTGGATTTGTCATACACAGGTTTGTAAACACACCTCAATCATCACAGTAAAAAGCTTTTCCCAACAAAATAGTCTTTAAGACCCAAATACACACCTTCTACTCAGCTATTGCTTTGCTAGCTATTAGGATCCACAAGCATTTTTTTAATGACATTGTTTCCTGACATGAGTCTATTTTGGTACCAAATGGATGTGTTTGCTGCACCGGACAACGCAAAAAAGTTTAGACAATACCAGGAAAGAAGTGAAGGAAACTTTCTGTTCCACCAAAATTGTGCCAAGGCAGGACACCCCACCCATAAACAATGAGCGCTCACATTCATTAGACAATATTTGGCCAAAGACATTGCAAAACTCTTCTCATCTCATTGACAAACTCTTTGTTCGTTTAAAGAAATAAACTTTAGCCCAGATTGAAGGGGGTGTGTAGCCTTCCGAGGTGTCTTAAAAATCCCCGTTTGGGTGCATCCGTGTGGGTCTAGAGGGGGTATGCTCTGTGTATGTGAAGCCTTGTCAAGCATGGAGTGTGACATTTCACATCCGACAACAGACAGGTATGTGTCCTGGAAGCCGTTCCAAACCCATTCTTCCTAGATGTATGAAAAATGCCCCAAGGCCCTGCTGTTTGTAGTGACTCCTGAACAATGGAGACGTGTGTACATGTGAAGCAGAACACACTGCTATTGTGTTTTTCTGCAACACAGTGTCTCATGCCCACTTGAAAGCTGCACTGCCTTGTGCCAAAGACATTACATATTTCCTCTCCTAGTGCCATGAAGGTTAAGACGTTTTGCTCTTGTATGTTTAAGAAAAGAAGGGATTCATTACATTTAAGAGCACACACGGCTAGAAAACTGTAAGCAACCTATATATTAGAGCGAGTATTAAACATATGACAGAGCCCTGACTGACACTGGCCCATTTGTATATGGAAAAGGTATGTGGTTTGACATTTGACAAACATCTCTATGATGAGTGATTTGATCGCTTCAGAGGTGGCCTATATTTGTATATGGTTAATATTCATAGTGATACTATCTTAAGCTTAATGAGCGATCAGACCACAAACATTTTCTTTCCAAAGCATCATTGCACCCTGCCACCAGCCACCAAGCATGAGCTCTAGTGTACTTAAGTACAATACTTGAGTACATGTACTTTCCACCTCTGGATATTATATTAGCAAATGCTCTGAGGCTCAGGCAAGCTGCTGGTTATCAATACAGACACACACACACACACACACCAGCAAAGGTGCTTGGTGAGCACAGTGGAGTAGACACACACTTCACCAGTTGGTTTTAAGTACACACACACCCCCACACATGCACACACGCTCGGGAGTAGCCAGGCAGCTGAGGCCCTCAGATATGCTGCTGACAGAGACTGTCAGCGCTGTTCTCTGGTTGCCTCTCTCTCTGCATGTTCAGTTTACTTTGGGATCAAGACAAAACCTTAACAAGGCTCCACTTGGCCAGAATTAGGGCAGATACAGAGACAAAGAGCAAAAAAGGATGAAGAGGAGGAGTTCAGAAGGAGGAGAGGGAAACATTTGCAAATCAGAAGAAGCTATGTAAATGGATTAGTCATTAAGGCCTTCGAAAAGAGAAGAGGCCAGATAGAGGCCAGAGGCACTGTAGGCAAGTAGGGAGCACAACCCCATAATGTGAATAGGCCTCTCTGTTCACTGCTCCCCTTTCTTTTTTTTGAGGTTCAGGTTTTGTTTTCAGAAGAATGCACTATATAAAAAGGCTAATATCAGCAGTAGATGCACACTTCCCATTCTATCTAAAGGAAAAGCTCAATGAGTCCATATTTCCTGCAGCACTGAGGCTTTTACTTGACTCATCCCTTCAGCATGGCTTCCCCCAGTGGACACTAATTGTTATTCACAGTGTGTTACTACATCAATGCCGCAAGAGGAGATGGAGAAGAGATGTTTTTAAATGATAGTGTCAGACAAGCACACATTTCACACCATTTGAACTGAAAGCAGCGTCGAAAAACAAGTTGACTGAAGTGAGGCACTTTCTCCACACATACAAATCAAACCGTCCAATGCGCTAACGCTAGCCTTTGTTGCCAAACTCACTGCAATATCTTCTATCAACTATCAACATCCAAACTGCAAATAAAATGCCAAAAAGTGACTTGTAATTATCATCAAGTACAGTTCCACTCAAATTAATGTCTGCCTTCTCTTCTATTGCCAATAAATATGTTTTAGCTGAGTCAGCCAAACTGAATGGTTAAAACAACCAAGAGTCAATAGCACATCAGAGAATGTGAACAACAGCTGCAGTAACTTTATATTTCCCTAAATAAAACCTGAGAACATTTCAAATTTTACTGTTTTTAGCACCACCTTTTATTATTTTTGTAACTTTATGAAACAGACTGACAGTCGTAAGCTGGAGAGTTTGTACAAAAATGTGCAGTTATTTACCTTTAAAGATTCACTAGGAGGCCCTGACTTTCAAACAAGTATAAATATTTTGCCTTTATACCTATATGTAATGTTTGTAAAGTATATAAACCCTTTCAAAGATCACAACTCAGCAGACAATACATAAAATAAGGAAGTGACAGATGTCAAACTGCCATATTAAAATCTTGAAAGTACTGTTAAATCACCACAGTGTTTGAGTATATACGTTTTGTGTGACTGCAAGCTGCAGTTCTGGGAGCTGTAGCTCCCATAGCTGCTGTCAGAGTAAGAGGTGCAACAGCATGAGACAGCTCTCAAAACCTGGTCTATAATTTAGACAGAGCAACACCTGAGCCCAGTCTGTCAGGGGGGCAGGGAGTAGCCTGTAGCTTCCAGGGGTTTCAAAGTGAACAGGCACTTGTGGTCTGGCAGACGCAGGCTTTTCGCACAGTACTGGTAGTGCTCAAGTCTTGGCCTTGAGTGTGGTCATCAGTCCACATTATGTACTGCAGTCATTCATCTTTTACTAGTATAGGAAAAGTTTGCAATTTCAAAAAATTGACCCAGTTGTATTATTATGTTTTACATTATTGGACTTCACTTTAAAGAAGCCGCCAGTAGATGTCACTGTTCCCCATTAGTTCAAGGTTCTTACAGGAATGGAGTCAAATGGATCTGTATCCATTCTTTGCATACAGACTGGAGCAAGTCTGCAGGAACCTCCTCATACTGCTCTTACTGCACAGCACCCACCCTGTTAACTGCTCCACTAAAGCCAAACCTCAACATGCAGTCTATGGTTTTATTTACCTGCTCCCACAGGTGAGGGGGAATGTGTGCAACCAGCGCCCCCTTGTGATGAAAACGATCAATGACAACATTTGGGTTTTGTCCTGATATGCAGTGTGAACTGTGGGACACACAGGTGTGCACCAGTCTAGTTATGTCTAATGAATTCTGTTTGATACAGGTGAACTCTAATCAAGTTGTAGACACATCTCAAGGATAATTAAAGCAAACAGGAAGCACTTTTTTTTGTTTTTTTAACTTGCAAAGATCTATAAAGATGTTTTCACTTTATCATTATACATTACTCAGAAATGGCAATTGAAACTCAATCCACAACGCATTAAAGTGTGCAAAAAGGGGTCTGAATGCTTGAATGAACAGAAGAGCTGCTACACAATAAACATGTTTGTGTTTTGCAAACTTCATTGTTAGCTGTAGTCAAATAGGCTGCACCAAAATCTTGTTTTGTAGTTTCATGTTGTTTCCACTTGGGCCTTAAACACATTTTATCAGACCATCAGTTTAGTCTTGAGCTGACAGTGAATCACCCACAGTTGTTTCTGCCTTGTGACCAGTGCCGTCTTCTCACATAGAACCAAGCTTTTAGATGTTAGCACAGGCTGTGTAAGTAGAGAGGGACTGGGTAATAGCCTGAAGCATTGGGGTGTGAGGACACATTGATCTAGCTCAGCGCAAAAAGCACTCTCAGACCAGTGCTAAAGAGCCTCGGGCTTATATTTATCAGGCTTCTGCGAGAGGGATCACTGAACCCGCATCAGTGGTTAGGTCATACCACCATTTAAACTACAAGAGTTAAACGGGCCACAAATCACTACTAGCTGACTTTTGGATAAATCATAAAAATATATGATACAGATACAAAAGGTGATTGCTCATCAAAGACATAAGAACCATTCAACATTTATGGTCCCATGCTGGTCCTGCTCTCCCATACTTGCACAATAATAATGCTGCCTGGCTCCAGCCGGGGAGTCCCTTTGCTTCCAGACTTAAACGAATATAAAAGACTTTAGTTTTCAGATGAAAAATGAGTGACTTTTATCTCAGCTAAAGAGAAAAGGGATTTTTGTATTGAAGAAGAGGCTAAAGATGACCCGTGAGTGTCCTTAATTATTGTTATAAGTTGTAGAAAATGGCTATGGATGGGAAGCCAAGTGCACATGCACATAAAGGCGTATATGTCAGAGTTGGAGTAAGGAGGCTTTTGTGCTGGGCTTCTCATGAGGCCTCTACAGTAGCTTCAGACACATTTGGCTCCCTCTAGTGGATTTAACGCAGAACTTGCACTTCTAAGGCTGCTTTTTTTTTTTACTCACGTAAACGTATAATCAATATGGCCGCCTTTCCTGGTTATTATATGCCCCTTGGAGATACAGTATATTGATAACATTTGTTTCTATAAAGCTGAAGCATGTCTCCGTTATACTGCAGGAACATTATCTTACACATTAGCAACTTTAGTTTGGCTGACTGATAAATAACATGTAATTATTGCACTTACCCCCTCCTCGGTTGCTCTTGCCTCCATTAGTGAGGGTACAATCGTGCTCTGCAGCTTGTCTCTCTCACAGCACCTCTCCTAATGGGGACCTTTCAGGATTCCTCACTTGTTTTTCATAACAACTTGGATAAAGACAGACGCAAACTATGTTCTAACATGCTTCATATGTAACGTAGATGAGGCCAGAATAGGCAGGACGTCACACACACAAATATAATCTAGACATAGGAGTAGATTTTACTGGTACCCCAGAACCACAAAATGGGAAAAGAAATCTATGAAATCTTCAAACTCGCTTCCACCTTAACCCCGAACATAGCAGCTTGAAATGTAAACACCAATATAACAAACTTACACGTGACTATTATAAAGGTATTCCTCCGCCACAGCTCAGCAAGGAACTACTATCCTGAGAGCAGGAAAAGTTAACAGTGTTCTCACGTACACACAGAGATTGTTTTAAGGCCAACTTGATAAAACAAAAATACCAAACCTATCCTATAACAGCACTAGGCGGCTCGGATAAATCCTGTGTAACTCTGCGTAGTACTCAAAGGTTAGCGACCAGCTAAAAGAAGAGAAGCGCAGTGATCCATGGTGAAATAAAGACAACCTATAAGTGCCTGCACAAACCAAGAAATATATTGTTAGTGTGTGGCAAACCACATACAAGCACAACGTTCCAAAATATGTATAGTAAATACAATTAATATCAAGTGGAATTGTACAAAATGTGATGTATCACTTTGTCTAGAATAATAAATGTTTTCCCCACAAACTGAGCCGGTTTCAACATTTGATCCTTTCATGTAAACAGTTTCTAAGGTACATTGTGCATAAATGACAACATAAAGCCAATTTGTATGATTATAAATGTCAGTTCAACATAATGGCAGGCTTTTGAACTTTATTGGCATTTTTGCAAGACAGTCAATTAACTTCCAGTTACAATAAATGCATAACAACTGTTTCAGAAGATGTTACAAGAATGACAATGGACCAAAACATTTGGCTGTCATCTCGGACCCCCCCATCCCCAATTATTTACAAACAAAGAAATATATTTGTATTAGATTAATCCCAATAACATCCCACTCATTCAGGTGAATAAATCATGCACCAGAGGTTAAATTCATGTATGAAAGACCTTGATATTGCTGAAAGACGTTTTAGTGGGATTTGACAAGAGTCCAAAACAGCAGAAAAAAAAATTGGCAATACTTAAGCCATCACATCTTAGGCTCAAAGCGAAGAAACAAGACACCTAAAAACAATATGATCATTCTGGAAAAGAAAAAAACAAAAAGTGCAAAATGCAAATTTGGGACTAATAAGACTTCCAGTTGAAATGGATGGCTAAGACAAGTAACTGTTCTTGGTTTTTCTACTCCTAAGACTCAAGATTCACAAATCATATGTACAGAAGCTCTTCAAAGTGCAAATAACAATTGGCATAAGCTGGAATATACACATTTCTTCTTCTGGATGACAATAATAAACAAAACCATGTTTGTTTTTCTTTGTCCAGTCAGGCTCCATTTTCATGACGCACAAGCTCATTCATCCTGCACATTTCCTGTCAGATTTGCTAGAAACAGCAACGTCTGCTGATTAGTTCTCAGTTTATCACATAACAAATGTGCTCTCACTGCTTTCCCGACAGGAGCCATGTTACATCAAAGGAAGAAGTTCTAACCTAACATTTTTCATAAAAGCCAAACGCCCAGAGGGATCCATGTGTTTGTTTTCTCTAAATCATGCACAACCTGTCACATTTTTATTTCATTTCCCTCTGATTTACTGGTGATTAAATCATTTTCTTGGCAAGTGTGCATAGTACCCACACACACACCTAACTTACTGCTTTATCAAAAAATTAGCAACCACCTAACACTGCACCAAACATGTCACGACTGGATCTCAAGCTCTGGTAACTAAGCTATTCAGCTACATCACAGGACTTCACATCCACAATTAGATTATTGAAAGTCATTACAAATAATTACATTGCATAGGCCTTTTACTCAAGCCTGGCACGTTAAATGTTACTGCACTGTGCTGTATGTAAAATGCTTATTCCGCTTCCACAGCACCAAAACAGGAGGCGCATTCGAGGCCGATTTCCCCACATAGTCCTATTGCCACTGATCCAACTGGACCAGCCTGCATGGCCTAAAAAACACTAATTCATCCAAGGAGCTTTTGCTGATTAGCTCTGCTCCTCAGCAGCTTACAGATACTGTACTGTTTTGCCAAACTTATGTGGTAGTCAGGCAGTGTGGAGTCAGGAACAAACAGGTAGGTGTGTGTGATGTCTCAGAGGTGACTAAGGACAGTGGTTATGATGAAATGACTAAAAAAGGTGGCAAATGTGTGAAATTTTCCAAGAACTTATAGAAACGTTCTTTTCATTTTTCTTTGATTCATGCAGACAATGCCATCCAGTGCCAAGGTTAATGTAGCCCTTCCTTTTCTAAACACGTCACGATGGATAGAAATAACTACTGCATAGTTCAGTTCAGCGTGAACCTTTGTACTTTTAGTAAAATTACATGCATTTTACCAGATTTTACTGACAGACCATTTTCATTATCTAAATTACTTTGAGAAAAGCTTGTGGTCTGTTGTTTCAGTTATTCAATGGCTCAGAGATTATAGAAAAATGTGGACTTTATTTAACTGATCGTTTGTCTAAAAAAATAACATTTTGAATGCATTTTAACAAAATGCAAGTGGTTTTCCACCCTGTGGGATATTCTGAGCTGCATTTGGCCACGGTGAAGCAAAAGCTCAACAGGAATGAAGCATGAGTGAGCTTGTATGTTTGGCTTAAAAACAGTGAAAGCACCAGGGTGTGTGATATGTAAACTGATAAATCTTCCATCTTGCCTTCTGGTTTCTATTTTCCATGGGGTACAAAGAGGTTAGTAGGATGCACACTATAAAACTGCCGGCTGATTTAATTTGGTCATGCCACATGTCTGTGAAGTAAGACTTCAAACACTCTGAACTTAAAAAATGTGCAAACTGTATGAAACTGCTGATGTGCAGAAGTCATTTCTGCTAAAGGAGAAATTCTTAACTTGATCTTTGGAAACAAATGAGGAAAAAATTTGGAGGGAAAAACTGAATATCAAAGGCTCAGAATAGGTTTCCACGCCCTACAAGTTTCTATTTTAAGTGTCACTTTATAGACACCAAGCTGCTGTCACTAGAAGTTCACACAGAGAAAGCAATATCATCAAATGAGCCGACTTAGTTCCTTATAAATGTTGCAGCTACCTAAAGTACCTGTATGCGTTTCTGGTATTTAAGACAGTTTCAGTCAAATTATGTCTCATTGTGCTTTCATTCAGCGTCTGAGTGAATGGAAATCTTCTGTCTTTATACCAAGTGTGTACTGAGATCAACAACGCTCCTACTCTGACGCAGGCCTAGCGTTCCGCACAGCTGTTGATAACAGCTTTTGAATCAAAGCGAAATGAAAAACAATGACCACCAAAGAAGAAATTTTACAGCTGAGTTGAGAAGCAGTGATTTCAGAGTGAGATGTGTTATGTTTTTAATGAGACCGGTAACGCTTTCTCCCTACTTCTTCGATTCACTCATTCCTCGTCTCTCTCTTCACTGCAAGACGCCTTGTCAAGTCATCCAAGGGGGAGGGAAGGAACATCACATTGGAAAGAAATAGTGATGGTGTGGGAGTCTGTGGGGGAATCAACTGATTAGTGCGAAGCAGCAATACAGTGGCATTTCTCTTCATAATTTAACAACAGATATTACCTTTAGTAGAGGAAGAAGAGGCGTGTTCTGTGAGAGGCGGCCATGTTCTCTGACATGTTGCGGACTTTTAGGTAGTTAACAAAGCCCCTGAAGAACAGCAGGAGACCTGCAGAGAGAAGAAAGAGGCGTGTTCTGTGAGAGGCGGCCATGTTCTCTGACATGTTGCGGACTTTTAGGTAGTTAACAAAGCCCCTGAAGAACAGCAGGAGACCTGCAGAGAGAAGAATAATTATTTGCTAAACTGAGTGAAGATAAAAAAAAAATAATAATAAAATAAAAAAAAAACATTGCATTGTACTCACCAAGCAACAGGAAGATCCACCAGAGCCAGTACTGACCATTAAAGTAGCCAGTGAAGTAGTCGGAGAACTGAGCACAGAAAAAGACCTCTATCAGCATTCTGATTTAGGATTACACCTGAGAAAAATTATTTTCAAGCTGCATCTATACATATGATGACCATACATAGATGACTGTGATGATTACATGTATACAGTGGAAACAGTGGATTATTTCTGTGTCTTAAAACAGGTTTAGAGGGGATCTTTAACAATGTGAATCCATAAATGTCTGGTATTCGATCCCCACACTTTCAAATGTAATTTCCATATCTATATTCACACCAATTCCAAATTAACTCAACCAAATATTTAGCCCATTTGCTGGTGAGAATTCGGTGAGGTCCAAACCTACAAATTACATACCCGGACGATGAGAATCCACTTGATGAGGGACAGGCCGAAGCCGCAGATGGCTCCGTAGCGTCCTGCAATGGTGTTGGTCAAACAGAAGGACAGGCAGAACCCGATCCAGTTGAAGAGGAAGGCCACTAGAGCACAAGCATAAAGAGATTTGGTCATTTGGTTTTGTAACATTAACAACAAAAAGAAAAGGAAAATAGCTCTGACAAATCTGATTTGTTTATGTATTTAATGGAGACATTTCTACAATATTTTATTTTGAAAATGTCTGAAGAAAACTTCAAAATCACACAGGGACATGTATGGTGAAAGTGAATGCTTTTCAGAGAAGGAGTCTGATAAGGTAAAGCAAACTTTCCATGACCATCCAAACGTACTTCAGTACATCGAGCTGACCATCAGTCATGGCCTGTGGTCATGACTTTAGCTCCATTATCAAGGTCTGACATGTGAGGAAACAGCGATTTTCATTGTTGAGGAGTGAGTCTTTGAAAAACAACACTGGATCCAGCCCTCGTGTCTTGACGTTTGTTAACAGGGTTAACATAAGAGAGACTTACTGAAAAAGGCTAACATGAAGATTCCATCGTTTCCAACTCGCAGCTGATCAGCGTCACTGAAATCATCTCTGGGGGGGAAATCATCATCCTAACATGGATACACACATAAACCACAAGCTGGTATATCATAAAAAGGTGGTTATAAAAACAACAGACACACCTACTACACACAGTCAACAGTTCAGTGGCAAAATGCGTGAGCTCCCTCACCCTGAGAGCTATTTTACTTCCGAGTGTTGCCACTTGGCTTCGTGATAAAGGCTCAGACAAGTCTAAACATTATTCACGGATACTGACACAGCATGCTGCATACAACAGCTGCTGTCCAGGAGCTCAAAGTTCAGGAAGCCACCCAACATTTACATCTAGTTTAGTATGTGGGAGGGGAGGCATTTGGTATGAGAAACACAAAATCTGGTAGAACAAAACACCACTGACAAAAGCCTTCAGCACATTTATACTAACAGACTGTTAAATAGGTCAAAATTACAAGCCCTACATGAACCAAAGGTCCTGGTGTATCATTTGTTTTGCTCTTATATGTTAGAAGGGCAGGGTGACATGTAAACATTGTTTTTTGTAGCATGTTTTGAGAAACATCCCACTAAGTGGCATGTTGGTTCAAGAATACTAACAGCAAGTGACACAGGTCTGAGTCTGAAATGCTTAAAGACCATGACAGAACAAGCCCAATAAAACAACAACAAAAGGAGAAGAAAATTTCCATGAACGTGTCTGCTCACCCGTGGCACCACCTCCACAGCAGAGGTGGCCATGGCGGCTGCTTTGGCCTTCTCTGCTTCATCATATGTGGGCAGTGAGGTGGCGACACTGTAGGGCGGAGGCACTGGGAAGTCACCTGGGAAACTAGTTTCTGTGGGAACAACAGAAACAAAAAAAGGCTCACTTATAAAGGAAAGAGAAGGAGCTATGTGCTCAGGCTGCCAAAACTGTGGTAATGCTGTCATGGAAGTGACTCAGGAGTGAAAACACTAGCCGCCCCAAAACTGCAAAGACATGCAATCCTGTTACTATTTTAGGAACCACACTTTGGAAAAATAAAGTTGCAGCTAAGAAGATGTCCATTTAATTATTAGACACAATGTACCCGGTGCAGCTGCAGTTGCTCCAAGGTCAATGGAGGCGTAAGGAGGTGGAGGTGCCTCTGCCTCTCCCTGAGTCCTTGATCCTAATACCTCCCCTGGTGTTGGGACAGACACCATGCTGGCCTGGGCCTGGGCCTGGTCCTGGTCCTGGCGTGGTGCACCAGCCTGGGCTGTGGCAGAGGTGCACGGCTGCTGCTCGCTGGTGGAGGCCTCTGAAGAGTCATCCTCATTGTGCAGCTACAAGAGAAGACGAGACAGGGGGAATTGACACAAACAGGTCAGCCAAAAAGGGGAATGCTCACACTGGAGCAAATGTCTACAACTACCACCATCACCACAACTTTGCTTTCTTCTGACCAGAACAGGCAACTTTCTGAAGTTCAGAAAAGTATCACTGTGTAAACACCATTAAAATATATACTGTGTTTTGTGAGCTCACATATGAGCCTCTATGACAGTAGCAGCCACTGCACTAAAATAACAACCAGAAACCAGTAGTAAAGCTGGAATTGATTAGCTAGAACGTTGGTGATTTTAAAGAGGGATTTACTATGTCATAGGTTTATCTAGGATTTTGCCCAAGCATGATGCAAATATGAGCAATAAACTTCTATCTTTAACAATATCTTAAAAAATATTAGCCATTTATTAATGCAGAGCCAATATTTCACAACTACTGCCAGCTATTCTGGAGTATAAACCGAAGTAAAATAACTGGGGGTGCATGTCTGTTGTGCAGAGTAAGTGCACTAACATTTGCCCTCAGCAGAATGTTTGACATTGTACACACTGACACAAGCGACTGCATCAGTATGTCAACAGTGAAACATTATACACTCGTTAATGAGAGTCCCCTATGGGTGAGACAGCCATTTACAGACTTAAATTCATTAATTTTCATCAGACCAAAGGGCCTAACACATTCTGAAATTCCAAAAGGGCCATAGAAACACAATGGTTAGAGGTGGGAAATCTATTTGGGCAAGTGAGGGAGCACTTCCTTCTCACCTCCTGTGTGACTCTGCCTTGATAAAATTAACTTGAATTTCAGAAAATCAGCAACTCACATAAGGTTGTGGTGTAACGTTTTATCCAGTGGCATCTGCTACCTTAAATAAACTGATGATCCACTGATGCCGTCTCTAAACTGTGTTTGTGCAGGTTCATGATCAGCATCAAAATCATGTGTTTAAAAGGGAATTTCACCAATTCAAATATTTTCCATGAAGTAATGGCAATTTTCTTGTTGTGGTATAAAACCAGTACAGGCCGGGGAAACACCCTGTGTAATAATATCATATGGAGACGATAACTAAAAACTCACAGATAACTAATACCAGGATAGTTCAGTGAAATACCAGATATGACTTTAAAAACTCATGATTAATTGGAAACTTCACTGTTACCTTGAAGTTAGACATCACAAAAAAATCCTGAGAATTCTAGCACCATGTAAACTTCCACCAGCGTAAGGTCAACGTACAAGGCAGTGAGTGAGTGGCTGACAACTGGCTCGAAATCAAGGACAAAGCATATCGCACCCCCGCGCACAGGGATTACATAAGATCTCAGTATCATAACCACAAGCCTCCTTGTGTCCAGATATACCCGAAACTCATGCAGACCTGCTTAGAGCAGAAGTGTTTCATACTCTCAGTATCATTTAGAGAAGAAACAGGGTTAAATGTGTGGCCATAATAAGATGAAGATGGGGCTGTCAACAAAGCTCAGCATCTGATCACTTTTATTACTTAATGTGTTGAACTATACATTCTCCAAACCTTGAGAACTTACAGTCCAGAAGACGAGTAACATGGATTGTATTCATCTTATTTATCGAAAGCTGGATTGTTGTTGAAACCTCGGCTTTGTTCAAGGTTGAAAAGCTAGACTACCGCACTGATTTGCTTTGGCTCCTTCTGAGTCTTGTGGGATTATCACACACATACCCAGAACCACAGGCATCTGAGCACAAAGCAGACATTTACATCAAAGTGGTCACAACTGCTTCAAATATTTCTCAGCCACTGTAGTTTCATTACATGCCTAGTGCATTTAGAATTGAAATTACCTTCTCGTGTTTAATCTAGTTGACCCAAATATTCAACTTTATGGAGAGGCCCATTTTGTAATTTTATAACATCTATTTTACTGCTAAAGAAAAGTTACTAAATCAGTTATGTGTAAATTAATTATCTGTGCTTTTCCCATCACGGGACTCTATTACTATTTCTTTGGACTTGAATACCTACTGTAACTGCGGTGTTTGCTAATCCTGGCAGCTAAAATGTTCCAATTCGTCGCATTAACCAGCTAATAAATTCCCCTGCTAAAACAAGCTAACCGTTATGCTTTATTAACACATTAACACTCGTGTTAGCCTGTCGGTAGCCGTATAACCTAACATAAGGTTTATAATTAGCATATAAATAAACCTAAGATAAGGCCTATTACATGTATAACACAGTTTATTAGGATGTTAACTTTCAAGGCCTGCAAGACTAATCTCGGCTGCTAGCATTAGCCTAGCCGATGCGGAAGTGCTTGACGAAAGGGTGGCTGTCAAATCAATTCGTGGAAAAAATAAAACCAAGATTACAAGAAAAGTAACCATTGGGAAATCTGTTTTGTTTCTGCGCCTACGTAACACAGCGTCTTCTTTGAATAGTAAAAGAGTAATATTTTAACAGTCTTACTTTTAGCAAGGCCTTGTTTCCTGTGACAAGCAGGCCGAACTATCTAACGGTGTTTTGATCTCATCTGTTCACACACTCACCACTTGATATCGGCTTGCTGGGTCCATCCCGACGAGATTTCAGCTGGCAAGCACGCCAGCTGACACAAAAGACAAGAGGAAAACCGAACTTCCGATTACTCCGAATTTAAAAATCTGGACAAACGACACCTCTCTCAGACAACACCGAATAAAATGAGACAAGCAGATGAAAGAAATGGCTGCAACCTGCAATGCACTCGCTTAGAAAAATAGCTTTCTGGGTAGAACGGTGGCCAACAATCAAGTATTACAACAAAATGTAACAGGCTACTTCCGATCCTGTATTTCAAAATAAAAAGTCAAACTAATGTATCATGATTTTATTTTGAACATGATAATGGATATGCATATA
>NW_018127896.1:3837278-3866877 GCF_001952655.1 Monopterus albus | reverse complement strand
CTGTATATGAGATGAGGCACTTTCAGTTTCATTGTTAGGTGAGTGTGCAGTGACAATAAAGACTATCTTATCAAGTCAAGTCAAGTCAAGTCAAGTCAATTCAAGATTTTATTTGCCATTTATGCATAAACAGACGGTCTATGCATATAGGAATTCTTGTGCAGCTCTCCTTTAGAGTCAGGTAAGAAGTCAAAAGCCAGAAAGAACACTTAGTCTTAAACAATAAAAAAGTTACATAAAGGCAACAAAGTATTAAAAACCACAATACACAAAAATAGGGTGATAGTATTTTCCCCAGTGGCCTTCAAACATTGCACTTAGTAATTCACATGATGGAGTTGGATATGGCATTACACTTGGTGAGGTAGTGAGGAGTTATAACATACTAAAACACAGTTTATATTTATATCTATTTATACTTATAGCTTATATTTTCTTATCTTAAATTGTTATAAGCTCTTGTGAATGTCAATATGTTGTGGAAATGCTAAATGAGATTGTGATAGTAGATATGTTATTTTTCACGGCGGAAACTTCTTCTGTTAGTGTAAGTGTAGCTAACTTGATGGCAGGGGTGGCTCACGGATTTCCACAGAGTGAGGAAGCCTGATGACGCAAATGCACATTAACTTTGTAAATAGGTGAAACCAGCAGGTGGAGCCAAAGCTCACCTAGGTTGACTGTTGCGTGTGTATAAGCAACTCCTAAAAACGGCTCTCTCCTGCAGCTTAAAGGGTTTTGAGGTCTTTGGTCTTGGCTGTGAACGTACTGGGGGATCGCACTCTGCAGTATTAACCAACATTATCATTAAGAGCCCACTGTCAAAAAGAAAACACTGACTTAATTCATGAGATGTTACAAGTGAGTGAGTGTGTTTAATCTCTGTGCAAAGGTTTTTGTAAATTCATAAGACTGTGTAACTTGTTTAATAAAGCAGTGATTGCCTTAGGCAATGGCCTAACCTAAAATAATCAAAAGTTCCTGAAAATAAGTTGGCAAATCTGAATGTTTCATTTTATTTTGATTCATCATTCAGCACTGACTTAAGGTTCAAGGTTCAAGGATTTTATTGTCAATTCATCATATGTGCAGGACATACAGAAAATCGAAATACCATTTCTCTCTCACCTAGTATTGGGTGCCATAACATTTAAGAACTAAAACAGGAACTATTTAACCCACTTACTTTCCGTCCTGTCCCAGGCTGAAGACAGTATGCAAAAACCACCATGCATGAACACACCTTAAATTCCTTCAGTAAAACCACCTTAACAATGAATACACAGTGAGGGATCAATGAAAGGCTCTTCTTGAATTTAATATTAATCCTGTTCTCTAAGAAGGACATTACTGTAGTGCATGTATCAGTTAAGCAGCTCATACTGAGAAGGAGAGAGCAAGAGCCAGGAGTTGCAATACTACTTTAACACATCCATCACTCACACACACACACACACACACACACACACACACACACACACACACACACACACCTACAAGCTGACATATGCACACCCACACACGACCCCACACACAATCAGGATGCCGTTACTTGGCAACAGTGTTTCAAGGTAAACAGGTGCTATATAAAGGTCTTATATAAAGAAACAGTGGGTGCCTCTGTCAGCATGGCAGACTTATGCTGTGAGAGCTTCAGTGTTTGAGTGGAGGTGAACGTTTTGTTGAAGGCTGAAAGAAACGACTCCTACAGGAGGAGACATCTATTGGTTTTGCAAGGCTACAAGCAGCAATTTAGTCACATTGCAGCAGTGTATTTGGGGTGAATTTACATTTTATGCTTAGAAATGTGGTCAGAATGGCATTAGAGGGAGGCTACACAGAATGTTTCTAAACCATTACACAATACACTATACAATCTGAGAAAAAGGATCATGCTTCAATCTCAATAGCATGCAAATGTTTTGTTTGTGGGACTGTATGGAAATTCAATGAGGAGGGGGTTTTAAAAGAGGTCAGACACATTTTCTATATATGTTAAAATGCATATATGTGTGCCACATATACACTGAGCAAAAAGGTGTTAGGTAGTGCACATACTGTAATTACTAAAAATGCCCAACAGATGGCAGCAAACACAAGCTTATTCTTTGAGGCGCTGTTTCATTAATCTCTCCATCCTGTGAAATCTAATTGTGGTTATGCATTTTTACCTTATGATAAAGATTAAATTGATTCAGTCTTAAATGTGCATTAAACCTGTCAGAAAACCTAATCTTGGCCCAAATTTTACAATTCTGCTTCTTGTATTTTGCAAACCTTAATTTGTTTTTTTTCCCATATTGTTCTCGTTAAAGAGCATATTAACATCTCTGTGTGAAAGAGGCTTAAATACATTTGATTAGATACCTTTGTCTCATGCAGAGCGACTGCAAAAAAAAAAAAAAACCAGAGTGATAAAACAAATTTGTTAACCTTTTTGGAGATATATAGCGACATTTAAAACAAAGCTACTTTTGTTTCTGCCGTCGCCCGCTCCCTGGCAGCCACTGCTCACTTTGTTCTGATCACAATGAGCCAAGGTAATAGAAACGCTCCTGTCGAGGAGAACAAATGGGAGGACATACAGGCTGATAATATCTAAACACAGGAAATGGGAATGCACGCTCCAAAAAAAGTTCATGCTACAAGTGACTTCATCTTGTATTCTTAACATCAAGAACATGTGTAAAGTGAGACTGAAACATTTATCATGTTATTGCTTCAGATGTTAAGATAGACTGGACAAAATCTTGGTTTGACAAAGCAAAGTAGTGGTAGGTATTCTCTTTTATGTCTCTTCAAAAAGCCGCTGATAATCAGTGCAGCAGGAAGAAGTGACTCAGGATAGGAGTGAGCTGTTTCTGGGTCATACTGTGCATAATAGGACATTATTCTCTATAGTATTGAACACTTGGGGAACAGCTCTTTAAATGTTTAATGATTTAGAAATATGGAGTCGCTCAAGTTCTTCAAGAAATATTTTTATGTAGTGGGTGCAAAAAGATTCCATTGTACAGTACATCCTCACCGTCCAGTTGATGTCAGGTCCTAAATAAAACAGGTTATAATGAGAGAGAAGTTAAGATGCATGCAAGAGAGAGTGACAGATGATGGAAAGAGAACAAGAGAGACAAAGGGCATGAAGAATAAAGAGAAAAGTAGATTGTTGTGTATCACTGAGATCATAAAGAGTCAATGCATTCCCCCCAGTCTGAGAAACAGCCTTTTGATAGTGAAGCAGACTTTCTTTCTCCCTCCAACCATCCCTTCTCCTTCCTACTCCCTCCCATGCTCCAGCCAGTGCTTGCTCCACTGCTGATGAATTAAAAGAAAGTATGTCAGTTGGCAGGCAGGGAGAAAGAAAGAAAGAAAACATCAGACAGAATTCACTGAGTGAGTTTCTCAACAAGAAACACGGCTGTATCTCCACCTCCTCATGAGTTTTCAGGGCTCAGTTATTTGGGTTAAGAATCCACTGACTGTCCACTCAGCACTTAAATCAACAAATGTATCAATAATCTGCTATCTCTATCAAATCAACTCAGCCTCAGTGGCCTTGTGTTTTAACAAGCAGTGCTAGATACATCTACTGTTTGTAGGAAGCCTGGGTTGTGGAAGCTGTTGTTGCTATGCGACTGACGAAGGCCTGTTATTGTAAATCACTGCTATGTTAGGAGTTGAAATCATTTCATCTCAGGGAAAGTGAGGCCCCTGAGTGCTCATATCATCACATGATATCAGCAAGCATGCTCAAATTCAGCTGAGAAGGAGGTAGATAAAATGAACTAGGTAATGTTTCAGCATGAATGCAGCCTAAGACTTGTGCACAGTCAATCAGATTTTGAGTGCACACAGCTCATACATAAAGCTCTATTCTGCTTCAGGTCAATGCCTAACAATGCATCTTATTACTTCCTCCCAAATACATCATGAAACCCAAATGAAGGACTTATCTTCTCGTCTAGTTCGGACAGTATTTAGCAGCACATTCCCTAAATGTCTGTGCTCCAACACAATTCTGTGAGCAATTATACACCTCCAGAGCCACTGCATTGCAAGTTAATGATGTTGAGCCCAGAGGCTATACCACCTAGTCAGCACTTACTTAGTTTGAAAGAAATTTTTCAATTTTAAAACTTTAGCATTAGGATCCACACTGAGTTGATAAGATCCAAATGAATGATTGAGAGGCTGCTTGTAAAAAAAAGAGCTTTGTTTTGTTATAAATAAAAACCTTTGACTTTACAGCCCCCTCGAGTGCATTTTCTTTGCCCGAGGTCATATAACACAACATCTCTGTCAGCTTCTCAACGACCACCTCGGTCCTGAGAAGCACCAGGCACAGACTGTGAGCTTTAACAAGAAGTGAATATAAAGTGTGTTCTAGGAGAAAGACTGGAGCTTTCAATGTAGCAAAAGAAAGTGACAAAGTTGAGAAGTATATTTCCCCCCTCTCAAAAGCATTTGACAGCAGATAAAGTCTTGCAAATCTGTTCTTTGAATGTGATGGTACAGCGGCAAGAGCTGAATAGGGAGCTATGCAAAACACCTGCTCTACAGACAACAACAGGCCACTTACATGCATCCCTCAGTGTTGCTGAACAGTGACCTTCTTTAATGATTTATTTATTGATAGACTGCGGTATACCTTGGGGTTAGAACTCTGATATACTGTACAATACAAAGGCTCCAAAGAAAAGAGATTAAAAATCTATCACATGTACCCCAGGGACTCATATACTGTGGAGAGGGGGAAGCAGAGCTCAGCATTTTCTTTAGTCATTATGCATAAATAGTGTGTGATATTCGCAGTACATATTTTGTCTACCTGAGATGAAGGGAGGTGATTGGCTGGATTCCTTAGAGCCAGTACAAATGCTGGGAGTGTGTTTTATTGAACAGCATCCATTTATGCTGGCTATGGTGAAAAGAGCTGCGGAGCAAATCACTGCACCGTGGCTGCCAAATCACTATTGCTTGCAGTTGCATCCACATAAAATGAAATATTAAGACTAATAGAATCAATTTAGGTCATTTTAATTTGTAGAGTCTGCGATTATTCAAGAGGTGTGACTTGAGTTATTTTCTCTGACAGTTGCTCTCTGCTATACTGACAAATGATCCCACAGAGACTACGTTGTAGATGGGCTCATCCTTAATAAAGTGCAGATTACATACCCAGCTGCTGTTTGGACCTGATTAAATACAACGTATTCTTTACAGTTACTAGTTAACGCAGGTTTGGTGTCTGTGTGGTCGTGGTAAATGGTAAATGGACTGTATTTATATAGCGCTTTTATGCACTGGCCAAAGCACTTTACAGGGAGATTATACACCATTCACCCATTCACACACCGATGACGACAAGGCTGCCACACAACAATGCTGGTCAAGACACCGGGAGCAATTTGGGGCTCAGTGTCTTGCTCAGGGACACTTAGGCATGTGGGGAGCCCAGGAGTCAAACCACCAACTTGCTGGTTAGAAGACAACTTGCCCTACTTCGTGAGCCACAGCCACGGCAGAATGGTGCATTGGCAGAGTTGACTACAACATTAGCATATGCATGCTGAGGTATGAATTGAGGTGTTTGAGTTTGTGTGAACACGAGAACACTGGCTAATAGTAGGTATGGTGGGACTTGGCTGAGCATCCTGTTGAACTAAAGCAAGCTGAAGAACTAACACACAAACTTACATTAGATCACCTTTCCCCCCTCATTTTGTGCAAATGTGCTGTTGTGTGGTCATGAAATCAAAAACAGTTGTGTGTGGGTTCCTTTGGTGGCTCTAACCTCTTTCTAATGGCCTAATTACAGTCATCAGCTTTTCTCTGTAAGTACACATTACACTCCAAATGTTATACAATATTTATGAGAAATATTTGTTAAACTATAATGAATGTATTACAATGTGTTTTATGAGGACAATGTGGATGATGGATGTATGGACTAATGGACCACAAAGGCCAAAGAACCTCAATTTTATCTCCTAAGAACTGTTAGAACAAAGAGAAGCACAAGCTGATATTGGAAAAAACGCTAACTCTTGTTATTAACTGAAAAAAGTCCCTTGAGCCAAAATACAAAATTTCTCAGATTTGAGTAGGATGCAAAATTGCCAGGTTATGATGCGCAATATTAACCTCCACCTCCACATTACCACAATTTCTCAGTTTTTATTTATCCAGGAGCTACTGTGCTTTTCCAACCCGACACTCTGGTACACGCTCACGTAGTTCACTTCATACACACAAGCTAGTGTGTCCACCTGGGAGTATAATGAGTCTTCAGGTAGCTGTAAGGGAACGAGGCCACTTGAATGATGAAATATTCTCAATGGGATTCATACCTTTTATTATCATGTCAGACTTTTCAAGCTTTATTAAAATATGTTTTACAATTTATTGGATGCTTGAAATGGCAGTTCATTATACTATCCTGCTATACACATACAGTATTTGCAGATCATTTTTGGAGTGTCATGCTCACAATACCAAATACACAGGTACAGTGTATATCATTTATTTGATGGCTTAACATGATAATCTACTGAAAAAGGAAGAGAAACATACAGATATACAGTATGAATCTAAGCCTAAATACATTTTGTGGCAGCACAGAACATTTCACATTCCATTATGGGACCAAGGCCATACAACATCTGAAGTCTTTTGACTTTTTAAAAAAGTTTTTTATGTTTATTTTTTTTATTCTAGGTTCACATGGTATAATGTCATCTTTAAAATGAGCAGTTGGGAGATCTCATACATGAGTTTGCAAAATATGTTTAAAAAAATCTTCCAAAGTTACAAAGTGTAGTTGCATGCATACTAAACAAGTATCTAGAGTTTGTGACAGTTGTCTTCTCTTTCAACTTTCAATTGCACTATGTAATTTGGTAATAAAAGACGATCCATACATTGACCAACTGCAAAAATGTGTTTGAAATCTCACCCCAATGACCCAAAAGTGAACCAGCAAGCCTGGATGATCTTCTGACTTGCACTGTAAAACAGTTATTTTAGCTCTGGCATTCTAGAAATCTGTCTTATTATATCTTATTTACACAACAATGAAATTTCATTAGGTGTTTTGACATTTCATAGGTACAAATTTTCTCTTCCAAACTACACAGAACAGCTTGAAACAATTTTTGGACAAACTGGTTCAGAGATGCTCTATCTTGAATGTGTGCAATCATTATAACATTGTTTGGAGACATCCTCTCTTACACACGAAGCAAATTTGAAGTCAATAGAAAGTTGTGGTGTGATTTGATGCAAAGGCATGTCTGCAGGAGCTGAAATCTGTTCCATAAACATACAGAGATGAGAGGAAAAAGACCGGAGAGACCACTGCTAGCTTGCTAACAGCTAACATCCACTTGGTACATTGACTGATAAGGCAAATAAGCAAGGTTCACCACTTAAATTCATACACAAAAGACAAAAATTTGCCTTGCTTTCTTGCTGAGCACAATTTTAACTAGATGTTTTAGCATTTTTCATCTATAAACTGGAGCTTTCTGGAGACTGAATGAGGAATCAGCTCAAGCCTGATTATTAATCAGGGCTGAGGTCAAGCCTTTGCCAGAAAGAAAACCGGTGTGCAGCAACAATCCAAGTACTACACATCCAGTTCTTAGTCACAGATTAGACTGTACATGTAAAGTTAAGCTGATACCAACTCTGACTGTCAGTGACTCTGTAGACCAAGCATCTCAATCACACCACCAAGTACCATCTTTTTCTACTTTTATTCTTGCTCATGCACACACAGAGGCACATGGTTTATCAAAAGACAGATGAGCTATTTTCATCCACAAAAATACTATACATTGACATTTGTCCATAGTTGAGCAAGAAGCACGAAAAAGTCTATCCACCCTTACAGTATCTATTTCCCATCCATACTTGTGAAACACCACCCCTTCCCTCTCTTTCTCCGTCACCTGTCAGAACATAAAAATGGGTGTGTTACATTCTGTTGGAAAACGATGACCATGGCTCATTTTCCTCTCCCTGAAGAATGGATCTGATACATTCAACACTAGTGTGTGCTCATCAGTCGACAGACTGCTTCTCACAGTCTGCAGAATCAATGAACTGAATGAAATTTGTATCACTTGGTTCCGTATGGGCAGGCGTACAATAGCAAAATGCAGAGCTGGACATGCACACAGTGTCTAGAGCAGAATTCAACACGGTTGGATGTTTGAAAAGAAACATATTCAGGGTCCCCCACAAATGTTCAAAAACTAAACTGATGCTTGAAACGGACCGGTCGGTTCATTCTTTATGTTGCACTAAATAATCTGACTGTTTATAAGCAGTATGACAATCACGAAATGCTCAATATTTGATCATTTTCATTTTGGGTTGTACACACTGTATACATACATATATATATGTACATTTACGTATATACACCTCTATGTACTTATGTACAAAAAATGGGTTTGAGTCCTCCACCGTATCACAACAAAGCTATTGTTGAGCAAAAAGAAAAGGAGACAATTTAGGAAACCGGATCAATACCTGAAAGAGACACCGTACAAAAATATCAGAATATTTCATGGGTTGAGTAACCGTGTCGCCCCAAAAGGGCCCTTGGCTGCTGTTTTAAATGAAAGTTTTTCAAGGAAGTTTGATAAATTTGAGTGCAATTCTGTCATTCAATCACTTGAAGTGCAGTTGCTAGAAGGTTGAAGTGGGGAAAAAAGCAGTTTATTCATATTTGTGCTTTTGACCAAGAAGGATATTTCAGCGGCACTTTTCTTTGTCAAGAAAAAGATGCCGAACAGGAAAAATTCTGAACCTGAGTCACCACCATCCTGCACAGATGACAAAATCCTCAACTTTCAATTACAGTGTTTGGATAAACAGTAGCCACATCAATGCACGTCATGATCAATAGCAAGTACACTGAATATTACCAGAGCTATAAATCAATACAAGTCAACAGAGTCTTTTCTTCTGTAAAGTTGTGCGAAGTCAAAAATTGAATCATTTTCCCACAATGGTTGATCAATACATGCGTTATTAGTGCATAGGGTGCCTGTCAAACCTACATGAGTTTGTTTAATGAATTTGCTGGACCTGTGCAGTAGAAAGTTTCCTTAATTGCTTGATTAGAAAAATCTTTGTGCTAACTGCTTCCCTGTGTTTTGTTTTTTTGCAAATACTGTATTACTTATTGAACTGCTGGCTTTGTATCTCTCTATTTACGTTATTGAGAGGGCAAATGTTGGGAAGGTTGTCACAAGTCCCAATTACAGTACATACTTTAGAAAATAAAAAGACCTCGATACTAAAGTTTCAAAGACTTCAAATATAAAAACAATTCTAACAAGAACTTGGTCCAAAATTCAGTAGTCTCTCAATCTTTTTTGTCTTGTATTGTACTGTTGCAGTCTTTAATTCAACATATTACATTATGTATAAAAGCAACAGAAAAGAGGAAGAAAAAGAAATGAAAAAATAAAACAACAAACGCCTCAACAAAATGGCCCAATCAGACATAGTAGAGCCAGTAGACGAGGTTGAACAGTGAGAAAACAGAGGGGAAGATGATCCGTGACCAGCGGTCGATGGCGTTCACATCCGTCAGGTCAGGGATCTTGATTTTGAGCTGTGAGGACCGCCTCCGCAGGCGGCTGCGTTTCATCTGGGCAGACCGGTCCAGAGAGTGGCGGCTGGCAGAGCGTGGGCTGATCCCACCACTCTGCTTGCGGTACTGGATGTGTGCCGAGGCCGTGCTGTCTAACTGCACCATGGACTGAGAGCTCCTAATGTCTGCCAAACTGGTGGTGATCTCACCTCCTGCCACTTCGTTATGGATCTCCAGGGTGGTTAGCAAGATGTTCCCGTGGCTGTGTGGCTCCGCCTGAATGAATAAAGAAATGGGAAAACTAATAAACAACATTACAGCTACATAACAGGTAGAGAGGACAATACCTGAGGTTTTAAAGTGATCTCCCTCTGTGCACAGTGCACTCACAACAATGAAATGTGGATGTCATCATGGAAGGATTACTGAAAAGGCCTACTGGCCACAGGCCCAGGGGCCCAGGGGTCCAGCACCCACTGCTTCAGCAGCTACAAAGAGATGTCAGACAACTACATCTCGTGTCTATATTAGTCTGGGTGTACTTGCCACTATGCAGGAGGCATGCAGGGACTCCTTCAAGTCTGTGCCCAGGGACCCATTGTCCATCCATGGATGTCATGTCATGGTTTTGCCATGGCAACAAGTCAGCATTGATTATTATCATTTTGCGTCATCACCTTTTGAATGTTTCTTCTGAAAGGTAACTGAGTGGAGGAAGGAGTAGTTTCTGGCACAGCTTGTGCCTGCTAATGGCAACTATCATCGAGATGACCAATCAAAATCAGCTGCACTACAGGTCTGCTGCTCTGAATAACTGAAGAACAGGAAGAATCTCCACTGACAGATCAATGGACAATGGTTAAGATGATCCAAAATGACACAGTGAGGGAGTCAGAACCACTCACAGTTATGGCTAAGCTGCCAAAATGTCTACTGATTGGACCTGGGTGTCATGCCTCCTGTTACAACCCCTAAAAAAGTTTTCCCCTGAGTGAAGCAATATAAAAGCCCACATCATCACTCTGAACAATTTAATCAAACATACTCCATGCCTATGATGTGTGCACCACAAAACAGGAATGGACAATGGAAATCATTCATGCAAATGGGGCAACTGTGGAAGTCCCACATTTCAATTTTAAAAGCGACAGATTGCAGAGAGACGTTGCTCAAGTCAAATGGCATTTTGACTAAGAACCTTTAAGGTGTGTTCTGACAGAAAGTGAAGTTTTTATTATCGTGTTATTTCACTTGTGCAGTCCATGTGTAGATGCCCCAAAAAGCTACTGTATAAACAAGTATTAGCTGTAAGACAGTTAGCTAGCTGCGGTCACTCCCTGCCTGTGTGTCTGTCAGACAATAAGCTCCTCTAAAATCTGGTTTGAAAGCAGAGGACCATTACTTAGAGCAGTATTCAACAATGCACATTCCACTTCTCAGTCCTGTTAAATGTTTTCAGAATATATTCCACTTTTCAAAAAGAGTCTTGGGGGACCTCTGCAGTGACTACCCACTGAAAGTCAGACCGGTTTGCCACATCTTGACATGTGCAATGTCACTTTATGAAAGCTGTGTGAGAAATGTGGCTTTTAATGATGATTTCGATGAACAAAGATATGCAAACAGCATGCATTCGGGATGAGCTCTGAAAGAAGAAATAGATTCCTATCTAGAACACCAGTTTCACAGTATAAGATCAAGCATGAGCCTTCGTTTCAATGCAGCAGAAACTGCAATGAATAAGTGGAAGTCAAAAGGAATACTCTCGAGAATAAGGCAATGGCATGAAGATGTCTGTTGCCATTTGAATCATTGCATGGATGGAGAAAGATTTTCCATTAAGGCAAAAGAAAATTTAAAAACATCTATGTCAGTTGATGGCAATGGTAGAGTTGACTCGAGGATACTGAAGAGTCTCACTGAACAGACAACTCACCGAGCGTGAGTGGCGAAGACCTTTAACCTGATTGGACCGTTTTAGGGATGTGGTCCTACTACCTGCCTCCTAGGAAGATGAAAATATTCAGCCACATGTGGGGAAAAGTACCTGAAAATGTATTCTTTTTAAGAAACAAAAACAACATTTGGCTACTGAAGCCTTCACTCGGGATACAGTCGCCTATGATAATGTAATAATGTGCTATATTTCAGTTTTGCTACTGCTGCTGTCAGGAGCTGACAAAAAAGTTCATGTTAGAATAATTGCATTGTCAAGACTGTTTTATCTTTCATTCCCTGCTGGGAGGAATATAAATAAAGGAATTTCGGACTTTATCCACTTTGTGCTGTCCTGCAGCACTTCCTGTAAACAACCAAATATTCATAACAAGTCCACTGAACACTGACAGACCACTGGCAAAGAATATTTCTACAAATATCACCACAACATTTTTCATTTTGAACCTTTCATCAACCCTTTTATCCACTGATAATTTGAGTCACACTCCAGTTCAGAGATCACATAGATAAATCCAGTAATCCCATCCCCACTCACCCTTGCAGCATCGTACTTGGCTGCCCTCTCGTTGTTGGCCTTCTCTGCCTTCTCTGCTAACTTCTTTTGCATCTGAGGGCCCCGCCCGAAGAAGATGTAGTTGACAAAAGCGTACTCCAGCAGGGCCAGGAAGACCATGACGAAGCAGCCCATCAGGTACATGTCAATAGCCTTCACATAGGGGATCTTGGGTAGAGTCTCCCTCAAGTGGGTGTTGATAGTGGTCATGGTCAGCACCGTAGTGATCCCTTTGATAGAGGCAAAAAAGAGATTTTTTTTAAATAGTTTTGAGCATTATTAAAATAACTACAAGCTCTTCTATGACAGACTCACAAGGGCAGTAATGGAAGAAATGGACAGTTTTACTAGTATCCATCAGTGGGAAATAAATCAGTGCCTATTTTGGCAATAGGTGAAGGACTGTTTAAAGCAGCACTGATCAATGTTTTTATAGCAACAAAGAAAAAAATGACTACTCGCAATGTGAGAGGGGTCACTTGCAGTGACAAACTCACAGAGAATCATAAACAGACTCTGCTGTTCCCCTCAGCTCTACAGAGTGTTTTAGCATCTTTAAAGTATTTGTTTTGTTTTCAGCCAGTGTTTCTGGAAATGACAGGCAGCACTTTTCAGGTGTGCACTACCTGCCCAGCACCACAGAGCAGACAGACAAAGTTAGCAACAACAGAACAGAGCTAAAAGAGAGGGCGCATTGGAATTACACTCATCAGATGACTCAAAACGAATGTTGCTCTGTGTCTACTGCATGTTTCAATAAGCAACTGGACGTTAGCCAATGTAATCAGTATATTTTATTGTTACTAAAAAAAAAAAATCTAAAAAATAACCAATCTTATCAGAAGCCTTAAGGTCACGTAGGAGAAAACAACAAATGACTCACTGTAGGTGTAACTATTAGAAACAAGGATATTTTTATAGAAAACATGTTTGGTCTGGGGTGATTTTCTCTGCTACACCATGTACTTCCTCGTGCAGACCCAGAGTAAAAAAAAAAAGACGTTGCTGTGAGATTGAGAGGGAAAAGCAAACACTGCATACAGTTTTCTGATTGCTTTCATGGTTGATGAAAAATGCATGAACACACATGTACTGGTAGGTGAGTGCATAACATCTGCTTCTTTGAAATTCAAACGTCTGCCTTGAAACCTCCAACTGGCCCTCGGCCATCAAGCAGAAACTCATAGTGCTCCATGTACAGTAGCTAGCCCTGAGCTCCCAGTAACTTAACCATTAGAGGTACTGAGCACCCTGGTTATTTGCTATCAGTCAGTAAAAGCACCTTCACACCTTCACCGTGACAAAAAGAGACATTATGTAAGATTCAAGCAAAATTACATCAAAAAATGATGAACATGCCTGAACAAAATTTGTGTTTTGTAACTTGTTTCCATTGTATTTTGTGTTGAGTTCCACCATAGACGCTGCAGCAAATAAGCATGCTTCTACTCACATTCATGCAAACCCTGATCGCACACAATGCAATAACACTATACAGTAGGTCACTCTACGGCTTCATAAATACAGTATATGGCAGATATATCTACTACTTCATCCACCCGTGTTGGAAATAAATGAAGCCTATCAGTGTCTGGTCCACTCATACACACACAGACGAGGCTTTGGAGTGTGTGTGGATAATGTATATGGGTGTCTGTCATAAAGCAGAGCAAAGAGACATGGAACAGTGTGGGGGTTGGGAAACGAGAGCGGCAGAACTAAGGTCAGGCCAGCCCTTAGTGTGAGTTACTGGCACATTACAAGGCTAACATCACTTGTGTGTGCACCCACATACACTCGACATGGCTGACCCTATTGGATTGTACAATCTCTTTTTTCTGCTTAAGACAGCCTTGTTTCTTCTAGGTGTTCTCTCAGCTGTGCTGTTACTCTCTGTCCTTCATTCCCTCCACTCCTTCTCTCCCCTCACTCCTTGTTTGGACAATTTAATCAAGGGACCATGGGCCTCCCTCCTTTTTCATCACGCTTTTGCACTTTCCATTTTATTAGTCCGTGCTTCTTCCCTTTATCTGCCTCAATCTCTCCCCCTCTATTTCATCATTTATCCTTTATCCCCTCCCCCCATTTCACCATCATTTGTAGTGGCTACCCTATTTGCTCACAATGCACCTTGGTCGGCCCCCTCCCCCCTTCATTCTCTTGTTATATGTCCCCGAGTCTCTTTTCCATCTTAATAGCTGGAACAAAGGCACACAGCAATCAAATCTGTAATCACAAGCCAATAGGCCATTAACAACACAGCTCAACATTATAAAAGGGAAAGGGTATCATGTAGGATGCAATAAAGCACATGAAACCACAATGGATGTTAACTGCAAGAACAAAAGTATGGGTGGTAAATCAAAGCAGCATTAATTGAACACTTCCATTAATCACTTACAGACAGAACTTTCTAGTTAGCATGCACAGCACTGTAAAACTTGTCATTTTGGAAGTCAGTTGTTAAGGAAAAAAGAAGAATCCAAGGTCTGGAAAAACATACAATGAGCTCTGACTTGTGTGCCTACTACACTTAAAGTGCTCTCGTACCAATAACAACCAATGCCCACACCTTGACTGTTCATATGATGTGATTATGAACGAAGGGTATGATTGAGGGAAACGGGTTGCAACCAGATTATGGTACAGTCAGGTCATTTGTAACTTCCTTTGAAACTGCTCAGGAAAATGAGGTTCTCCTTCAAACTATTCAATTCTTTGCCTGCTGCCTCCTTCAGCTGACTTCTCCGTGATCATTACACTACTCTTGCGGGCAGGTTTGCACATACAAAGGAGCAGCCGCATACACATACCCACACACATGGCCTCTTCCACCATCAAGGTAACTACAGAGCTGAAGAGGCACACACCGGATATTGCAGCTAGCAGGAGCTCATGTGTACACATCCACTTGCAAAAACACACACACAAAAGCAGATATACACTCAAATGCAATTTGTAATGACCTGATATTACATGCATGCCTTTACAAAAAAAACCCAACCAGTTTACACTGGAAAATAAAGGTGGATGTAAAACAAATAAAAGTATGTGCAAGTATATCTATTCTTATAAAGATGACCAAAGGATCATAGCACCCATCATTTCCCTGGTAGTCTCCAGTCCCCAGCATGCCCCTGTCAACATGACAGCTTTATTATATCACCGCCTTCAAATATAACTAAAAACCAGCTCACACAATGACTATAGGGGTTTGGTCCTTGGGCAGTTTCCTAATTTACTTGGTTGGCAATCTACCCTTGGCAATTGCTGAGCAGATTTTTCTTCAAACTCTCAAAGAAAACCTGGGGTAGTTTAAAGAGAAAACACAAACATGCTTTCATGTTATGTTCAATGTGATATTTCCACACTGGAGTCTAATTCTAAAATCTAAATTCAAGTTATTCTTGGCTTCAGTTATTTGGTTTAACTTGGAGTCGGATGTTTTGAAAAACTGTGCAGGCTGTGGGGGTTTTGCTGCATGAATGACTGGATTGTTGCCAGTTTAGCAAGAGCTTTCCCTTTTTAGTGCAAAAGTAATTTGAATTAGTCCCTGAAGGAAATCTAATAATGCCTGAGTGTTCCAAGACTGTATCTTCAGCGATTAGGACCAGGCAAAGCTCACATCAGGTGCTATTGACGGTTGCTATGATTGGACCGCCGCTGACAGGATTAGTGAATGGTCAGTTACCAATTTAACATGGTATTCATTATGACTGCTGTGGAACGTCTATTGACTGATATTCATCTACCCAGTGTGAACACAGACAAAACAGTGCTGTAGCCTCCTGCAAGGAATCACAGCGATTACAAACGGCAACCTGCTGCTTCTGCCATGTTTACTGCTCACGGGAGCCCTGCAGTGAGTGGGCCTTTGCATCCACACATCCCGCCTCAGTAAGAAGCAAAATTACATTCATTAGAGACGTGATGTATTTATAACCCCTGGAGACGTGTCCGTGACCACAGCGATGACAAACACAAGGTGCGACCTAGTCTGCT
This sequence comes from Monopterus albus, assembly GCF_001952655.1. Classification (NCBI taxonomy): domain Eukaryota; kingdom Metazoa; phylum Chordata; class Actinopteri; order Synbranchiformes; family Synbranchidae; genus Monopterus; species Monopterus albus. The sequence continues at coordinate 3,850,753 of NW_018127896.1, read as the reverse complement.
CGGAGTCAGGGTTGTGTTTTAATGCTTTATTTTTTACCTAGGGCCACTCTGGCTGCTGAAGCATCATAGTTTATCCAGAAGGAGACCCAGGAGAGGATGGTAATCAGGATGGATGGCATGTATGTCTGCAGGATGAAGTAGCCGATGTTCCTCTTCAGCTTGAAGCTCAGAGACAGTCGAGGATAGGAACCTACAGAAAGATGAGACAGACACAGTAGCAGTGCATTTTAAATCTTTAAGGTAGCATTGGAAGTACATAAAAATTAACCATAAAAGTACACCAGGCACAATAAAAAAAAATTAAGGTTGAAATGTTGATTGTATAATAATATATTATTCCAAAGAGCACACAGGGACAGCTTGTGTTTTTGTTTCAGTTTCCATGACAACCCTGACAGCATGGATTGGATTTATCACCATGGTAACAAGTATCCCCTTCACTAACACAGACACACCACTTGCTGTAACCCTATTTCATAATGATGTGAAATAATATTCAGGTGCTATAAATTTCAGCACATTTTGATTTAGCAGCTCTGCATATCTCATACATAACTCCATAACTCACACAATGATTCTGAGGGATTCCACATTACTGCAGGAATAACAGCTTTATAAATGTGTGCAGCAGTGCATATGATGCTTCAGAAGTCAGGAGTTTGAGATGATGTTCCTCACCACTATTTGCTACAAGAAAGCATTTCTGTCATTACGTTTTCACCCTAGAATGTAAACAGTATTTTTGTGTGCATGTGCATGAAACTGATACAAAGGCGACGCAAGATTTCTCATCAGTCTCCCAGTGTGTGTCTTCATGGCTTGAGCCCATGGCTCCTTACTTCCACTATTCTTAGCTATTTTAACATTTTCATTTTATATTGAAGTAGGAGTGGAGGCCATTACACTGTAAGTTCCAAATTGTGGGTATTCTTATGTGCCGTTCGCACCTGTCGCACCTGAGCGAACGAGAAAGAGGCGGACCCAGGTAGCCGACTTCGATGCAAGCAGTGATTTATTATGTACAGTGATGATGAGAGTAAAAATACAGTGGGAAATAGTGCGTAGTCCTGTCGATGAGTAGTAGCCGGGTGTTTGACCGACAGCAGGAGGTGAGGAGATGGAGAGCTGGGCCGAGCTGCGTAGGCTGGGTCACTCCTGGGCTGGTCGGTGGTGATGGTGGCTACTGAAGGTAGAGACAGAGGCAATAGTGGAACAGATAGGCGACTGAGCATTGACCTGCCTGGGAGGGGAGAGTGGAGCCACGGTCCGAAGGAACAGTCCAAGGGGGGAACACAAAACAGTAGCTGGCTAGGGGATAAATACATACAAAAAATGAAAGAGCACGGAGAAAAAATGGCCTAGAGACTAGAACGAACTGCAAGTGACTGAGGAGTGAAACCGGGTAATATAGTGAGCAACCTAATCAAGTGCAGCTGGTGATAAGGGAGTGAGGAACAGGTGAACGTGATGAGTGTAAATGGGCAAGAGACAGTAGGAAAGGTGAGGGAGGCCAGAGCGGCCGAGCAAACCTGACAGGTATCAGCGAAAGCCACTTGTGGTGGTTGTGGGTCCAATCAACTGCACACTTGTGTGCGGCGCTGGATAGAGTTGCACTCAAACCCATTAAGATTCAGTATGTACTATAGCCTATGTTAGACTGCAATAAAAATCCCACAGTGTTGCTTTAAAGCTGGGCTGTTCAACAAATGATATATTTGCTTCACTTTGCTGCTGACTGATATAACCAATCAGCTATAAAACCAGATGTTTGCTCCTCGAATGGCACTAAATGGTCTGAGAGCAAGTGACCCACTGATTCACAAAATATATAAAAATAGCAATTACTTTCAGTTATATGACAGCAGCAGTGAATGAAGTGAGAAAGCGACCGTATTGCATCTGGCTTAGTGATATTAAAGTGGACACACAGTGCTGCTGCTGATTTGGCATTTTGTTCATGCTGAGGGTAACGAGTGGCTGTAAATCCTGTCCAGACTTCCTACTACCACAGATTCACTCTGACATCCTCTCTCTTGGTGCAGGCACTGAAAGTTGCATCCATTCCATCCATCCATTTTCTTCCGCTTATCCAGGACCGGGTCGCGGGGGCAGCAGTCTAAGCAAAGATGCCCAGACTTCCCTCTCTCCAGACACTTCCTCCAGCAATGCCGAGGCGTTCCCAGGCCAGCCGAGAGACATAGTCCCTCCATTGTGTCCTGGGTCTTCCCCGGGGCCTCCTCCCGGTGGGACATGCCCGGAACACCTCCCTAGGAAGGCGCCCAGGAGGCATCCGAAACAGATGCCCGAGCCACCTCAGCTGGCTCCTCTCGATGTGGAGGAGCAGCGGTTCTACTCTGAGTATCTTGGGGCCTTGTTCACGAGTGAGGGATGAAAGTTGCATAAAAAATAGAATTAAATGTTCTAATATAAAACATAATGAGGACATAAAATGTTTCTAGGATGAAGTGGTTTATTGATGGACTAATGGAATGAATAGTAATATAATATGGCATTTTAATGGATTATCTACATTGTTTAAAGGCTTTTAAGAAGCAAAAATCCATTAAAATGGACTAAATAACATGAAAGCCATTCTTTAATTTTTCAATTAAGGCACCTTAATTGTAGGTACAAATTCAGTGGTAGTTGTCACATTATTATGTATATTTCTGAAGGTTTTTACTTCTTAAAACTATCTCTTAAACCCAATAAAGGCCCATTAATAAAGTACAACCGATTCATTTATCCCAGTTAATATAGTCTAATTGCCCAAGCCCAAATATTCAAATGCTTCAAATGCAGTCGGAAACAGAAGTCTAGAGTAAAAAGATCAGCTCATTGTCAAGCATAGTCTAAAGCTGGTCAGTAGTAAAGCTTCTTTAAATACACAAACCATGCTTTGTTTATCACACTTGATGATCCTCCTATATTTGGCTCACGGTTAGCAGTTCTGGCAGCCGTAAACAAACTCCCCACATGCTGAACATTCACTTCATTATAGTGTGAATATGGGAACAGACTGTTACCAGTCTTAAAATATCCCATTCACTTATTTTGAAGTGTCCTTAACGATAGCTACACCAGACTAAAACTCAAACGAGTATCTCTACAGTAACAGATGCAGAAGTGGTTAAAGAGAAGAAGAGGCTGCGGTTCACTTGTGTGTGGGTGTAGAAGTGTACTGGCTGTAACTGCTAAAGCAAAAAAAAAAAAAAAAACATCCGTGAGGGGGAGGAACACCATGTGTGAGGCAGAGGAGGAGAGAGAGAAAGAGGAAGAGAGGAGATAGGATGCAGGGATGATTACAAAAGTTGAGACGTTGATGACAGCAGAACAATAGCGTCTGGAAGGATAGAGCTGAGTAGACGGGAGGTACAGTAGGAGGTCTGATGTCTCTGTTTTTTGTCTCTTTGTCACCTTCATGGCAGGGGTGTTACAGTCAAGTCTTACATGCAGTGAGAGACTGGCAGCTTTGGTCTGCAAACAAAACATGTCTTTCACTGAGGCAGTGAGCCCATACATGTTTGTTCTGAGGCACTCGGATTCTGCAGGGTTTTTTGTTGGTCTGAAACCAAAAACAGCAGGAAAAGTATGAAGGAGGGATTAAACAGTGTGTTTTCCTGCTATGTAAGGTGCAAATGTCAAGGAGTATAAATTTCTTATACTGTAGCTACTTGCTGTATAATAGTAGGACAAACTAACTCTGTATTGCAATACAGTGCTTATTTTTGCATTGGAGCTGCCTTGAGATGCAAGACAAATTTCAGATTTTATCTGCTAATAAAGTGTTATTGCACTATATTGTATTTATCGTATCTTTTTTTTTCATGTCTTGGCTCATCAGCTGCTGACTTGTTGCCTGAGACATGCTATTCTCAATCTTTAGTCTGACATCATGTATGTAATCATCGAGTGCATAAGACCTCCTTTAGAATATTCTTGTTTTAAAACAAGCCTGAAATGTGATCATATGGACTCGCTATCATTTTTGTTTCACTGTGTAGATGCTGCACCCTTTTGTGTGTTACTATTGAGCTGTTTTCTTGATAGCCCAGTTTTGTGATGATGTGTGTTATGTGTTTGAAAAGCTTAGTAACAAAACCAAGTTTGAAACATTAATATTATCAGCCATACATAGGATTTTTACTTTTTATTGTCATGTGTGTCGTGTGTTCATTATCAAATGCAAGCTGCTAGAAAAGAGAAGCTGCTTTTGCTTGTCATTCTTTTAAAACTGCTGCTTGACAAGTATCACTGGTATTTCTATTAGGTATTCATCGATGCAGAGTGCTAGGGGATCAAATTAAAGCAAAAATGTTACATATTAACACAAAAATGTCTGGTTAGGTATGTTTTGAAGCTAATACTTTTGTACTTTTATTTAAGTAATATTTTGAATGCAGGCCTTTTACTTGTAGAGTACAGAGTATTTGTACTCTGTTGTATTGCTACTTTTACTTAATGAAGGGATCTGAGTACTTCTTCCACCACTGGATGTGGGCCTCATCCTACATGAATGCATGGTGCCCTGAATCCTGGGCTGTTTTTCTGTCAGAGAGCAGGATAACTGGCATCCCACCACAACTCTTACAAGACAGAGGAAAAAATCTTCAATAAAAGCTTGGGAAGAGAAAGAGGAGAGAGTAAAAGAAGCAATCAAGGGTGAGAGAGACACCACGGCAGGACAAGGAGACTAGTGGCACATGTAGCAGAGAGACCTGGTCATAACTGTTCTTGGGGGAGCATTTGATGTGCTTCACACAACCTACTAGGAGACCAGGAGCAGACCACTGCACACTAAACTTTCAGACACCACTTCTCGCAAACCGGTGCACTCTGGTGCGTGCACCTCGGCACATTCACATTTGAGTCACACCTGACGGCAGGAGTCACGGTAAATGCAATGCAGCACATGTGCACCACTCTGAGCCAAAGACTGAAAATGAGGACGAACGGATGCGGAGGCTTGATCAGCATTTGTTTAGAGAGAGTCAATAAAGCTCTGTATAAATGTCAGATTAATTGAGGATCATGTACAAACCAAAGTTCACAGAAAATATTAGTTTGCCCCTGCGAGCAGTGAGGATTGTTGAGTTACTACACTTCTCCAAGTTAGAAACAAATTAATTACAACATGAAATACAGCAAATGTTTTTCTTGTTCAGTGACTTGACAAACTGCCTTACTGTGCCAGTGACTTCTAATTAATTGCCGCAATGCTCTCAAGAAAACACTTGATTAATGTGCTTAACAACGCCAAATGACAACAACAGCGTCAAAAGATTTACAAGCCCCACACACCTTTTTCTTGTGTTTGCATTTATTTTTCCTAACCATCAATGGTTCAGTTTTGATTAATCAATATTCATTAGGAGTTTGGAGGATAATTCCAAAGTAACTCTGAGACACAACTCTTGGCTTTTGTTTTCAAGTACAGTAGATTATGGCATGTGACTTATTAAATCTGATGACACCAAGTTTTCCGGGGCTTTAATATCACATTGCTCCCGTCACACTGACTGAATGTATATTGACTGACTGGGGTCTCCAGCTACATTTTAATGTTTGCATGATAACCAAACGATCACAGTAATTACAGCACCATACCAGCATCACTGCATCAGCCGCTGTTACTTGAGGGATACTTCCATTTCCACGCTTCAACCCAATGAGAAGCACTAGCAAAAACAACATTGCCTCTGAGGCTTTAAGATCAACAGGTCAAGCTTTGGCACACATAGGTTTGCAACAAAGATTGATCAAATGGGCTTGAAAGTAGGCTAACGTTTGTTATGAACAATATCATCTATGATCTTTCCAAAGGAAATTCAGCATGTGAAGGCTACAGTACGGCATTTACCTGTGGAAAAAACAACGTCTTTGGACAGCAACTTGTAATCGACAATGGAGAACTGTGGCAACTCGATCTGTGTCACCCCCGTTACAGCCGATTCGTTTCCTTTCCAATAGAACCTAATGTCGTCTGTGGTGTAGCCATCTGTACAAGAAGAAACACACACACATATACATACATATACCAAGGTGTAACCATCTGTCCAACCATCACTGGAGACCAAGATATGCAGTGTTGCTCATCATGGAACTGAGCTGTCATTTGTGAAGAAAAAAACAAGACGTATTTGAAGTTGTTTCCAAGACATTGCTTTGCAAAACAAGTCAGTTAATAAGTTCACTTGAGTTCACAAAATGTCAAAAAAGTTCAAAAATAGTTGACATTTCTTTTGCCCTTAGTAGGTCTTTATTCATTTTCCAAATTTCTTTTTTAAAGCTGCTGTAATCAACAATAAAATGAAAGTTATGTTTGCTCTGTATCTGCCGAATGTGTAAAAAAGCAACTGTTTGCTAACAACTCAGCCACATCAATGTAGCATATACAGGTCATTTCCTCAGCTTGTAAAACTGCTACAGGCTTTGGAGATAATATTCTCTCGGTGTCACAACACAATGAGCCACAACCAGAGATTTAGCAGGTAAGCATGGATGAGGCATGGTAAATTTATAAATGGATCAATCTTCAATAAACTTGAACAGAAGACTGTTGCATAATGGCCCCTGTGGCTATGGAGCAAGGTTTCTAAAGTCAGACAAAATAGTCCTTTATGGAAGTGCAATATTAAATCTATTGAGTACCCTTTTAAAATGAGTCATTGCTTTGTCATACAAGGTAAAACCACTCCTACCAAAAGCAAATGCTACAGAAACAAGGTTTAATATTGTTTCATTCAAGGTGCAATATTTCACATAAGATTGTGCTGGGTTTTTTTCTCAGCCTGTGCGCGGTGCTGAATGTCAGCCCTAACGGCATTAGGCCTCTCCACTCACAGCTCTCTATCTCCAGCGTGCAGTTCTGTTCATCCAGGGGATACCGCCTGAGATCCATCATACAAGCTGCGGTTGTAGTTATCCTGAAACAAAAGACAGATGGGGGAGGATGTATTTTAGATACCGAACTGTACGTGATTGACACAAATTGTATTTGTCTTTACACCAAGTTCCTCACTTGGCTTCATGTTACTGGAGACTATTGGCACTATCATCTTAAAATAAGATTATTGTGCCGCCTTCCATGGTAAAACGCTGACTGTGAAACTATATATGTAATTATGCTTTAGATCCCAGATAGACAAGCACTTCTCACATTTGTCTTTGACTCAGTTCAGGTCTCCTTCACAAAACTACCATCCTTCTTGTGATTAAATTAAATTTTGAGCAAATAAAAGTCACAAATTGGCAAAGTTTAGCACCAACTCACCTGAGCTGGGACTGGTGGAGGCATCCCTTTATTTATCAGATATGGATTAGCTCAAATGGCCGATAATCAGACAGTTAATATAAGCAGTAAAGTGAAATACAAATCAAATTGATACAGGCTAAGGCTGGCCTGATTAAAAGCTGGCTGCTTGGCAGTAAGCCACTGGATATCTTCATTCCGTTAAGCCTGGGATGAGGCTGTAGAAAGCCATTGGGTGTAAACGTTATACAATTACGATATCATAACATCAGGTCTGCAAGCTGAAGACATCCATGATTACTGTGACACACTGAAGGTTACATATAGACTTTGTAATCAAGAATTCCAATATAAAAAATTGCTTTTTATATTACTAAACTATCTTGGAAGCCTGCTTCACTTTTTTATTGTAAGCAGCATCAAAACTGTACGTACTGCATACTTCAAATAATAAACAATAAACCTGAAACAATTAGTTGATTAATAGTTCATTTACAGAAAATGACAACTATAAAAAAATTCCTCAAAATTCTCTGGTTCCATCTTAGCAAATGTGAATAACAGGTGGTTTTCTTAGTCTAGTAAATTGAACCTATTCAGGTTTTGGATTCTGAGTCATGGAGTCAAATATATAAATAAACCTATAAATTCAGAAATCACAATAGAAATGATTAAAACGCAATTCATTTGTATGAAATGTTGTTTCATAATACTCATTTCCATAATAACAGCTATGTTTTGATTAGAAACATTCCTTGTGGAAAGACAAACTGATGAAGGCTGAAAGTCTTTCTGTGTGGCTGGTCTAGCTAACAGGAGTTAGCTAGCTGCTAGCAGCTAGGTGATAAGCACACTGTCATTAAAAGTGACAAGATGAAACAAAATGTGAAATGTCACTTGAAAAAATGTCAGACCTTTTTGAAATAAAAATGTCTTGTGAAATAAAAGGCACTGTACTGTAAATATGAAAACTGGGAACTTATGGTGAGCATTTTTCACAATATGTAGACTCAACAATTAACTACTGACTGAGAAAATAATAATTAGTTGCAGCCCTGATAAACAGCACACAATAAATATGGAGTGCATTCTTTACGACCATGATAGTAATCTGTACTCAGTATGTTACCCATGTTACCTGACATACAGTTGTGTAACAGCTCATACTACAAACACCACGTCGCACATCTGACTCTCCCTCTAATCTCTTGAAAGCACAGAGAGGTCCATAAGTAGCCCACAGCTTACTCTACTTGCATAATCAAGTGCGGCTGTATGACTGTAAAGTACAAAACGCTGACAGAAACACAAGCATGCAAGAACGCATGCAAACACACATGAGCGCTCTTTGCTTTTGCACACTAATAATTCAAAGCATGCATCCATATTCATAGGTCACACTAACTCTTCTGAGCCTGCCTGATCAATGGAAATTCAAAATGAGGGCTTTATGAAACAAATATCAAACAACAGCTGCAAGCTTAACATTGCATTAATGCACCTTCTACTCAGTTCGTACGGCTTTTCATGAATGATCTCTGACTGCACCCTCCCTTCCTTAAAAATCAAATGCTGAGCTGCCCTTGAGCATGACACAGAATCCTCTGGCTACCCAGTGGCCAGCAGCAAACATCTGCCAAGTTCTCAGCTTGGGCAGCTGTGGCGCTGTAATAGGGCTTTAAACACAGTGAATTAACTTGATGCTGGGAAACAACAACATTTTTGACCTTGAGATTCACCTTATTGCTTGTTGTGGGGAGTGTTGCTCATTTGTGTGTCCCAGAAATTGTGCATTACACTGTAACTCAGTTCAAAGCAGAACCCACCTGAGGCCATAGAGAACAGTGCCATCAGGGTGCAGGCGGATCATGCGGTTTTTCACTGTGACTCCATGAACGAAAGACTTCTTGTCATTCAGGAAGTAGGTGTCGGGGACCCAGAGCTGGTCAGCGACCCTGTTATCCAGAGTCAAGTTATGGGGGATTCCCACATAGGCTAGACGCTTGTCCCTCCAGTACTGTTGGAAATACATGGTCAGTGTGTAGTCCTATGGATACAAACGGAGGAAAAGAGACAATAAGTCACAGTGATCCCTGTTATTTCCTCTTCAGAGGGGACAAAAATTAAAATATATGCTTTAAATAATACTACTGTGCTCCTCTGAGGTCATACCTAATTTGTTAGTCTAATAGGTTTTTTCCCATTTCCCAAACACAATCAAAATCACAAAGCCTGACTCTCAAAGGCTCCAATGCAATATACAGTACACTGTAATAGCTTTGGTGCTCTTTTACCTCTCCCTGTAAACACAATCTTAGCTATATTAGCTGGTCAAGCTAGTTGTTAAAGTGAGGCTATGAAAAAAAACATTCATTATTGTACAAATGAAACACTGGACTTACTGCATCAAAACAAAACCACTGCAAGATGTTGCTGTCTAATGTCAAAGGTAATCTGTTTTTAATAATATGAAATAGAAAATGAAACAAAAAAGAAATTAAAATGAATGAGATCTCAGAATTGTCAGAATAATGTTCTGTTAATAAATGTAGCTTTTAAACACTATTCGTGCTAGATTAATCATATGTCACATTTAACTGCTCAAACAACATTCTATAAATATGCTTTTTAGCTAACACACCCTCACCATCTGGCACCTAAGCCAAATAAGTACCAGGAAGAAGAGCTTAATGTTCTGTGAAATCAAAAAGTTGTGGAACAGTTGTGTAAGTTAAAAAAAGGATAGTAGTCAACTAAAGTTTTTGTTTTGCCTTGATTCACGTGTATTTGATCAGGGCAGAATGGCACTGGAGACAGAGGGCAGACATAATCCACTTACCTAACTGTGTCTTTCCTCTATCCCTGCTTTTCTCTCAGTCTATCTCTCTCTCTCTCTCTTTCTCGGGGCAATGCTATGACTTCCCCTATGCCCGCTGTGGCGTTGAAATGAAACTAGTCTGCACCAAGCTGGCACGCACGTCTGCTGGTAGCTGCATTTTTCAAGCTTGCACCGAGCACAAAAAAAAAAAATTGGGCTTAAAGCTGTCACAACAATGAGCCTGACCTACAAAAAAGATTCATGCATGTTATGTAACTGAAACAGTTATGTCTCTTTGCACCCCCTCATCTCAACACTGTGTTGTTAATACTTAAAAACACATTGCATTTTCATGAGATAACTAAAGGACAGAATTACAAAGGCTCCAGTTTTGCTAATTAAGGTAACTGGCTGCTTGTTAATCATCCATTTCTTTATTAATACTTCTATTTAATACATTTGTTTTCCAGGCTTGATTAGCACACAGATAGATGTGAAGAGGGAAGATCTTAGTCAGCACAGGACACAGATTGGTCACACAGCATGACAAGGAAAGCTCGCTGGCACAAAGCCATAACTGTATCGTGGTAAAACCATGGCCTGTGTGGTATCTGCAGCCCCCAAATGATGAAGCCATTCTGGTTGTGTGGTTTAGTATTACTACCAATCATGTGGGAAGGAAGGAAAGCATATTCAAGATAAGTCTCTCAGCACAATTCAAACTTTTATGCTGTCTTTAAATCAAACCATTGTCCCGATTTGCTGCTTTTTATTCTTTTATATCATTGCAAATTGAATATATTTGGATTTTGAACAGTTGGTCAGACAAACCAAACAATCTTGAAGTAAGATTTCACCCTGGGCTGAGGAGATGTGAAGGTCATCTTCACTAATTTCTATAATTACCTTTGCCAAGGCAGAGGTAATGTTTTTACCGGCATTTGTTGGTTTGTTTGTTGATTAGTTTGTTCACAGGGTAACTTGAAATGCAATGAATGAATTGTGATGAAAGTGTTTGGAGAGGCAGGGTATGGCTTACGGAACAATCCATTAGATTTTGGTGCTGATCCTGATCATCATCTGGATCCAGAAATGTTTTAAAGGATTCATCACCACATTCAGATAGAGCCTGTTTTAATATTTTTGCTTCTAACCCCATGCACAGCGTCTACAGTGCTTGGACAAAATTGCATCATTCATATAAGATCTACCACACCCTAAAGTATGCTCTGGATCCAAGTAATATTCCAGATCTGCTGATTCACAATGTTCAAATTTATAGGGCTCATGGAAAACTTGCTACTCTGTGACAACAAATAATGCTACAGAGCTGGAACAAATTTTAGTTGAAAGTCTGCTGATTCATAAGGATGTCGACAGATCTGATGTATCTACGTAAGTTACTGAGCTAGATACTGAAGAAAAGAGCCATTAATGAAATATTGCTTTTCCTGTATAACTTTCAAACCAATAATAAAATCAACATGATTTCAAATGTTAGGGGTAGGTTTTCATGGTCAAAGAATCATATTATGAGGGTCAAACTATCATGGGAAGACTTCAGAAAAGGTCACTGGTGTGAACCTGCCCTCCATGGAGGACCTGTACACCGTACAGGTCAAAAGGAGGGCGGAGAGGATCACTGCAGACCACTCACACCCCGGATACAATCTGTTTGAACTCCTCCCCTCTGGACAGTGTTACAGGTCACTGTCCACCTAGACAACCAGGTACAGGAACAGTTTCTTCCCCCAGGCTGTCACTCTGATGAACACTTAACCAATGACCATATGATTGGACAATAAACCTCAGTGCAATACCTGTGTGTATTTATACACATTGTACAGATTATACAGACTTGTACAGGTCTCTAGTACTCTGTTTTAAGTACTTTTTTTATCCCTAATTATCTCATTTCAAAGAACATTCCTTTGTTGTCTGCATTGTTTACTGTCTGTTCATGCTGCTTATTCTGCATTGTTTGCACTTTCTGTTGCTTGTAAATACTGCTTATTTTTGGTATATTACACAGCCTTATGCTGATCTACTGTTTGCACATTGAGAGCCAATGTATCTGAGTCAAATTCCTCGTGTGTCCAACACACCTGGCCAATAAACTGATTCTGATTTTGATTCTGAATAGTGCTTTAAGGTGTAATGGCATTATATGGATGGTGAGCTCCTTGGCAGAGGTTTGCGCTGTCTGAGTGCTGTCGTTAAAATATTACGTAGGATATTTGGGCGATATACACCACTAACAACTTCTTGCTACAAAGGTTAATCCTCTTCCTTTAAATAACTGGCACTGCACCAGAGCACTGAGGCTGATGATCCACTAATGATACAGTAGCATGTAGTCAACATGCTTGTTCCTTTAAATGATAGGAAACTGAATCCTTGTCAGTTTCCTGGATTTTGAAACATCAGGTGCAGTAAGTGTTATCAGTCCTGGTGCCATTAAAGTGATCAATGTGGATTGATCACAGCATGTGGTGGAAATTCTATCTGCTGTATGAATGAATGCTGCAGACTTACTTCCCACCTTTCCTTCATTATCACAGTAACTTTATCCTCCATCAATCTCTACACATGCCTCATTTTGACCCTTATCACACCACGTCTCCTTCGCCACTCTCTCCTCCCCTCGGCTCTCCCCGGGCGGTCTTGCGCTTTAGGTATATCCAGGTATCCAGGTATAGCCAGTGTGTCAGTAGGCAGCCCAGTGAGCACAGTGCATACATGCATGCCTCAAAAGACTTAAATAATTTAAATAAACCATGTACTGTAGCCTGTACAAACACATGGCCAAGGGATCCTCATCAATCTTGCATAAAGACAATCAAAATGAATTTCAGATGAGGACAAGCTGAACTTTGTTTTACCTGCCCTGGAGCAATTTCTGTTTATTTTCTATAAACTATGAATTATTGACAACTCTACAATTTCCCACAACACATGAATTCCCTCATACATGCTGCTGTTTGGTTACTAGTATATATTCTCAGCAGAGATAACAACAGTAACCAGTGGTAATGATTTCCAGTGAGCCTAAATCTTTCATTTAACTCATGGGCTCGGAGTGTCATCAGTGGCTGGGGGGTTATATTGTCGGGAGAGGGCATCTGAACGCCGAACGCAACTATGATGTGGGCAACAAGGAACTGCTGGCTGTAAAATTGGCCCTTGAAGAGTGGCGGCACCTCCTCGAGGGTGCTGACCAACCTTTTTTAGTTTGGACCGATCATAAGAACTTGGCCTACCTCCAGCCAGCTAAAAGACTGAACTCCCGACAAGCGAGGTGGGCCTTGTTCTTTGATGGGTTCCGGTTTACACTCTCATATCGGCCGGGGTCTCGTAACCAGAAACCAGAAACCAGATGCCCTCTCCCGACAATATAAACCCCCA
>NW_018127896.1:3817133-3836090 GCF_001952655.1 Monopterus albus | reverse complement strand
GGGGGGGGGGTCCTGTCAGGTTTGCCCGGCTGCACCTACTTTCTCACTCCCCTCGCTCTGTTTTCACTCCCTTACCCTGATTATGTTATCCCTTACACCTGCTTCTTACCCCCGGATTACCACCAGCTGCACCTGATTAGTTTCTGCCCATTTAGCCCCTGCACTTCGTTCACTCCCCTGCCAGTTCTTTCTAGCAGTTCCTTCTGCTCTGTGTTCGTTATTTTGTCTCCTTCTCTCCCGATGATTCAGTCGCTCCTTTGGACCATGGACCTCCTCCGCTCTGCTTCATCACCACCCTGCAAGTCGATGCACAGTCTAGTACTTACCGTATGTACAATTTCTGTTCCTCTTCAGTACCATCCAACTCGACCAGTCCAGGAGTGAGTCCCAGTGTCTGCAGCCCGGTCCTCTTCTCATCATCTCCACCACTGACTGTGTTCCCATCCGAAGCTCGACACCCGGTCCCAGTGTTACTCGTCTGTTCATTTCTTGGTCACTTGTTGTACACTGTAAATAAACTTGCACTGCTTGCATCGAAGTCAAACACCTGGGTCCGTCAATTTTTGTGACTCGCTCACTTCCGTGTTCGAGCCATCCTAACACAACAGGATAATCACTTTTATTCAGGGTAGGTGAGAATTCAGATGAGCAGACTTTTGGCTGTGAACTGACCTATATTCAATTTAATCCCTCTCTGTGCAGTGCTAGCATACTGACTGCAATGTCGTGTTACCACCAGCATCTAGGAAATATCTTAACATTGTTTGTCCCATAGCATATTGTATGTTCCCTGTCCCTAGCCCATCACTGTCCCAACAGGAGTGGACAGGAAAGGCCTTAAAAACCTCAGAAAGAAAGTATCATCATCATCATTACATGTGACACACAACTCACACATCCGCTTAAGGGCAATAATAAATAAATTCTCCAGTTTAACTTTACAGTTTGGTGTGAGAGACAGAAAAATGATGATATGGTATGCGATCACTGTGTACTACATATGAACCAAAGAAATTTCAGTCACTTCAGTGTACTGTAATATCGGGGCACTTCCCCAGGACAGCCCCGAGGGGGTTTAGAGTATATCAACACACTGCGGGGGAATCCCTCAACAGGTTCCTCTCCTCGTCCTTCTAAACAACACTGTTGGCCTTCAATATATAGGATCATTTCCTCACTGTCTAATATTTTATATTACCTCATAACAAGAAAAGATGGAGAGAAAGACATGGAACATTGGCAAATATATAAACAGAACATTGCTCTGTTATAAGAACAGAGCCGCTGCGACTCAGTACATGGTTCTGTATACCATCACTTTTTTTGTCTTTAGTTATTGGTGTACTAAATATATTCTTAAAGATTTTGTTTCACTAACACAATACAAAACATTTTTTAAAACTGCTTTTGAAAAGTGTCTCCTTCTCACAATCCTATTATCTGTCATCTCTCTGCTGGTAACTCTGTGATAAAAGCTTTAAATGCTTTAAAAAAGTATAGTACAAACATCCATTTTTCCTGAATGGTTTAGTTGACAAATAGATTAAAAACCCATTTGTGCAGTGCTCCTGTTTCACTTCTTTCCTCTCCCTCTTACATTTACAGTAAGTAGAATCAGACTGGTTGATTTGTGACCTTTGCAGTATTCCACATCATAAATCCAGTTAACAGTTTACCTGCCCCTTTTTATTAGCTGCAACATAACTTCTTGAGTGGCACAGAGAAAGGAAATAAGGCCAACGCCCATCAATTTTAAATTCCCAAGGCCAATACAAGCAGTGTGTTAAAGGTGTATGTAACTCAGCATGGGGTTTTTATCATGAAGGGACTATAGTTAGGATCAGTAGAAAGAAAGCTTCCCCTCAAATCACACACCCTCTCAGTGGGTTGCAGCGCAAACCAGGAAGTGCCCGCTCTGCTCATTCTAAATCTCAGTGATCATCACTTCATCCTTCAGCATGCTCTCTCCTGAGGCCAATTACATTCCATCAAGCAGGAAGCCGGATGCCAGATAAAAGACATATAGGCGCATTAAGTCACATGCACAGGATCGAGAAAAGACAGTTTCTTTTTGTATAGATAGGAGACCTATATCAGATGAGTAGGGTGATGGTGCATGTGCAAGATAAACTCATTCTGAGGTCTTTCAGCAAACAGTTCCATGGATCCATACATTTAAATGAGCTGAGACATTAAAAACAAAGGAAAGCTACTTGTTGTGTTACTGGTGCTAACATCTAAAAAACAAACCAGGCAGCAGGAACATTTGGAGAACGAGAGATGGAGAGAGAGAAAGATCTTTGCACCTCTCCATAATGACAGATTTTTTTTCTCTTTCTGACACCCACATGCAGCCGTGGGTGTATGAATGACTAGCCTGTTCAGCCTGTTACTGCAGCTACATTCACAGTGCACGCTTCGGCCATTTGCCCATGCGAGGAGCTCTGCCTTCATTGTGCCATGATTTAATTCCCCCAAATTATGATGACTTTCATGAGGCACAGGTAATGGGCTGTGATAAAGGCCTTGATAGCTCTTACTGCAACAGAGGATCATGCCTGTTTGTACATTTCTGCAGGAGACAGATGTGATCATGAAAACACACCTACACCCGGTGCCCTTACTTTGGTTAGTTTAAACTTTCTTAATAACAGTAATTCAGAACATTTTAAATGAAGGCAAACACTATATTCATTTCCTCCTCCAAAGCAATTTTAGAATTAAAAAAACTTTTAAAACCCTTCATCCTCCTTTCTCTCTCCAAAGCATGTTTTGAGGTCAAGTCATCGTGAAGTAGTTTCTTGATAAGCAAGTAATATATGTTGCCTTGCGCTGATCTTGTACTAGTATGTGCTTATCATCAGCGTAGGCCCTCAGCATAGCATATACAAACCTCGGAGGTCATTAGCTTGCCTTTCTCTGACACTTTAGCATCTGCTAGTGCAGGAGCTTGCACTCCATGAAGGAGCCAGAGTAGCAGAAACTGACATGGTTGACCTGCCTTGCCAGGTGGATTCTTGGATGAGCCAGATGTGATATTCACTTTGTGTCTCAGGAGCTTGTGGGGTATTTCAATCAGCTACCACCTACTCTCTCTGCCTCTCTCCTGATCTTTTCTGTTTTGCTCAACCACTCAATAAATCTTTAGATCTTAGAGCTCTCCTTTCCCCTTTATTTCTAAGTTTCTTGTTCTGCTCAAGAGTTATGTCTGGTAAAATTAGCGCTTTAGGGCTTTGAGTGCTGCAACGATGACCTCTGACTCTTGCATGGGGTGATGAAATGAACTCCCACTACGCATCAAATGAAACCAAAGTGAATGTATGCATAGGAGTCAGGGGAATACATAGGGTAGAGCTGAATTTTATATTTCAGTTTTTATAAAGCAAAAAGTATGTTGGGGAGTTCTAATGAAGTCACTATAGCTTGTTCCTCATCTCTGCTTGAGGCTGGTAGCACGACTACATTAGTTGTTACAAGCATGACCTTAAACACCTGAAAATCTATGGAGGTAAATTGGCAGTACAAGCCCAGTTTCATTTATGCTTAGCAAGCAGGACTTGTCTCAATAAATCCTCATCTTTTAAGACTAGTTTCCCAATTAGGCCTGTGGGTAGTTGCTCTAGGCTAGTGAAGCAGATTTAGGTGCTGAAATTTTATTGAAATTGATGCAAAATGGAGGCTAACTGCTTGCAAACATTCTTCTTCACAAAAGAAGCAGACAGCAGCATTTATCGGGGCTGTGCTGTTTAGTGTTGCTGAATGGATAAAGCAAAGCACTGTCACTGTCAGGACAAAAGGCATTCATTATCCATTTCCCTCTGGAGCAACCCCCTTGCTACAAGTGCAGACGGTATTGGATGAAAAGCGCCCGCCAAATGTCAAATGCTGGTGCAAAAATAACAAAAAGCTTGACCAGTCTTGTTCTGGCTTCAACACTGGATAGCAGCCATGAATTGTCCATCTAACAAGTACAGATGCACACGTGCAGTCCCTGAGTGCATTGGTGGTGATGAGCAATAGACGTAATTAATTAGCGCTTTACATGTGATCTAAGCTGTCTGACTCCCCGGTTGATCAGCTGCCTTTATCTGCTCTGTGCAGCATTACCCATGTTGACTTGCAAGTTAATTTTGGCAGCTGAGCAGTTTGCAAACAAAGCTTTCAACATGGATCATAAAGAATCAGCTAGAACGACAGGTGTCGTAGGGTTGTAGTATCTCTGCTTTTTCACTCTGTATCACTGCATGAAAGCAGTGATACTACAAACCAAGGGCATGTGATATCCTGTGATTTTATATGAAATTCAAGATAAAGTTTGTTGGATTTATTTGGACACAACTAAGTTTGGTCCCGTTATAGTGCAACGGAAACCTACAGTCAAAGTTTATATACGACAGCAAGTGCATTTTCAGAAAAACATAATGTCACCTGAATTATTTTATATTAAAGGAAATGTGTCTGCAAAACACTGACAATGTATTTAAGCATTTCCTGTCTCTTTTTGTAGCATGTTAGATGTGTATACATGAAGATATATGGGTATATTATTATAGGCCTGGATGCACTGAACTTTTACTTACAGCTACTGATGGCACTTTTAGAGCTTATTATTATGCTATTTGGGCAGCACAGTGGTGTGGTGGTTAGCTCTGTTGCCTCACAGCAAGAAGGTTCTCAGTTTGAGCCCCAGCCAACCCGGGACCTTTCTGTGCAGAGTCTGCATGTTCTCCCTGTGCTTGCGTGGGTTCTCTCCGGGTACTCCAGCTTCCTCCCACAGTCCAAAGACATGCAGCTTAGGTTGACTGGTGACTCTAAATTGCCCCTAAGAGTGAGTGTGGGTGTGTGTGGTTGTTTGTCTACATGTCAGCCCTGTGATAAACTGGCGACGTGTCCAGGGTGGACCCCGCCTATCGCCCAGTGTCAGCTGGGATTGACTCCAGCCCCCCCTTGACCCTATTCAAGAATAAGAGGTATAGATAATGGTTGGATGGATGGATGGATGTTATGCTATTTATTGGGATGGTTTGTGGTTTTAAGGTAGTTTTTGGAACATTTGTATTTACTGACATTATTCTATTTTATTACTTTATTCTATTATATATTGGGAGTTGCAGTGTAATTTCATTGTATTCTGTACAATGACAATAAAGGTTATCCATCTATCTAACTAAAACATGATTGACATCTTAATTGGTTAGAATTAGAATTAAATGATTATTGCCAATAATGAGTATTTTCATTATCAATTAATGTTCAGGCCAAGAACTGCATCATAAAACATAACATAAAAGCTAGCACATAACACTTATAATATGAAAAGAACAACAAAGATGACAGAATACATAGGAACAGACAGACAGGTAGATACTTTATTGATCCCGAGGGACGTTCAGGTCAACAAAATGATTCATTGATTAATCTAGAAAGTAATCAAGAATGAAAGTTCTTGTTAATTGTGGCCCTGAATGTGCTTGTTTTAAAAATCTCCCCAGATTATTAATTTATTATAAATGAAGACAAAAAAAACAGCAACTGGGAATCTACTTGGTCTTGGACTTGGTCATATTTGGTCATATTCTTACTCAACAATAGAAAGACAGAGGACGCAGGATGTGAACCCTTAGGTGAATCCCAGGTCCCTTATTTTATCATTTCTCGATCCTCGCTTGACCCGGAAGTTGTTCCGGTCCAATGAAGGACATCCCAAAATTCTTATTTCTGCTCTGAGGAGTGAGGACTGAGAAGTGAAGAGGCTGCCTGGAGGAGCTATAGGAGTGCATTCTGTGCGGAATGACGCGTCCCTTTATTGGAAATCAGTGTGTGAGTTGCGCTTCACATAAGGATTGTGGGAAAGTAAAGAAAAGATCCAAGTGAGGGAGGGGTGGATGCAATAAGGGGAATGGGGATTTACCTCTTGTCTCTGAGGTCACTGCCTATGATCTACTTCATTCATAAAAATGTTGCCACTAAACAAATACTTTTTCCCTAAAAATGTAAGTAAATATGATTCACAGGAAACAGGGCTGCTTTGGGAGCATCCTGAAATGTTAGAGGACAGAGCGTTGCCTGAAAAGCCAGTTTTCAAAGCGAGGAGGCACTTAATCGAGTCATTAGTATTGAACACCCAGGCACACACCCACACCTCTGACCAGATAATGATCATTTTCTAATACAGTGCAGTAAAAATCTCGCCTTTTCTCTCTGTCAGAGATCTGGTCAATAAGGATCCAAAATTAAATGTGTGGCATAAGGTTTTGTAGACTAATGATGTTTGGGTGTATAAACTCACCTGACCTGACTCCTCATAACTGTACTGTTATAAAAGCACATGGCCTCAGCAAGTCCTAATGGTTACACCTAGAAGATGATGGCCCATGAAACGTGTTGGAGTAGAGGTGTTGATATGGAAACAGTTATTTCGGCTTATGGGTTTCGAAGCCTGGAGCTAAACCAATAGGTGGGTTGCATATGATGTCACATCACTGTGTTGCTGTAGCACGAACTGCAGCTGGAGAGCAGGCAGTGATTTTCTACATAGGCAGTACTATTACGAGCTGTCAAAATGCTTACAGCTGGTGTCATTTACGATTGCTAAAAATCAATCACACCGACAAAGATTCTATCGAGTACCAGAAGTATTTGTTCATAAGAGGGGCGTTGAAGTGTTTTCCCCTGCTCAGATCTTTCTCATTCAGTTCTGTGGAAAAGTCGCTCACATCCCACATATGCTGTGATTTTCTGATAATACCTTTTCTCCTAATATTGTTTAAACTAGCACAATATAAACTTTACTCCATCTCTTCATTCTGTTTTTCGCTTCCTGCCCTCCATCCGAGTTTCACATATCATAATAGTTATGTTTGCAACCCACCTATTATGAACAATGTCCACCATTCAATCTAGTGCTGGAGTCTTAAAATCCTGTTCTTGTGCAAAAGAACTGAAAGTTCAGCCAATGTGTCACTTGTTTCTGGTGCAATTTGGGTCACTGCGGGCTGATATTTTAAGATACAATAGCTTGAGGTGACATTCCTGCATGTGGGTACACGTGTCAACATGGGGCAAACAGCATCCGGCTCTCAAATGAGCAAATCCAATCATAGCTCCCTGATAGCTGTCTGTTCTGAGGACCTCCTGGGAGGACAGTCCTAAAACACTGTTAACTGTGTTAACAAAGAGAGAGCTAATGTTTCATCTCACTGTCGATTTCAAAGAGTAAAAAGATTTAAATGGGGAGTGGTGGTTAGCAGAGCATGTTTTCCATAGTCTGTGTAGGGTTTGTGTACTGTTTGTAGACTATATTGATTGTAAAACCACTGTTGCAGCTTTATTCTATCCTCTAAGCAACTTGATGCTGCTGTCTGAGGTTCAGCATGGTTGCAAACAGGACCGAGGAGCTATACTGTGTGAAATTTTTACACCCAGGCTAAGAGTTCTGTGTATGTAAAGTAACACTGTGCCAGCAGGGTGTGAGATAAAGATGCTTTATTGCTTACAGGAAACCCAGCCCATCCATCTCAGCACCACATAATGGCTTCAGAGGAAAAACTGGATTTACATCAGCAGCTAAGACCTCATGCTGTATGAGTGCCAATATACATTTTTATATCAGCACTGAGAAAAAGACAGGAATGCGTGCATTATGTAAACACCAGAAAAACAGCCTTTTATGATATAAATTCACTCACCATGTTGACTTCTGACACCATGTCTATACTAGCCACGTCGATGGTCATCTCAACTTCAACAGGGTCCCCTGGAAGAGGTTAAACAGCAGAATATGTATATAGGACTACACCTCTACACCTGACCACAACACTGTGAATGGCGCCAAACATAAAGCTGCCTGCCTAGGGCATGAATGAGAATCAAATTTGGGGAAAATTCAGCACATACCTCCAAAGTCCGGCCTCAGTCGGATATCATATCCCTTCAGTAGTTTATCCACCGTCTGCTTCACAAAAGACATGTTGCCCGGTTCATTGACGCTGAAATGACAGCAACGACAAGAGGGAGACATCACCTTGACCCGTGCACCAATCAGCCCGGGCAATAACCTTGACTTCTCATGATGATAAAAACACTCACCTTCTCGCGCAACACACAATGGAACCGACAACCAGTGCGGACAAGATGCGAAATTTGCGAACCCTAAGCAAAGCAAACATCACCCTTTCCTGCTGTTTAACGTTGATTAGCTAAGAGCAGCAAAGAGATCCCGGTCAACACACGGTTACAGACGGTCTTCAAATCAGAGGAAATCCAATGATTTCTCAAAAGGAGAAAGTGAAGTGACGGTGTGGAAAAGGCCAGCAGTGTTTGTGGGTGAAGTGGGACATGAAATACAGGATGGCATCGCTTCCCTGGCACCAAGAGTGGCTCCGCTCTTCTTTGCCGTCTCCGACTGCAAGAGGCTTTTACATTCAGGAGCTGAAGCGCATATTGATGAAGAGGGTGTGCGGGGATGCTGCTGATGGTGGCGGTGAAGGCACTCAGCTTGTTGAAATGAGAGACGAAGCCCAACACTAACACTGTAAAAATACCCACCAGTAGCTGCAGTTCTGCCTTCTATGTTCAGGATTAGGATTTTTCTCATTTTTTAAAGATATGAATGCGGTTAATATATTAACCGCATTCATAGCCTCTTCTATGTATCCCCAAACTAATTTATTTGGACCGTTCTTAAATTACTAATAAGTTCTTTATCTTCAGAGCTGATAAATTAGTAGGATGTGTTAAGGTGAAGGACCACTAGCGATTTTAGTAGTGCACACTTAGTAAATTGTGGGAGCCAATAGAGAGGTTAAACCAGAACCAGCATATAGGACTGTTGGTCCTTATATTAAGCATCAAAGCCCTAAAACACAGGGTCCTACAATTCCCACAGTGCAACTCAGCCCATAAACTAGGATAATTTAACTTCAGGGTAGGACACAATGTATTATTTCAAGACAGTAGGCCTATTTTTGTTTTAATTTAGGGCCTACTGTAAATAATTGCATCTTTAGTCAAGTAATTCAACCGAAAATTTTCTTAATGGCAGAAATATCCTGAAAAGGGGTAAATTATTTAAAATCGAACACAAGCAAATTAATTCACCCACTAAGAAATACAACCTACATCAGCCTGCCTTACTAAAATGGACATTTTTTACAGTGCTCTTCATGAAAACTCCAATCTTCTTTCACTGTATTTCAGATAAAAATGGCAGGAGCAGAACAATATCGAGTGGTGACAGGGGCCGCATGAAGCGTTAATCGATGCTTGTAATTGATTAGCATGTTAATCGTCTATAATGGGTTCTCTACACTATCTAAAATGCAGGGCTCTACCCACAATAATTAGGTTGAAGAAAATTTGAAGTCAAAAATAGGCTAATATAGTTAATTGGGACCGCGTGACCGTGCGCGCGCGACACCCAGGCAGTTGGAGGACCTGGTTGATGGATCACGTGCTCTTGTGACAATGCTTACCTCGTGTCATAGATGGCGATGAACTTGTTTCCGTTAACAGCATTCCTGAAAGAAAAGGGCGGTGACATCATAAACTATTTAAGATTTTATCCAATTAAAACATTAAACTTCAAAACAGTCTAACAAAACAATTAACATTCACAAACAAATGTTATCAAATATTGATATACAAGAAAAGATTTGCAAGACTTTGAATGTAAATGTCAGAGGTGAATTTGTGTTTATTTAACCCTCCGTAGTTTGTTGTTCAGGGTTATTTGATTCCTAGATTCTACAATAAAGCAGGGATCTAAAACAGCTGGGCAAAGATTCAAAGCCACTCGATTTCCTCTGGGAGACCCCCATCACCCCCACCCTCTCATCTGTACACATCTGTACACATCTGTGCATGTTTTCCCTTTGCTTCTCTCACACACCATCCAACTGGCCATCAACGTCAGGTGCACCGGGTGTGCTGCGGGATCGGCTGCATCTCCTGTCCACAGACTACATCTCCAGAAGGATTCAGAAGAGTGGAGGATGGTGTTAGACACTTATTACCGTCTGCAGAACATGGAACTCGGCTACCCTCTTATGGCAACCGCCAGAATGATATGGGATGAGACTTTATAGATGGTGCCTACAGTATGCAAATGTATATGAAAATGAAAAATATCGAACTGACTTCCATATAAATGCTGTGTCTTAAGTGGTGTGCTATTTCACATGTCTATAGGCTAAATTAGTCGTTAAATCAGTAGCAGACATCCAGCTCAACATAATGTTACAGTACATAGTCCTATTTAACAGGAAGATGAAGTCTTTTTTCTCCGTGAGAACGTAAAAATCAACCAGCAGCGCTGCTTTTTTCTATCTGATATTTGAGCTTGTTTTGGCTGTCTGTCCAGTCCAGTATTATTTCTGCAACTTCGCCTATACGGCAGTGATTTCCAGCCAGACATGCAGCTACTTCAGTAAGGTTATCTCAGCTAATTTGAAAAAGTGTAATATAAAAGCTAAATAAGAGAGTGCGTAAAACTTAGCAAGCTAGCCTATACGTTTAAACCGATGTAACTAGACTATTTCCGTAAACGTAATGAATTAAGTGTTTAGTTAGCTAAATGTAGCCTAAACAGCTAAATCTAGGCTAATGCATAAATAGTTCAAATTGCATGACATATTCAGAATAAACTGCTAGATAAAAGTAATAGATAAATGCTTGAAATAGCCGCTTAACCTAACAGATAAACAACTTTAGCCCTGCGGCAAGAGGCAGTAAAACGTATTGCTAACTGTTGGCAAAACTGATAAAGTTGAAATAGGCTAGTTGGCTAAAAGTACTAGTTGAAAGAGCTACATGTAGCTCATCGGCTAAATTGTCGCAATTGTTAGCTAACGGCTGGAAAAGTTAAGCTAAAAGCAATTGGATAAAATATACATACAGGGGAAATATAGGTAAAGTCACGGATAAATGGATGAAACAAAGCTAAATGTCGCGGATAAATGAAGTAACAGTATAAAGTTACATACAGGTCGTGAATAAACATAACGTTAATCTTAAGAATCACGCGAAATGGTTGGAATAAAAGGTTGAACAAATGAACATGTCCTGTTATCTGACAGTGGTAGGGTTGACAAAAAGTTTGGGAGCTGTTCTCCTTGATCTGCTTCATTAAAATCTCGATATACATAGAATTCGGCAAAATCCCACAACTGATTTCGTTCACATCTGACTCCTCCCAAACCCACTGATGGAGAGCACCTATTATAATCTGATTAACCTTATGTTGCAGTACTTTATTCTCTGGCACCGGCAGTGGGCGGAATACAAATCAATCAAAATAAAAGAAATGTGGAGGTATAATGTGGCGTGAATAAAGTCTCCTCCGAGGGTAACGGACAAGACCAAGAATCAGCCCGTGTGATACTGATGCTGCTGCAACATCTCTGGAGGCGATGCAGGAGACGCGGTGCAGCAGAGGCTGAACAAGGAAGACGGTGTAGCCTATAGGAGGAGACCAGACAGACTACTACAACCACTGATTGAGAGAGACAGACAGAGAGGGGGGGGAGAGAGAGAGGAGAAACACGAGAGCTCACAAGAAGGAGGGGAAACAACCGACATGCACAAAGATCAGATGATCGCCCAGCTTCAGCACCACCGATAGAAGACCCCATCCTCCAGGCTTAAAAAAAAACAAAAAAACAATAAACCTTAGTGGTGATGGATCTGCATTCAGGTAAACCCCGTTTTTCTCCCTTTCCCTTTTTATTATTAGATACAGCATGGCAAATATGAACAGGTGTGAGATTCAATTTCATGTTTTGGGGGATTGAGAGAGTGGAAAAAGGTGATGGTGGATGAGTGTGGGGTGCGTATGAATTATAATGTGTTGTGCAGTAGGAGCTTTACATAGTAGGGATCATACTGTAAAAAATCCCTGTTTATATGCATTTTG
Source organism: Monopterus albus (assembly GCF_001952655.1). Lineage (NCBI taxonomy): Eukaryota > Metazoa > Chordata > Actinopteri > Synbranchiformes > Synbranchidae > Monopterus > Monopterus albus. The sequence goes on along the minus strand of NW_018127896.1, from coordinate 3,824,179 downwards.
TTTTTGTTTTCAAAGCCTTTGTAGTGTTTGTGAGGAGAACAATGAGAAGCATGTTAAAGAGTAGCAGATTGCAACCTCACTGAGCAAAGATTGTCCCGTTGCTTGATTTAGTGATTGCTGTAATAGCCTGCCTCCTTAAGCAGCTGTAGTTTCTTTGTGTGAGCTGGGGATCCCTACACCTTTAGACAATAAGTTTAGTCAAACACCATTATTCTTATGCAGTGTCTAAATGATGCCGTTTTCTTTTCTTGTCTTTTTCTGTGTGTGGATGTGTGTGACAGCTCTAAACAACAAAGTGACCAGAATTTCAGTCATGGCAAAGCTCATCCTCTCCCTCCTGCTCCTGTGTGGATGCCAAAATAGGTAAACTAAGAGCTTAACATGTAAAACAGTTGAAAATATTTTGAAGCTGAGGATGTCAAGAGGAATCTTATAAAAGCAAAATGGCTTAAAGCTGCCCCTTATCTAATAATATTCAGTCACAACTTTAATGTTCAGTTGCAGTTAGCAGCATTGTCACATCTTTTTTTACTGCTCCATCTGCAACGTAGTAAATGAAACTCTTTTTGCTAAGGATTCCTGCCAACTCCGCTCCGCTCTGTGATTGATTGCATATCCGAGCTGCACTCTGCTACACTGCTGCTTAAGTGGCTGTCCTACACTCAGAAAGAGCAAGAACGATCTTTGGCAATGCTGTCAGTAAATCATTGGAATAGTCTGCTATCATCCGAGTAGATCAATGGCTATTAGATCACATGCTCAAATCCAGTTTGTAACCTGTGTGCATGTCTCTTTCTGGGGTAATCCTTGTGCATGAACACAGTGTACTCAGCAAAAAGTGGAGTGTAATTTTCCTCATTTTCTAGCCACAAAGAATGTGCTCATCATTAAGACATTATGTCATATTTAGAAGTGGAACTCGTTTGTGTATATTTGGTGACATGTCAAAGCATTAATTAATTGTAGTGGTAGTTGTAAGCAGTTCTTATGTCCAATGATGAATCCCAACAAGCCTGTCCTGAATGCGGCAAGCTAATTAATCACAATAACCATGTCCTGTTTGACATCATGCAGTTGAACTAATGGTAGGATGTTTTTCTGTGTTTCCTTTCTACCCTCTCTTCTCCTAGCCTCTGTCTGTCCTCGTCAGAGGCTCCAAAGGAGTCGGGAGGCAACGACAACAGTACGGTGTTCACCAGAATCCTGGATGGGCTCCTTGATGGTTATGATAACAGACTCCGGCCAGGGCTTGGAGGTTTGCTGGGGACATTTTTTTATTTCTCATTTTAGCATTTTCAGATGCGACATTCAGAGCCTTCTTATTGGAAAACGAGACAGCAATTTTACATTCTAATATCATAATGCCACAGTCGAGCCTCCCAGCGCGCTAACCTAACCCACTAACCTGAGCTGTGCTAAGAGAGGCTCCATTCCCTGCTGTGATTTCATGAATTGATTGTTGGGGGGAAATGCTAGGAGATTCAGAGGTAGAAAAAGTGCGAGCTGGTGTGGAATCAGCTCCCCTGTCAGCTAAGGTGAACGCACACAAACCTTATTGTTTAGATACTGTGGTTCCTCTGTGCAGGATCATGAATTCATGTGCTCTTTTCTTGTATGCTGCCATGGTAGAGGGAAAGTAAATCAATGAAGCCATCGACAACACAGCTTGAATTCTTTGTAGTGTGGTGTTTTATTCACATTCCTCAACCTGGCAACAGGAGTTAACCTTGAGAGCCGACAAATTGCCATTCAGAGATGGAGATCCTTTTTCCTAAGGGGCTATTGAAATGAAAGCTTTTAATTTTTCATTTTCGCCATCTCTGACTCCTTCGCTACCTCATTCTCTAATTGCGTGGCATTCAGCTCCTTATTTCATTCTCACACCACTGGTCCCTACTTTATGTGTAGTACTTGTTCCATAATGGGAAGAAACAAGGCTTTTTCATGCCGAATGCCTGATGTGTCATGGCAAAAGCCCGCTCTCACATCCTGGTAACGGTTGCTACCCTTGACAAGAGAGCCTATAAATACTTACCAGAAAAACATTCAGGCCTTCATTCAGCATTCACCAAGCTTCTCTCCACAGCACAACCAATCCAAGCTCACACAGACCAAATTTATATGCATAGAGGAGATTTTGTTGGCTTTACAAGTACAGATGACAAAAACAAGGTCTACTCTTTTTACCCATCATCTTCACAAGAGATGCATCATGAGAGAAATCATGGAAATGCAGAGAATACTGAGAGAGTGCGGGTTTATTCTGTAGCTGGAAACACAATGAGGATTTTTAAATGCCAGTATTGATGCTCCACACTAGTTTTATTGATCAAAGAAATTCTCACTATCTTTAAATGGGATCATTTCTAAGCCCCACAGTTATAAGAAACCAGTTGTTTTTTTTTTTTACAAGAATGTTATGCTTGTGAAGCGGTAAAAGCCTCTGAAACCAGAGTTGGACTGATTAGTCGATTAGTTTAGTGAGAGAAAATGAATCTGCAACTCTTTAGTCAGCAAAACAAACAAACAAAAAACCTCCAAATATTCTCTTTTATATGATTGTAAATTCAATACCAACTTGGCCTGTTGGTGCGAAGACATCATTATTTTCTAAAATTTTATAAGCTAAGCAAGTTATTGATTAATCTAAAACATTTAAATCATGGAATAATAGTTTGAGCCTTAGGAAAAACACCACAGAACAGTTAAAATACAATCTGTGTCAGTTTCTTAGACATTTTTTGCAGCTGTATCAGAGAAGATCATCCCAGAAAAAAGAACAAATATTTGCAGTGTATTGGTTAAATTAACATTTGCTAAAACAATAAGGCTTTTCATTGCCTTTCCTTGAGATTTCCACACCTCATACATTCTCAACTGTGCTCTCTCAACAGAGAACGTCACAGAGATCCAAACGGATATTTTTGTCACCAGCTTTGGCCCGGTGTCTGACACAGAGATGGTGAGTTCATCTACTGCAAACAGAGATACACAGAGAGAGAGAGACTGGCTAAGATGGACAAACAGGCACAAAAGTGGCGCCAAAGCACACCAGACATCTGTCAGCATTTTCATTTCACAACTCTGGTATGACTGCTCCTGCCCTCTGTGTCCTAGTTGTGTCGTTGAAGACAGGGCAGTTTTTGGGCTCCTTGTAAATGAAAAGAATGGATGACTTAAACTTTCCAGATTAAATGCAGTGTGGCTGGTCCGTTCCAACTTGTTCCAAATGGTACAACAAGAAAGTTCCACATGGATAGAAAAATACATTAGCTCTCTTCTTTTATTAAATCCTCTCTTACACCCTGCCATATCCCTGGCGCACTTTACCACAGCAGTGATCAAACTCGCCACTTCCGTATAATTTACTTGAAAAAGATATTGGCAGAGAGGCATGATTGATTAATGAAATGTGGCAAGAGTCTTGAGTGGTTCTGCAGAGTCATTATTCTGTGGGATGGAGTACTGTGTTTGGGTCTTGTTTGTTTGTTTTTCTGAGTCTGAAGCTAGTTGATATTTCACACACGAACACATTTATGATGGATTTATACACTGCAGTGTTTGGTCACCATATCTGTAAAGTCTTAGTGGATTTATGAAGACATTAACTAGGAACTGCTGTATTAGAAAACAAATTGTTTGAGCTAAATGGTAATTGACTATAAAGACATTAAATTAGCTTGTCTTCCTCAGTGCACTTCTTTTCTTTGTAACTCTAAATAGGCCTTGAAGTGTGCTAAATGTTTAAAGCTCTATTTTGGAAGAATTTTGTGGTAAAACACTTTAATTTTATCAGTCTAATCTGAAAATGATCCTGTAACAGAGTCAAGAAACATTAACAGACACCCTATACAGTACTTTTGTTTTGGCTAAATAAACACCACAGAAAGTGATGCTCGGAATTGTAGAAACAAACAGACAAACAAACAAATTGAAACAGACAAGCATCTCTTAAAATGCAGTGAACTCTCAGAGCACTGTCGGCATCTTTGCTATAAACTAGTCAGTAATAAAGTAGTCAGTAATGACATCACCTTGCAAGGCTTCTGGGTCCAAAAAGTTGGCTCTCACTATTATTTTTGGCTGTGAATATGCAATGTTTTTCATCTTTTCAAGCAGAACCAAACTGTGTTTTGTGCTCTTTTTCTCAGGAATACACCATAGATGTGTTTTTCCGCCAGAGCTGGAAGGATGAGCGTCTGTGCTTCAAAGGGCCCATGGAGAAGCTGCCGCTAAACAACCTGTTGGCCAGCAACATCTGGACCCCCGACACTTTCTTCCTTAATGGCAAGAAGTCGATTGCTCACAATATGACCACGCCCAACAAGCTGCTGAGGCTGCAGGATGATGGCACTTTGCTCTACACTATGAGGTACATCAGACGTTTTTCACCATCTGGTTTTTTGTGTCATTAATTTGAGGTATGTTGCTAGTTATAGAGGTTCAGTAGTGTTTTAATGCCAGTATTGAGTCTCAAGATTATTAAATGAACTGAGGACACCTCTCATTAATGTGCCCAGCAACTAGTAGCCAGCAATTCAGCTTTAAACTTAATAATAGATTGAAACCCTCAAAATGTGGCTCAAACTACAGGGGAATAGTGACACTCAGTGGCCAAACAAGAGTATTTATTTTGACATGGAGAAATCATTAACACATTAAGGAAATTGTAAATACTGCAAGTTTATCTTGGATGTGTTGTCATTCATAGTGATTCTTTTTGCTTACTAATTCCTACTGAGAAATCTGAGGTGTCTCTGTCTCTGTAGGGTTTTGAGAAACACTGCATCATGAAGAGCAGCCTTGTTTTGACCTGTAGGTTTTTGGCAATAATGCAGTGGAAATAGGCCAACAATGAATTCCAGTTGGCAATCACTCTGAACCACCAGTAAACACTGATCCTTCCCTGTTTAAAAATTCAGGACAGGATAACACAAAACTGAAAAAGCCATAAAAGATGGAAAAAAAAATTTTTTTTAGTCAAATGAGTCTAAGCAACAGGAATTGTAACCTTTGGATGAGAGTATTTTGGTGCTTATGCTCACGAATTACTATAGCTGTAGGAATTAAGAGTGACTGTATCATAGATTAGAGCACTGTGTCCGATACCAGTGCCTTCCCACAGGGAGAATAATGCTGGACCGAGGGCAGATTATCCATAGGCAACCACTCTGACATGCATATCCAAAGATGACTGTGTGTGTGTGTGTGTGACAGAGAGAGGTTATGTGTCCATAATCTAAAAATAGCATCAGATTCCCTGCCGCAGTAGAAATGAAACAGCAGGAGGTTGCTTTTAATTGTCTGACTGTTACAGTACTACGCTTGTCATTAACAGCAGAGCTTAACCATAGGTAGCACCGATGTTATTTCCTGCATAAACACACATACATACAGGTCATCTGGGTACTTTCAAATTACAGGTCTCAGTGTGCTGCAACACACATATGTAACACATTTATACAGTACGCTCTAGTGAAAAGACATACAGTACTTCCATGCAAGAAATATGTCAGTGTACATCACAGATCCACTATCAAACACATTTCCATGTCATGTGTGGGTGTCAGTGAGCTCCTCCTTTGTCTCCCTGCTAATAAATGTGCCTGCAGCAACACCTCATTTGAAAACCATTACGCTGAGAAGGAGGAGCAGTTGGCTTCACAGAGCAAATTTCTATGCATTTGTCTCCATGGATAATTCATAAAATGCCCCTTTTCAAAACACTGTGCACTCTTAATGCATGCAGGCCTGATGGTGGCCCATTATAGCCGGATACAAGATAGGTTACATATACAGCTTTAACAGCTAGTTGGAACCACTTTATAATCATGGGATGTGAGTGCATTATACACCATTATCAACAGGCACTGTACAATTACTGTTTGTCTCTGTGCAGTTGTGTTGTGTCTTTGGAGTGATTTCATGGGTGGTTTTTGCCTCTTTGCAGTTGTGTTTGGGATGGTTTTGAATGCCTTTCTGCCCATTTTTTCTTCTTGCTGTCATGTTGGGTCTCTTTGGTGTGGTTTACAAGAGTGATCTCGTACAAACACTCAGGCCCTAGGTCTTTGTCCATACTAATTTATAAATAGGCCCAGGTCATCTTCTTTGATAAATTTTATTACTAGGAATGATTATTGTATACAGTTGGGTATTACTGACAAACCATGCTATCCATAATAGCTGTAGGCCTTATCATTAATTTCCCATCATTCTTTGATGAAGTTGACTGTGCAGTATTTAAAAGGGCTTTTGCTGTTTGTGCACCCCGGCTGTGGAACTCCCTGCCTGAGGATCACAGGCAGGTGAACTCAGTGTCTTCTTTTAAATCTCTTCTTAAAACTCACTTTTATCATATGGCTTTTTCTTAAACTGCTATTTGTGTTTTTATTTTATTTGAGCTTTTATTGTATTTACTATTGTTTTTAGTGTAATGCACTTTGTAACTTTGTTTTTTAAAAGTGCTATATAAAAATGTTTATTATTAAAAAGTCTTAAATTGCAGAATCCCTGTAAAATGGCAGGTCTTTAGTTAACTTTGCCTTTTTGCATTTAACACTTTTAACAGTTAATTCTTTCACTTTTCACATATTGAGTATATTATTTTACCCCACATCCCATGAACCCAGCTGTTTGGAGTTTTAAAAATGTGTTGATTAGTGTGAAAAGGCTGATAGTGCAGCATGGTGACTTAACAGTTAATACAGCATTAAAGTCCTAACTCAAAACCCAGCCCTTACTGCTTTGTTTCCACTTTTAGCCCTGTAGTGCACTGCTTTCCACTCAGAGCAGAGAAGCAGAATCATGAACATTATTGGAATTTGTTGCTTTATTCAATTTTTTCAACTATACGTGCAGTGGAACACATAGATTTTGACTCAAAGGAGACTCATTTAGACTTCTGGCCTATATCAGAATACACCCAAAACTAAAAGCAGCAATCTTTACAGGCATCCCTCCTAATGGAGCAAGGCCACATGAATAATTAGAGCATGGTATAATAGCCAACAGCCATGTTCTCATTTATCTATCCCAGCAACACTCTT
>NW_018127896.1:3804797-3817101 GCF_001952655.1 Monopterus albus | reverse complement strand
TTCTGCCGTACAAAATCCTTCACTTGTTTTTGACATGTAATGTATTTGCATAAGCCTGCATGGATGTGGAAAGCAAGCTGTGCCCCTGTGGTCTCTGCAGGGAGGTGTCCTCTTATCCCACTTTGTTATGCTTCATTTGCCTTACTAAAATAATTGGGAATGCTTTAAAACACAGTTGTCATAGAGATTACAGTATAATATCACAACAGTTATTCTGTTACTAGTGCGGAATGTTGTGATTGTGCCTTAGTGCTTAAAGTAGAAACAAAAGCCTATGCTAGAGAAATCTTTAACATGTGTTCTTGTGAACTGGTTTCCATGCCACTTAACTTTCATTTATCCAACCCATTAAGTTCAGTGATTCCACATCATCATATCTTTGTATCCCTATTTATCATCCTGCAATTAGCAGGCTATTAGTGGCTATTAGCATGATTCAGTCTAGGGCAGGTAGCTAGAAAAGAAATGTAATTATGGTGTGTGTGCATGTGTGTGTGCCTGATTTCCATGATGTTGTGGTTCCTTTAGGACACAGAGCTAGCGTCATGGGGACTAAAATGATAATGACATGTTTTCAATCTTGACTGAATGAACAGAACAAAAAATCTGAAAATGAGGTTAGGAACAGCTATTGTGTGTGTAAATGGTTTGAATAGATGCACTGAATGAATCTAAAGGAAGCAGGAGTAGAGTTCACTTCAAGTCCTCAACAATTTAGAAGATGGTCATTATAAGACAGAGGTTTAAAATTAAATATTCATATCTAAATGAATTGATAAGTGATCGACTTGCATGAGCTTTTGTTTTCTTTAACAGAGACAAATAGCAGAAATGCTGTGACCACCAGGTGGTAGTATTGTCACTTCAATGCTAGTGTTGCTGAGAGAGGGAAAAGATGTACCTGCAAGTGATGTGCATGAATGTGGAGTATTTTGCTTAAAACTGATCTACAAAGCATTAGTAAATAATTCATTAACAATCAATAAAACCATTCATTACAGCTTATAGGCCCCTTATACTGTAAGCAAATGTATATAAAACTACTACTATTGTTTAAACTATTATTACATGCTAAAGTGAGACTGTTCCATGGTTACTGCATTGCATGTCTTGTCTTAGACTGACCATATCAGCAGAATGCCCCATGCAGCTGGAGGATTTCCCCATGGATGCACATGCCTGCCCTCTCAAGTTTGGCAGCTGTGAGTAAACTCATATCTATTTTTATATTTATTTTATTCTTTATATAAACTAATCACAGCCATTATGATATACTACACAGTACTAATGTTGACACAGAAGCAGCAAAGAAATACAAAGTTTAATTGAGAGTTGGAAAACAATAAAAGATCGGTTTGGGCGTTACTGGGTAATTAATGCATTGCTTCTTTGATATATATAGTCATTATCTAGTAGATTGCTGAGTTTACTTCCCTTATGTCACGTTCACATTTAAAGAAAGACTGTGTAACTTCTACTGAACAGTTGCCACTGCTGCTACTGTACAACTGACAATTATGGTGTAATGCTAAATACTAAATCACTAAGTAGCATTTAGCTAAAGTGCTAGTCTACTGTAGTACAAGTAAACAAAAGTGATAGAGTTGATGAACTGTCTAAATAATGGGCCTTATAGACCCAATAATTTGCTAACATTAGCCACCACAAACTATTGATCATGACAGACATGGTGTGTTTTATTATTTTAAAACATCAACTTTTATTTTGTAAGATGAAAAACGTGTTTTTTTCTCATACGTTAAAATATTTTCAATCATTATACTATTCTGATAAGCAACGTGTGATGCTACCTGTGACTTAGCACATTCAGTTTATCAGTCAAAGCCAGAAATATATGAGTTAAAGTAGATGTCTATGTAGACAACAGCAGGAAAGACCTAATCTGTTTATGTTTCTGGGTAATATGGTTTACTTAATGGTCCTCAGTTGAACAACAACTGTCGAGTTTAAAAACCTTGGTCAAGAGAAAAAATATAGAAGATTACTGCAAGTTCTCTAACACTTAATTAGGTCCATGATCAGAAGAAGACCAGTGCCTTTTTTCACTGGGACAGCTTGTCTGTTTGTCCTCCCATTGAGGATATGTATAGATACATAAATGGGCCTGTGGTTATTTTAAGACGGCTCTGAGTAAATGTCACGCATTCTGAGCCTCTTGGGCTAAAAGTATGAGGCTCTTATCCCCAGATCTCTGTGAGATGCACTGCACCCACACTCCCTCTGAGAGACACCCATTTGACTGCAATCCAGTTAGTGTATGGAGCTGCTAGGTCTTCCCAAGGCAAAGTCTTAATTTCCCCAGTCCAATGCCCAGCAGGTTAGGGGTGTACTGTAAGTGTATAAAAGGAATGATGTGTTGATCACAATATGACAACACTGCATCTTTACAAACCATGTAACAAATGTTCTGGACCTTTGCTCTCATTACTACAACAAAGCTAATATAGGTATTGCCTACATTTATGAAGTGAATCATAGCCTTGTATCCACCCACTGGTGACACAGTAGTGATTTATTGTGGCAATTAAAACACGAAGGCATGCTCTAAAGTTAGCCCAGGTAAAGGGCAACTAATTCCTTGTTCTTGTCTACAGTGCCCACATCCTAATTTAGCTGCTGGCTGTCATCCATACAGTTCCCAGGTATACACTGAAGAGTTGCTGCTCCCGCCTAATCCTCTATGGTGTTCAGTTAATGTTGTGGCCAGTGATGTGTAGCATTTCATTTAAGATGCAATTGTTTTCTTTTAAACAAGCTAAAAGTGCTACACTGTCTTATTTTACCATTCACCTTAGAGTTGGAGTTGACCACAACATATCAATTTGCAGAGGCACAAAACAAGCATTGGAATTGTTGGTGCATCAGACACAAAAGCTGTAAAACTGACAATCAGTAAAAGGCCACAGGTTAAAATGAACTCATACAGACAGAACAGTTGCTGAAGGAAAACTGTTTTGCAGATAATAGTGTGAACCGCACAAAACCTGGTCTCCCAAGCAGTAGGAAAACAATAATATATGGTCTGAGTCATCAGAGCCACCGAGGTGATTGATCACAAAGTGGCCAAATTTGTGGTTTAGGGAAAAAAAAAAATTCAGTGCTGTGAAATCTTCTGTGTTCCTGTAATATTTCAGAGTGCACAGAGCTACTGTGTAGTAAGTGATGAATTTGGCTGAGTTGTAGCTCCCATTTCCTCACACACAAGGCGGGAGCAGCAAAGCGTTAAGCGTGAACTGTTGAAAAGTTGGCATAAGTGCACCGTCTTGCCTGCCAAAGTCTTTAGCTCTTCCTCTGCATAATGAAAGTCACCAATAATCCCTTATTCCAGTTTAACTGCCCTCCAATTACAGTCCTGGCCTTGGGCTCGACAGTGCCCAATTTTAAACACTATATACTGTACCTTGTACAGCACTAGTTGCAAAGTAAGCACCCAGGATAGAAATATTCAGGTTAAGATGTTATCCTGTGGCCGGAAATAAACAGTGCTTAACCTTGTTACATAAGGCCAAGCTAGGAGTTTAATTTGTCCTTATAACAGTCAGCAAATTAGTTGGTAACATTTAAATGTTTTTATGCTGTGTTGGCTTGTTCTGTCCTCTGTTTGTAGATATTTAATGTACACAATTGTTCACTAGACAGCAGAATTTTCAGTGCCTGCTTTTTCGATGTTCTCACCCATGAAGACTTGTTTCACTTGTGCCAGTTCTACTTGCAAAAACACTTGGATATAAGGCTGTTTTGGACGCAGGTTACCAGAGAATACATTACCTAAACTAATAATCATCTCTTCTAATAATCAGAGAAGAATCCCTCTCTTTCATCTTTTCATATTTTAGAGAGGAGCAAATAGATTGAGGTCCTGTATTTGTGCAGGATTCAGCATGAATAAATGAAATAGCAGGAGCAACTTCGGAGTCGGCGCTCAGATTTTTAATGTGATACAACACATTACGGTTAGTCTGACTCAGGCTGGCTCCTGCTGACAGGGAAACTCATCTCTGACCCAGAGGTGTGGTTTATACAAAAGTACACTCAAATATCCACCCACACTCATGCAAGTGAAATTTTGTTTTTCGCTTTAAGCCTGCGGTCAAATCACGACTGTCCATCAGCAGTTCATTCAGTACACACACAAGCACATGGGCAGCTACACATATTATCAGTGATGACTGGGTTGAAAATGGAATGTATTACTAATCTACTGTGGTTAAAACAAAGAGGGAAGCTTTCCTTTGCATTTTGGATACTCCTGTATTAAAAATGAATACATTAAAACATTTGCAAGCTAAAAGGTAAAATCATCTTTCTCTCTCTCAGATGCCTATCCAGTGTCAGAGGTGGTCTACATTTGGACTCAGGGAGTTCCTAAGCCTGTGGTGGTGGCAGAGGACGGCTCCAGACTCAACCAGTACCATCTTATTGGGCTGACTGCTGGCACAAAAAACATAAACACCAGCAGAGGTCTGTGCGTTTATGAGAACACACTTGTCCCTGGTAGACTAGTGGTTAAGGCGCAGTGCTCTCCCCGCTGCGGCCCAGGTTCAAGTCAGGGTTGCATCAGGAAGGGCATCCGGCGTAAAACACGTGCCAAGTGTCAACTTGCGAGTCGTCAGTGTGACGATTCGCTGTGGCGACCCATCAACGGGAAAAGCTGAAAGTGACTTGAATGCACAAAAAAAGAACTAAAAGGGAATGCAGAACGATAACTAATCAAAGCTAAAACAAAGAAATGGAAATAGCAGTCCAATAATATAATAATAGTACTGTAGTAGTAGTAGTAGTAAGTGTAGGAATAAAATAATAAGATAGCAGTAACAGAAGTAGGAGAAGCAGTACAACTTATTCCCAGAGGATACTGTAGAAACCTTTTGATGAATGTAAATGCACAAGTGATGCAAGAGAAATAAAGAGTAGATCACGTGCCAGCAGACGGCTACTGTTTAACAAGATGTAGCATACACAGTACACTGGAATGGTTAATGTAACGCCAAACAGTACCTTAAATTGAACTGCTAATTAGTACTATTTGCTATTGTACTTAGCAAACACTTCTCTTGTAACTAGGCCAAGTTTGAATTTACAGTACAAAGAGTTGTGGTGCAACAGGTCCATGACCTCTGTTTAAACCACATCACCTTTGATCGAGGTAAAATGTTCCCTCATTAATGCAGCTTATTTGGCCATAACTACTCATTGGCGCTTATTAATCCACCACTGTAAATGCAATAGTTTCCAACATTCTCAGAATAACCTGTCGTAACAAACCCCACAGTTGCCAGGTGTTTGAAAAGAAAGCCTTAACATTTTTTAAGATAAAACTATATATTTGTGACCCCTTCAACAATCTCAAAATGTTATATTAAAAGTTGCTTTTACATCTTCACTTGTAAAAAATGTGCTTGGAGCTGAGGGGTTTGTTGACAGCGAGAAAGATACAGAATAACACATTACCTTTTAACCTTTTTAAACTATAATATGAAATACATTATGCATTATGTAAAGTAATCCCCTAACAAGTTAGTGGGTTTACAAGGCAAAGATGAAGTCCTGACTCAACACAGCAAAGCCCTGTTAGTTACTAAATCTTTTTTAATTAACTAAGGAACCTCCAGCAGAAAGATTCCAAATCTTCCGAACGTCTCTGCTACTACCTGCATACTTATCCTTGTTCTGTTTAACTACCCTTATTCTTCACCTTTCTTGTGAGAAATTTCATAGTATAAATTAAATCACTCACAAAGGACGAGTGTAATACCAAATTCCACCTATTTTACAAAAGTGTCATATCAAATACCACAATGTAGCAAATTGTAGATTAGAAAAGATAATCACTGCAAGGCAGATAGTAAATGTGGGATCGCAGTGAATGAGTGGAGGCTAGTGGACGAGAGTAGCCTGTCCCTCACACAGCCAGCTGTCCACAGGCCTGGACAGGCCCGTCAAACAACACTTATCCCGGCATGAGCCCATGCATGCGTACACACATAGAGAGAGACCTGAGACCTAGAGTTAATCCCCTCCCATCCAACCACCCATCAGCTTTTGCATAAGAAGGTGACCTCACAGATCAGTGAAGGATTGCTCGGCTGCCTGTGTGTTTGGCATGTGCTCTTGTACATTTCATCTTTGCACAGCTGTCCTCATAATGATGCACAGACTGACCCGGTCAGTTCATGGTTATTTTTAGACTATGGGTTACAGTCATGGAGAAACATAAAGTAAGACTGATTTTATGGGTCTGTGATTGGAGGTGTTTCATCCTAAAATTTACCATAATGGAGATGGTTTTACTTCAAATTTAATTTGGTCCTCACAAAGTTAGAAAAAGAAATGTGTGTGACTGTTAGTTTGTTGGGATTGGACAAGCTCGCTCTGACACGTGGGGTGGGGGCGTTGAAAGGCATCTGCTTAATGCTCTTATGTAAAGTAGAACTGTAATGCGCTTCCTCCCAGTTTGTGGTTGAATCATTATTAAAAGTGTGGATTTCCCCTGTTTTTTTTTTCATCCATGTCCCATGACTGAAACCTCACTTTTGCTGGCTGAGCCAGTTTTTTCAGCGGATTACTGTAAAAGTTTTGTTGGTTGGGGCGGACTGCATGTGTAACTGGTGGTTCGCTGGCTGGGTGGCTGATTGGTTGGCATGCCGACCAGCTTGCTAGTTAGCAGCCTGGCAGACATCTCTGATACTGACATACTGTTTGTTTTTAATTATGGGTTGCTGCAGTTGACTATGAATACAATCAGCAATAGGACAACCAACCTAGGGATGCTGAACTACATTTTCCACAAGTACAGCATGAAATCTAAGGACATTCTGAAACTGTTTACTGAAAACTATTTATCTGAGCAGTAAATATTAATTAGCTAAAAGCAGGACCTTACAACACCAGTTTAAAAAAGAATGCAACACTGATACATTGAAAAATGACAAAAATGTTGAACAAACTCAGGGTTTTGCACAGCTTTCCTTAGAGTACACTGTAAAATCCTATTAATTATTTTGTAGTTTTCTGTTATATAAATCCAGAATACACTGTAAATTAAAGCTGTGCCCTGGAGATCAGACATAATATTTTATCCTCTCTTGACACTTAACCGATCTTCAGTTATGTATTTGCATGTCTGGCTGTTTACTTGACATTACCTTGTTTGTCCTAAATTGTCAAACTGCCATCTGGTGCCCTGATTAAATGCTAACCATAACTTGAACTCGAAGCAGGAATAAAGGCAGGAAGTCATCATTCATGCAGCTTAGAGCTTGTCTCTTGGAAACCATCCAAATCAGTGGTGGAGACTGCTGAGGAGTTTGAGCTCAAGGGTCACATTCAGTCTGGCCGGTTAATTTACTTTGTGTATGTCTGTGACTGTCTGGATAATAATTTCCAAAGACCAAATATGACACTTTCAGATGTGGCAGAACAGCATCGTGCATTTTCTTCTTAGTCTTCAATATCAGCATGCTTTAAATGGTGTATTACCATAACCTGAAGCTCTTTTTCTACAATTTAGCAATGTTGTCTGACAGTTCTTTCTGTTGCATGGTCCTGCAGTATTTGATATTTTTGTATGGAGAAGTCTGAGGAGTCTTTGTTCTGATAGAAGACAGGCACAGATAGAGACAGAAAGAAAGATATAACATGGAGTTAACTGTTTTCCTGCTTGATTAAAGTAGGACTGGCAGTCACCTGCTGGTTGATTGGGTCTAGACAACGTAATGAAGCACTTGTCAACCTAAAATTCAAAACCGCTGACAAGTAACGATTATCTGGGCTTGCCTGTGTTGTTACTCTTAGCAGTAACAACTGGCTTTAGCTGCACAGCCTCAACGAAAACATTGGACATCCTTTCGTCTATCCACAGATCAAATTTGCATTGATTTAGTTTGATAATGTACATAAATCTGGAAACCTCATTGGATGGTTGTGATGTTGTGAGTATCTAATGAGCACGTCAACACTCCACTTGAAGAAATGAAGGAGATTAGTCGACAAGTTTTTGACACCATGACATCTTTAACAATATTGCTTCTTCATCTCAGACAGCAATATCTTTCCTAAAATAACACCCAGTCTCTAAAAGTGGATAAGACGTACTAGAGTATAGAAGAGTTCCAACTATTTTCTAGGGACTTGTATTGTAAACAATATTACTATACGTCGTCCTAATAAAATATACCTTAACTAATTAACAAAGGAGAAGGGCTAAGGTGGACGTCTTTCACCCTTCAGACTATTAGACAAGACTGTTAAAGTTAAAACTGTTCTTTTTACTCACCAGTTAACCAGCATGGCAGCATTGTTCCCTGACACGAAGGGAAGTTCCCCTTTGACGTTACGTAATACAAATTCTTGGGAAAAAAGCAGTAAGATCCACCTGAGGGACATGTTCCTCCTCATCCCTCTGTCCCCATTCCTGGCGGGATCCATGCATCAAGAGCAGAGGCGACCCTGGGGTGTGCCAGGTTGGCAGCTCTCGGATGCGTCTGGATGTTTCAGATGGCAGTAGGAGTCGGCGGTGTAGTTGTGACCCAGACAGCCAGGAGTCATCAGGGCATCAGAGGGCCCAGGTGATGGGGCCACAGTGTTGGGGATCTCCTGGGCCAGGCATAGTCATGGCAGTGGTGTTGATAAGATGTCTGCTCTCAGCCTGCAAAGCTAACAAACTGACCTCACGTTCAGGCTGCTAACAGTTGATGCCCACTGTTCATTTCTGCCTCTTCTTCCCTTCCCAGGTCAACCAGTCCCATTAAGACTGTTTGATTATTATTCCACAAACAGCTGCTGAATGACTAGGAAACACCATAAAAAGGTAGTGATAGAAAATGTCCACACAGTTACCCCCCCAATCCCACCAGTGATTAGCAGCAGTGGCAGGAGCATCCCTCTCTGTGGCTTATTGTGTGCTGAGGTGTGTGTCACTGTCAGCAGTTCGAAATCACCCTTCGTGTGTGTTTCAGTGCGTATATGTGTGCCATGTGTCAGTGGCAGGGTGGAGTGGGCGGGTTTTAGAGCTCTCTGAAGATCCCAGGACAGGAAGCCTTGCCTCACCCCCACCACCACATCACCCCCACTTCACTCCCTCTCGTCCTCACACTGATGGCAGGATGCAGATTGTATCCAGGGATTAGGGAGGTTCAAAAATCCGATTTTGCCTGGAGAAAGTCTTGTGTATTAGTGTGTGTGTGTGAGGGAGGGAGGGAGGGAGGGAGAGAGCTGCATGTGTACATGTGCTACAGTATGTGGAACATAGTCATGGGATTCTTTTAGTTTACCAGCAACTTCAGTTACAAACTGATGCAGGCCAAATGATTTTTTTAAGCCTCAAATGCAATCTTTAGTTGTTTAACTGAAAATAGTGCCGTTTCTCTTTCTACACTTTGTTTCTTTATCTGCAACTGTCATCACTGCATTGTCGAATCCCAGATGTTATTTTTCGTAATAATTAACGCAGATCGGCGCCCATATTTTGTTTAATAACGGATCTGAAGTCAGGTTAATTTGTTCAGCTGAATATGAAATGTTCTCTTCATCCCAGCTCCCAGTTCTCTGTTCCACCTTCACCACCTGCAGTTCCAACCCCTCTGATTATTTCATTACTGAAATAGCAGGAAGGAGGAGAGCTACATTTGATGGGGGATAAGCATGAGATGGGTTTGTGACTGTTTCTGTGCCTGTTTTATCCAGTGATTGAGCACCATCAGGGAATCATAAAGAGTAATTTGGTCAGGAATGATTATGGATTCCTATTTGGTAACCCAGTACATTTAGCACTGTACAGGGGTCAAATCACACATTAAATATTCCTATGTAGAAACAGTATTTACCCTGGAGTGGCTCAGCTTAAAGCAGACATCAAACCGCCTGGTTTGTTTATTGTCCCTGTCTAACTTTTATGTCATTTTTATCTCCTTGTCTCCCCTCAGGACAGTATAGAGTGATGATGGCCCACTTCTACCTGAAAAGGAAGATTGGATATTTTGTCATCCAGACATATATGCCCTGTTTCATGACTGTAATTCTGTCTCAGGTGTCATTTTGGCTAAACAGAGAATCAGTTCCTGCGAGGACTGTTTTTGGTGAGTGAAGCTGATTATTTACATTCTTTTCTTTTTTTCTTTTTTTTTACTTTTTATTTATCTGTATAATAATTCCTGTCATGCTCATTCACACAAGGGAGAATAATAACTGCTGTCCACTGAGCAGCAGCACTCTGGCAGTTAAGAGTTATTAAAGCACCCACCTTTGTAGATTGAGGGGAGGTTGTCTCCAGCCAGCTTGTAAAAACTCAATTTAAACTTGTCATGGCCTTTGTTTGCACCCAGGGGTGACCACTGTGCTGACCATGACCACACTCAGCATCAGCGCTAGGAACTCCCTCCCTAAAGTGGCCTACGCTACAGCCATGGACTGGTTCATTGCCGTCTGCTACGCTTTTGTCTTTTCTGCCCTCATCGAGTTTGCCACAGTGAACTACTTCACCAAGAGGAGCTGGGCCTGGGATGGCAAGAAGGCCCTGGAAGCACAGCACCCCAAGGTACAACATGTGAGCACTAGGCTACACTGATAGGGACAAATGCCTTAAAATACTTTAAAGAACATTTCTTTGGCTTCACATTTTAACCCATAAACTACAAATTAAAAATGCTTGGACGCTGTTGGACATTTTCCAAAACTTTTATATGTGCTGGTATTTCTTGCTACATAGTTAACATATATATAGATAATGGTATTACTTCACTCATTATTATACACATTTCTAGCTTAAATATTATCAGAGATGTCCAGGAAAACTGTCATGTATCTGTTAGCAGCTGCAGTAAAACAGCCACCTCATATTGTAGCCATCATAAATAAAAACCAAACTGCCAGACAGCCAGTTAGAATCATGCTGCTACCTCAATGAAATTTGATGACAGACCAGCCCGCATTTCACCAGAATGTTTTGCCAGAAATGTTTTACCTCTGTAAAATCACTAACCACTCCAGACAGAATGAAACACATTGATTATTTCAGACCATAAACATTGGTAATAGCAGAGCAAATGGCATCTGTAGAGGGCTTTAAATGAATTCACTGCTCACTGCAATCTGTCCCACTGTAGAAACGAGACCCCATGGTGCTGTCGAAAAAGCCCAACAACGTTTGCTCGGCAGGTGTCAACTACACCCCCAACCTCACCAAGGACGTGTCCATCTCCACCATCTCCAACACGACCTCGGTGCAACTGCGGGCCTCTGAGACCAAGATGGCGGACCCCAAAAAGACCTACAATAGTGTCAGCAAGATAGACAAGATGTCACGGATAGTGTTCCCTGTCCTCTTCGGAACCTTCAACCTCGTCTACTGGGCCACTTACCTTAACAGAGAAACAATGGTGAAAGGGGTTGTTGAAAGGTCTCTCTTCTGACAAACTAATTAAAAACAAACATCTGTGCTTGAAGGACAAAAATATACTCAATTATCTAATTCAAGAACTTTGAATAGATGCAAGGCTGCAACAGAATCTCTTTCCTGTTTTTCATGGCCTAAAAAAACTGCTTGATTGAAGAAAACAGCTTTTGTGTTGATGAGAGAGCAGGCGCTTTGCTTCTTTCTCATCCATTCTGCTGCAGTTTGCATGACGCATTCCTCAAAAGGAAACCATGGACTCTTCTTTGTCTTGACTACCAACCATGTATACAGTGCCTATAAAAAGTATTCACCCCCTGGGATGTTTTACCTTTTTATTGATTTTATAAATCAGTCATTGTCAATATACTGTAATTTGGCTTTTTTGACAAAAAAAATTACAAAAAACCTCTTTAATGTCAAAGTGAAAACAGGTTTCTACAAAGTAATGTCAATTAAATAAAAAACATGTAATGGGGAATAAGTGATTGCATAAATATTCATCCCCTTTAAAATGAACGACCTAATTCAACACTGGTCCAGCCAACTGGTGCTAATAGTCTCACAATTAGTGAAATGGGGATCACCGGAGTGCAGTGAATGTGTTTCAAGTGATTTTAGTATAAAGACACCTGTGTCTGGAAGGTCCAGTCACTGGTTAATCAGTGCTCCTGGCTACCATTACACCATGAAGACAAAAGAACACTCCAAGCAACTCAGAGAAAAGGTTATTGAAAAGTCTAAATCAGGGGATGGATACAAAAACATTTCCAAGACACTGAACATCCCTGGAGTTCAGTTAAACCCATCATCAAGAAATGGAAGGAATATGGCACATGTCTAAATCTGCCTAGATCAGGCCGTCCTCACAAACTGAGTGACCGTGCAAGAAGG
>NW_018127896.1:3791653-3804711 GCF_001952655.1 Monopterus albus | reverse complement strand
TGGGTGGACCCCAGACGCTGCACATCACCACAAACACACCATCCCCACCATGAAGCACGGTGGTGGCAGCATCATGCTGTGGGGATGGTTCTCAGCAGCTGGCCCTGGAAGGCTTGTAAAGGTAGAGGGTAAAATTATTGTGGCAAAATATAGGAAAATCCTGGAGGACACTCTTATTCAGTCTGCAAGAGAAGTACGGCTTGGGAGAAGATTTATTTTCCAGCAAGACAATGACCTGAAGCATACAGCGAAAGCTACACAGAAATGGTTTAAAGACAAGGTGAGTGTTGTGGAGTGGCCGAGTCAAAGCCCAGACCTCAATCCAATAGAGAATTTGTGGCTGAACTTAAAGGGCTGTTCCAGCCCGTTCCCCATGCAACCTGGCAGAGCTTGAACAGTTTTGTGAAGAAGAATGGAGTAAAACTGCAGTGTCCAGATGTGCAAGCCTGACTGAGACCTATCCACACAGACTCAGTGCTGTGACTGCAGCCAGAGGTGCATCTACTAAATACTGACTGGAAGGGGGGGAATATTTATGTAGTCACTTATTTGACATTACATATTTTTATTTAATTGACATTACTTTGTACAAACCTATTTTCACTTTGACAGTTTTTTTTGTAATTTTGTTTTTGTCAGAAAAGCCAAATTATATTGACCATGGTCGATTTATAAAATCTATAAAAGGATAAAACATCCAAGGGAAGGGGGTGAATACTTTTTATAGGCACTGTATGGCAGTCACTGCAGCACACTTCTTCACTACTGCTCGAGATTTTATATAACACTACTGTACATTTTGAGCAGTTTTGCCAAAATTCTTGTCATGGAGGCTTAAAATGCACTGAGCTTATGCTATAAAAAGAAACTGTAATATAACATGCATTTGGAAACAGATTTTAAAAATGTACCTAATTCTACACTGTGTGGTAGAAACATCTGTTGAGATCAATGCTGCATTAAGTGCATTTACAATTTAGTTTTATGGGGTTTTTTTAAGCCTTTGCTGTTTTTATTCTATTGCAGTAGGCGCTTGTGTGTCTCTTTGCCCATCTTTACTTGAAGATTCAAAGCCTACTACTGTTTCCCAAAAGCATTGGTCCCATTGAATAACTCAGTGAAAAACTGCAAAAAAAAAAAGTTCTTTGAAGGTGGAAAAATAATGTATTTGGAAGGCTGTCATTGCAGGGTTTTCTGAATTTCTGAATGAAGACACTTCATTTCTAAAAATTCAGAAGTCATCATTCATGCCAACAGAATATTAGAAAATTGTCTTTAGCCCACTTGCAGTGGGTGGCTGCACAGCAGTGAATGGTGTGTAAAGGACAAATTTAGGACTGGATAAATGTGCTTTAACTCAATTTTGAGGCTAGGTCACTCGGCTCGGAAACTAATATTCACAGTTGAGAGACCAGTGCTCAAATGTGTCACACACAAATCAACAGACTGTGATGCTGAGAGTGTGGAGAAGGTCATTCACTGAGATTCCCAGGGTGCACACTGCTATTTACACAAACATCCAAGCCGCTGATGTGTCACTGGCTCCAGGTTCCAGTTTCACAAAGACAGACTTTGCCAATGGCATAGACGTCAGACAGATATCTCAGTTCCTCAGTCACACAGTCTTTAGTGTCTTGATAAGGAAGATTTTGCCTTGAATTGTGTGTAAATTAAGGCTCTTTCCTTGGCTAACCAACCAACCGTGTCAGACTCCTCATCTTTGTTCACTGCAGCAGAAAATAGTTGCCTTCTGTGAGAATTAAACTGCTTCACAGAGATTTAGTAGAAAATTCAGCAAAGAATGTAACAATACAAGAAACTTCCAGCACTGAAAAATCTCAGTGCAGTACAGACATGTACAGTAGTAGTGCTGAGATATATTTCCAACAGGTTATTTATTGTACACTCCAAAAACGCTTTCCCTGCCATTGCTCACTCCATAAAATGTTAATGAGTCACAAATGTTTTGCCTTTTTTCTCATTTGGTGCTAGTAATCACCAGCTTGGGGATAGGGTGGCTAACTTTCTAGTTTAGACTTAATACGGTAAATCAGTCTTTATTTGCGTGAAACTGTCTAACTGGCATTAAACTAATCAAAGAGCAAAATCTCACAAGTGAATCCATTTTTATTGGAGTTCATTTATTTCACTATATTAAATGCTGGTATGACCAGGCTTTAACGCTGCAAAGGCTGTGGGATATAAGACTAAGGCTCATAAGGGAATCATGTAAATAGACTTTTGATTTTCATCTGAACTTTTTGCTTAGACACAAAAACAGAAAATGCTGAGATTCACAATGTTTGGGTTTTAAACCCTTAGCAGAAAAAACAAAAAAAGCCCAAGTCTGTTGACTTTCAATCTATGTATGTGTTTGGTTCTTTTCTTAATGTTTATGTGTATAAGACTCTTTTCCTCTTGTTGCTTGTATAAGAGCTTATTGTACATCTGACCACACTTGGCTTTTAATGTTTGAACTGAATCAAGATTTTATGTATTTATTTTGACATTTACTTAATTAAACTGGAAGCAATGAGCACATATTTTAGCATTATGGCTCGAGCCCACAGTAGCACAGCGTGTGTGGCTTGCTGGACTGTGGTGAGACGTACTCAGGAACAAAAAGACCCATGCTCCCGCCGGAGACTTGCTTCAGCATCACCGCATCATTAATCACATGGATTTGAAACAGTACAGTTCACTCTGTGACCTGTGGCTGGGAGCATTGTCCCTGAAAATTTTTTAGCACTGAACGGCTTGGTGAACAACCATGTAAATAAAGATGACATCGGCTGCTTTGCTTTATGAAATCTGGACTGTATTAGTTTAAGATTCTTTCCAAAGTGCTTTTATTTTGAATTATTGTGCCATAATATCCTGTAGTGTTTTTCTGCTGGTTTTAGGTGATGTTGAATCTGCCACTTAGATAAATCTAAGGTGTTACTCTCTGCTAAATGCTCAGTGGGTGTCTGTCAGCAAAGCTACAGCTGCTGTGTGTTCCAGCGCTTGTTGAAGCATAGCAGCAGTGTAAAAGGAAGTTCAATGAATGCACTGAAAGAGATCTATACATCTGTCTCTCTATGGTTGCCATGGCAGCCAATTGCAGATGAACAGACCAGACATCCCCAGATGTGTATCTGTTCCTCCACTCCCTGTTGTTCCTGACTCTGCTGCTTGTACACATTTTCAAGTGAGAGGGTACATTTTCTTTTTGTTTCTAATTAGTAGTTAGGTCCTTCACAAAGTCTGGAATCATTTGTTTGCACTGTCAGAGCTGAACTGGATCCAGTATAGCTTTATTTGGTCAAGCCTTATTTTGAGTTGTGTTACCAGAGGAACTGAAACTGTAATAAGCATCTCAGCCTGTCAGACAGCCCACCCCTTTGTTCCAGGCTGAAACATCTGCTGGATGGACTGTCATGAAATTTGGCAAATACATTCATATTACCCTCAGGATAATTTATAATCACTTTCTCCTAGCACCACCAAAGGTCTAGAACGCTACCTGAACTTGAATTTACAGTAGTACTAGTTGACAAATGTTAGCATGCTAACATGCAAAACTAAGACTAAATATGCTAAATATTATACCTGAATGGTCATTGTTAGCATTCTGATGTTAGCATTTGGCTCAAAACACTGCTGTGTCTACACACAGAGCATACTAGCATGGCTGTAGGGCTATGTTAGGCAGACAGTGACCTTCCAAGAAATTTTTGCCCCTTTGACAAAAGCTGACAAAAGTTTTCCTCTTATAATTTACACCATAATTTTATTTCTACAAATTTATTCTGGGTACCACTGTAAATATAAGGATTGTGTACAACATCACACATCTGATCATAATTACTGCCCACACACAGAGAGACATGCAAATTGAGGGTACCTCATTCTGCACAAGGCTAACTAGCTTTACAAACATCTGGAGTTAGAGAGGAAAAGTTAAACGGAGCTTAATTCCATAGCTACAGACAGGAAAATGCTGTTTCTGTGCTAGAGGAGCCTGGAAAATGGCATGAAGGGACATTAGGACTGAAATATTTCAGCTGAATCACAGCAGTCATTTCAACACAGGTTAGAGGATCTGATTATGGCTATCCAACAAATGATTGCCCACACTTCTCTCCTACCTTCAGCCACTGTTACAGACTCATCTGCCATACATTTGTTGGAAAATGGATTTAGTTCCACTGAATTTCATGGCCACCTCTTACAGTGAAGCATTTCACTCCAGTTTAAGCCCAGACTGGCCTAGCCAGTGACCAATGCTTGTTTTCCCTCTGTGTGTTTGGACAGCTGTGGCTGGTGTGTGCTAGGGACACATTTAGGATTGATTATGTGAACTTTTTTCAAAGCTAGCTCATGGGCAGTGAAGCAGACTGAAGATTTAAACTCTGGTCTTTCAACTGGGGGATGTAACAGGCAAGCAGCAGTCAGCTTAAGGAGACTCCCAATATGCAGAGCTGTGATAGCAGGAAGGCTACAGACAGACATTACACATACATGAAGTTCTATCATACTGTAGTTTCAGGCATCACAAAATAACTTTAATGTTTTGGAAGAAACATTACATTGGCACTTTGTTTAAATTTTGCAAAAATGCAGCAAAGCTGTTGTAGCTATAACTGGACTTCTTATATTCATTCTTTTGATTTATGTATTATACCTAAACCAAATTAAATAAGTGGTGAACAAAGATGGTTTTCAGATTTTATTCAAGCTAGATTTGTGTTGCTTTACAGTATATTATCAAGCCCTTGGTTTGTTTTTCAGGAAACAGTGGGAAATTATCTGTTCCCCTTCCAATTGTCATGATGATAATTTTATGGTTTGTGATATGGGACTATAAAATATGTATTTTTACTTGAACTTTAATTTCTCATTTAAGAAACAGACATGGCCAACATTTACTTGAATGAATGTGTGTTGCTGCTACCTGTTGCGTTCTGATACAAGTCCTTTACACAAAGTCATTTTCTTGTTAAACCAGTTTCTAATGTCCACATTCGCCTAACAATTATTGTTGGTGAGTAAATCGTACCAAAGAAAAGAAACACACTGTATAAAAAAAAAAAAAGCTGTTACTGACATTTTCAGGCAGAATTTGACTGCTGATCTGAAAGACTGTTCTTCACTCAGAGTGCAATCAATCAGGTGCGCTGTTAAAAATCGTCCCCAGGGAAACTATAACGGCGGAAAGCAGGTTCTGCAGAAACACAAATGAGCGATCCAAAACATTGGCAGTGAGTAAAGAGTATTTTTTACACCACTTTACAAAGGCTAATGTATAATTAGCAGTGTAATTTCACCTCCATATGGGTTTTTACTTGAGTATCATCATAAATAATCAGAAACGTTCAGTTATTTATGGAGTTCAGTGCTGGTCAAGAGGCTTCTCCACCTGTTGCAGCACTGCAGTGGCTATGACATGTCATTTTCAGTCACCAGGGGGCAGTGAAGCCTCTCAGCCTGGCTGACAGCATCGTAGGCTGAACACTGGGCTGCCCTACTGTGTTGTGTGCCTATTCAGAAATGACTTATTTTGAGTGTGGAGGAGCCCTTGCTGTGACTCTGTGGTACGTAAACGGATGTGTAAAGCACTGAATCTGACTTCCAGGGTTGGTTTTCATCAAGCAATCATCAATATAAACAAAAAGCGAGTAGATTTAGGTAAAACTGACATCCTACGGTTTGATTCTTTTACAAGATACGCACGGTGCAGCAAGATACGCACGGTGCAGCAAGATGTAAAACTGAAAATGTGGATAGAGAAATGAGAAGAGTGGAGTTTTAAAAAACACCAATATACCAGATTTTGTGCATTGTCAGCACTATTTAAACAAAGTGATACCCTTGATTGCCTAATTAATAGTAATATTTCGAAAGCAGATGCAAACGTTTAAATATGCAGCAAAGGCAATTAAATAAATAAATAAATACTGTTCATGACGTAACCTGCCAATTAAAAACGATTCCTTTGTTTTCCATCCACATAATGTAATGTAACTGTGATCAGGTATTGTATGTACCCTGTGCACGGCGTATGAGTCACGCAAGATGCTCGTCCCATAGGTTCACCAGCAGCAGCAGCAGCAACAGCAGCGGCAGACACCGTCACCCACACAGAGGGAGGAGGGAACCGCTGGATCCCGTCTATTCTACTCCCCTCCGCTGGACTGATCACATTGATTGATCGTCGGGTGCGTCCCGGAGGAACACCCCCGTTTCCCCCACCTCTTCCCCCACCCCACCCCCTCACGAGGAGCTCGGGGATCGAGGAGAAGCCGCCGTTGTGTGGTCGCAGATGACACGCAGAAGAAAGTGTGTGGGCGGATAAGGAAGTTCAGAGCACGGATTGATGCTTACACACCTACTGTACACGCACTTTAGTAGCAGCGGGAGCAGCACACGCCGGGATCTCTACCCCCAGTTTCTATGAGCAGGGGTGATCCGCGTATGGGAAAATGATAATCAAGTTTGTGGTCATCCTCTTTGTACTTCTGCTCGCTCAAGGTGCTCGGTGAGTCTGATCTGCACCTTTTCTATTTGCATGATCAGGTGGAAGCTGTTTCTTTCTCTGGCGCTTCAAAAGTTGAGGGTACAGTGGCAATTGCGCATTTTAAGTGAATGAGTTAGATGATAATTAATATTTTTTCCAAGGGCTTTCCCGCCACATACACACAAACACACAGCCGTACAAACAAATAAGAGAAAAAACACAGCGACATTTTACTGCTGGGCCCAAATACAGAGTCTGGGCCCGGGTAATCATTCACAGTGGGTTTCACTTCAAATCTAAGCCGCATTCTTGATTGATTGTTATGTTTTTCTGCTGCCACAAAGTTTTCGTGACAGTGAGGTTTATTAAAGGGGAGCTGGGGTAACATGATTAACGACCCCCTATTTCTTCTTTCTTTTCACCCCACCTCCGTCCTCAACATTCCCCCAGTTCTGATCTACCGGAATATGACGATGACGATGAAGATCACCACGACACCACTGTCAATCAAATGCTGGTTCCCAGGTCCTACCAGGAGGCTGCCACACTTATACTAAACAATCTGCTCAAGGAGTATGACAAGACGCTTCGGCCAGACATTGGAGGTAGGATTAGATTATACTGATTTGATGTTTGAAGCTTGTGTAGGAAGTTCACTTACTGGTGCTGTGCAATGTCTTAAATATTACTGAATTGGACTGGAGCTGTCCAATGTGCTGAACATAGCTGGTTTGTATTGGGGCTGTCCATAGTTCTGGAGATTACTGGGTTGTATTGAAGCTGTCCATGGTGCTGGAAATTACTGGGTTGTATTAGACCGTCCATGGTGCTGAACTAGCTGGGTGGTGTTTGAGCTGTCCATGGTGCTGGGAATTAGTGGGATGTACTGGAGCTGTCCATGGTGCTGGGAATTAGTGGGATGTACTGGAGCTGTCCATGGTGCTGGAAATTAGTGGGCTGTACTGGAGCTGTCCATAGTGCTGGAAATTAGTGGGATGTACTGGAGCTGTCCATGGTGCTGGGAATTAGTGGGATGTACTGGAGCTGTTTAAAACTGTTACTTCACTTAAATGAAGCATTAGCCAACTATACAGGAAGTAAAATACCTTAACTGCAACAAAGGGGGAGGGTCACTGATGTGTCACCATTTCTATATCCTAAAGAGAAGTCTCTGACTAAACAGTTAATAGCACAATTCAGCTATTATTTCCACAGACATTTTCTATATTCTCACTGATCCAGGTGCTGCCTACAGGTCTTGCTCTCAGACAGGAGGTAAAACCTGAAAAGCTAAATCTGGGACAAAAAAAGTCCATATATCACCTGCTGCTGCCTGTAAAATTAATTACTGTATGAAAACAGTAATAACTGAAATCGACCCAGAAGAACATAGCAACATTTCCCTCCTATGGATTTTAGCAGCTGCACAATACAAAAATTCTTTTAAGAGACTTTTAGTGAATAAATCACATTGAGACCTTAACAATCAGGGAAATAAATGATGTATTTCAAAAAGAAAATAGGACATGTTCCCTCAATTCCCAGTGTAATTTGAACCCATGTCATTTGCCTTCCAGTGAAAACCATCATCTCTGACTTCTGTGATCAAGTGTACAAGGTGGTACATTAGCATCTCAGTAGGGAGATAGGGAGTCTAACACTAAGCAGTGATATTATTCTTGATGTAAATATTTCTGTCAGTCATAACTCAGTCAAATCTGAACACATCAGCAGGACTTACACTTTCTGTGGATATTATCTTCAGTGTCTACCTTGAATAAATGTCCATTAATCTGCTTAGAAATCACAGTAAAACATATTCTTTATAACTCCAGAACTTGCCTAATGATCAGTGACAGTTATTTGTAACTCAGTAACAGTACTGTAAACAAGAGCTGCTATAGCTGATTTGGCATACATTTAATAATGTCAGTTTGACCAAATGTAAACAAATACAGGCTCAGTAACTGACTTCAGGGAAATAGTAATGCTCATCTCACAAAATCTCCAAGTAATGGAATCTGTAGCTCCAAATCTATCTCTCAAATCAAAGCTAAAAACTAATGATAGGCAGTTTCATGTTGCACTATCAATATTTTTCAGAGTACTAAAGCTCATCAGCATGGTTCTTATATTTCTGGAAAACTGACACCACCCTCTATTTATTCATATACAGTTGTTTATACTATTTGCCCCAGGCGGTGTCTGAGGGGTGCCCACAGTGTCAGACGTTGGAGCCCTATAATTTCTCTATGGTACACTATAAAATATTTGAATGCAAATTTACAGTAAATTACTACTTCTTTGTTAATGATTGTTAATGTTTGTTTTTGGTATATTTTCCCCTTAGATTCAGGTTTTGCATCTATGTGTTGAAAGTTCTCCAGACAGGTTTCTTGTATATGCTCAGATTTTTTAATACAGTGAGAACACCACTGATTTTGCACATCAAAGTCTGTTTACAGGTGTTGAGAAGAACTGCATACAATATGTGCAAAAGGTTGCATAAAGCCTTTTGTGGCTCCAGAGGGAGCTGATTGAAGTCATCATTGTGGCTGTGTTTACTCATGGTAACAGTGAAACAACGGCGCCATCATGAGGTCAAATCTGAATAAATATTACGAGCTATCACTTAGATCCAGAATATTATAAAGTTATACTTGTTTTAAAGTTATACATGTCTTAAAAATAATAGTAAAACAATATTTCACACCAGAACAAAGACAAACATTTCAATGAATACCAGGAAGTTGAGTGCCTAACTGAATGAAATAGACGGAGTAGTACTGTATAGTCCTGGGCTTAGTGCTTTATGTCCAGTTCAGTAGTTAAAGCCAGTGGTTTCCAACCTAGAGGTCAAGTTCCTTACAACAGGTCACAGGCTTCGGAGGGCCATGACATGATGAATGGGCAAGAAAAGCTTCTGATACACACATTTCAAGTAATTTCTTTGCATGTCCTCAAGTCCTTTTCTTTTTTTCTTTTTTTTTTGGGATATAGTGGATAATGTCAACTATTATATTCACAACCACTGATTTAATTTCTTTAATCTGAAAAGTAACTATCTAGAGCTGTCAGTAAATGCAGTAGAATAAAAAGTACAACCTTACTTGTAAAATGTAGTAAATAGAAGTATCAGACAGCATAACGTGGATTTACTCGACTGCCTCAAGATTTTGCTTTGGGAAAGTACTTTGTACTTACACTAAATTGTCCCTAATTGGGATTTTGTATGCTACACATGTATTATCTGTCTCTCAGATGCAGGACTCATGGGGCTGAAGTCATTTTAAAGTTTATTAAGAATCAGATTTAAAGTTTATTAAGATTCAGGCTGAGACCTACTCCTACACCTTGAACTTGCCTTCATTAAGCCTGACTTTCTGTTCTATTGATTTCATTTGGGAGTTTAATAGCTTGAGATTAAGTTTCAACTGACTTTGTGCAAAGACTCAGGTGGGATCAATTATCTCCATATCATTAAGAGTGTTTATTTATGTTCATTGATATTTAAAATGGCCAAGCAGCCCGCTTTCACAAGCAGTAACCAGGTGGGATGTTATTTCATATATTTATTTATTCACCTCACAGGGAATCTCCCTCCAGCTCTGCTTCCATAATTAAGGATGAAATTTTGACAAACCTCAGTGTCGTCCATGAAATGTTAATGTCTTGGCAAGATAATGTGATGCAGCAGAAACACGCGGGTGTGCGGTTGGGGGAAAAAGATACACATGGAGATACACACAAAATGAACACACTTGGAGATGATGCTGAGTCAAAGACAGATCTGGGACATTTAAGTTATTGTTAAAAAAAGAGAGAGGGAGAGAGTGAGAGAACTGCTGCAATGGATCTCTAAGAAACATGCACACTCTCTCTCACACAAAAGGCTAACAAGTACACTCACATAGACAGCCAGCCACTGCATTCAGACTCATTTCTAAGATACACCTGGATTTTTGTCTAAATCAGGGGCATCTTTTTTAGACATGTACACACGTATTACCAATAGTCTTCCTTTGACACTTTTTAGATCTGAGCTCCTCTGTAGTTCTGCTTGTTTAAATGCATCTGTCTGTGGAACCAGAATACAAGCTGTTCTTTTAAACAAACAGTATTTCTATCCATCCATTGTCTATACAGTTTATTCCTGAATAGGGTCGTGGGGGTGCTGGAGCAAATCCCAGCTGACATTGGGCGAGAGGCGGGGTCCACCCTGGACAGGTCGCCAGTGTATCACAGGGCTGACATGTAGACAAACAACCACAATGAAGTACAGTTGTTTGTTAAAACTATTTCTTTAAGCTAAGATAAGTAGGGGAGGCTGGTACCCGTTAGAGATTTATATTTTTTTCTGCAGTGTTAGATCTTTGTGTAAAATTCTTGTATGTGTTGAAATGTGATTTATTTCAACATGTCCAGGCCATGCTACAGTTTATGTAGTGAAAAAAGATATGACCATTGTTTTTCACATGCGTCAGGAAAGTAACTTTGAGTGGGAAGAATCTATGAATCCAGTTTCATATATGATTGATCCTTGCTCCCCTAACAGCGCTCAGATGGAAATAATTCCAGGGTGAACAAGGATCTGGTAGAGATAAGAAACTTGGGACGCTGCCAGGTTGTATTTGCATTGGTTGTTACTAATCTTTCAGCTCAGTTACAAAGGTGAAAGGGCAGGATGCAAAGGTGACCTCATAGAACAGTGGTTCTCAGTGAATGCCCCCTTACTTTAAGTTGAAACCTCTTGCCACTTCCCACGCCCGACACACTGCCCTCAATGCAAACTGGATATTTTCCTTCACTAAGATCATCATTTAATCAGATTACCATTTGTTATGAGTGGTAGTTATTTCCAAATAATGTACATGTTCCTATATTTAAAAACCTGCCATGTCAAAATCCCATAGACAGCACTGAAGAGCAGCGTTGGGAAGAAACTAAGAACATTTACTCAAGTACTGTAATTTTGAGGTGTGTGTATTTAATTTTCTGCTGCTTTGTACTTCGCTACATTGTAGATGCAAATATTGTATTTTTTACTGCACAACATTTATTTCCTAACTTTAGTCACTAGTTACTTCTCAGAATCAGATAAATAAAACAATATAGTATGAGACCTTATTGATCCCCAGTGGAGCTCACAACCTGCCCAGCAAGTACCCAACAGTACTGTATTTCAAATTGTAAGCATATAAGGTAGTTGACATTAATTGATGTAAGCAGTAACTCATTATTATCCAATTATATGATGTGCATTAATGTGAAATGTGCCATTTTGCATAATTATTACTTTTTGTTTTGGTACTTTAAGTATATTCTGATGCTAATATGTTTGTACTTTTACTTAATTAATATTTTCAGTACAAGAATTTTACTTATAACAGAGTAATTTTATACAGTGGTACTGCTACTTTCACTTAGCTAACTAAGAGTACTTCTAAGAGTATATGAGTACTTCTTCCACCACTGCTCAAGAGTGCCTTTAAATGTATGTTTCAACCTCAAACATAAATTATTACTGCTATTATTTAGAAACCAACGAATTAATGAACAATGCACAATTAACTAAAGTAACGATCTGGATTATTTATTTACATGTATTTTTTTTAAGTATTAAACCGGCTTAACACACCTCCTTCGTCAATGCCCACCCTTTTCACACTCGTCCTCACTTCTGCCCGCCTCCCACCGCCCCCTGTCATTCTCCAAACAACCACTGGGGGGCGGTACCGCCTCCGTTGACAATCATTACCATAGATTGAAGTTACAAAACAAAAACAGATGAGCTTGGTGAAGTTGACATAAGGGGTCATCCCACTCAAAGACTACTGGAAAGTTGTCAAGAAAAAGAGAAAGGTCAGCAGAGGAGTTTTGGATGGATGATAGAAGGTAAGATTAGTGAGACAGGCTTGGAGGACAAAAAGATTAGTCCTACTGTTCCATTATCTGTGATCCCACCTTGGATGTTTGTGGAAGTAAATACAAATATGAGCTATTTAGAAACAGAGAAGAAGGATAGTGTGACACAACGTGAAGTAATTAGATATATAGATAAAAATTATGCAGGATTTCTTAAAATATATACAGATGCATCTAAGACAGTGAATGGTAAAATTGGTTCAGCATTCATTATACCAGAATTAAATGTGAAATCAAATAAACGGATCAGTGATAATGTCTCAGTATACACAGGAGAATTACTAGCATTAGAATGGGTAGAAGAACATAAACCATTGAAAGTCTTCACTGGATCAGATTCCAGCAGTTCTTTAGTGAGTATTCAGAACATCCAGTCAGACTCAAGGCAAGACATAATACTGGAAATAGCTTGTATACTACTCAGATGTCAGAGGGCTGGAATAGATATTAGGCTAGTTTGGATACCAGCACATATTGGGGTGGAGGGAAGTGAATTAGCAGATAAATTTGCAAAAGCTGTGCTTAAAAAATGAAATGTTTGTGTGAAAGTAAGCTATAGTAAGGCTGAGGTTAAGAGTTTGATTAAAAGGAAACTGAAAGAGAAATGGCAAGAACTGTGGGATAAAGATGGCAA
>NW_018127896.1:3786221-3791618 GCF_001952655.1 Monopterus albus | reverse complement strand
GGACAGTCAGGACTGCAGAAAAGATCATTGGTGTGAGCCTGCCCTCCATGGAGGACCTGTACACCTCATGGGTCAAACGAAGGGCAGAGAGGATCACTGCAGACCTCTCATACCCTGGACACAATCTGTTTGAACTCCTCCCCTCTGGACGGTGTTACAGGTCACTGTGCACCAAGACAACCAGGCACAGGGACAGTTTCTTCCCCCAGGCTGTCACTCTGATGGACACTTAACTCACGATGGTATGATTGGACAATAACCCTCAGTGCAATACCTGTAAATATAGATTGTACTGATTATACAGTCTCGTACAGGTCTCTAGCTTTAAGTACTCTGTTTTTATCCCTATTTATCTAATTTCAACGAACATTCCTTGTTGTTTGCATTGTTTACTATCTGTTCATACTGCTTATTCTGCATTGTTTGCAATGTTTGTTGATGTTAATACTGCTGTTTTGTTATATTACACAGCCTTATGCTGGTTTACTGTTTTGCACACTGAGTCAAATTCCTCATGTGTCCATCACACCTGGCCAATAAAGCTGATTCTGAAATAGGAAAGATGAAGATATAGACATCGAAGTTGATCAAGAAACACACTACAGGTGAATGTGAGATGTGTAGAGTACAAGAAACACTGGGTTACACAAGATAATATAAGGTGAACTGAGTGGGGTTATTTTGGTGTGGTGGTAGGTAGGGGGCGTTCTGATCCACACTCCAGTCTGGAAGGTGGCGGTAATGCACCTAAAGCTGGTTGCCAGCCACTATTAAATAACAGCTGAAGAAGAAGAAGAAGTTGACATAATTGCTGGAGAAATTATACCCAATATCTTATTGGGTGTAGAGTTTGCTGACACAATAACACCTGCACAAGGCAACTACGTATATGTGATTTTATATTGTTTTACAAGTGTAGCGGGCTAACAATGTTAGCATGCGTTTCAAAATGTTAGCATTTATGTCATGTGTTGCTAATGTGAGGCTAAGAGGAATCGTAATGAACTCATTAGCAGGTTTTACATAAGAAGAGTAAAAGAGAAACTGTCAAAAATGGGCAAAAATTTTAACTCAGTTCCACAACAATGAAGCAAAACTTGAGAACCTAAGAGTAGAAATCCAAAACACAGTATAGCAGGGTTATTAGCTTAGTGCCTGTGTTTGTGTTCCTCCTATCTTTCCCAGTCTTGTGACGTGAGCAGTGAGCCTGATCTTGATTTTTTTAAAGTGGGTGACTGGTCTACTTGTGAAAAAAGTGACCCACATTTCCCTCAAAGCTGAATAAGTGTTGAGCATCACCCTAAAATATAAGAAGCACTTTGCCTTAGATGAAGATGAGATGGTCTTGTGTCCCTATTGTGTCACTTTCCTTTTGGATTCAGACTGTGATCAGTATGTGCGATCCGTGTGATCCTCGTGTACTGTGCGCAGACATGCACCGTGTGTATGTGTCAGTGTTTGTGTGTGTGCTCAAAGCAGGCTGGAGTGTAGGACTTTGTATGTTGTGAGGGCTCAGCATCCATGCACATGTGGAGTTTGGGAGCCTCTGAAAGAAGTGCCAAACCAAGGAACCGATGGGCTGAGAGACACAAACAGGGTAGAGAAGTCAGATAATCAGGTTAATTAAGAGACAGGCTAGGATGTTATTGATTTTGGTCTTTTCATGTGACAATAACAAAAATATTGAATATTGTCAAACTTCTCCCACTGAGCAGGCTGAGGTTGTAATAGTTGTAAATACAAAAGACGATATTGCCATAGTGTCTGTGAGTTACACTACAGATATTCAAACTGGAACTATCACAAGAATGCTGGATTAGCTATTAGAGGTTCCTGTTTGCCTTGTACATATGGGTGGATTACTTTGGTATTGAAGAAAATCTAAAAACATCATAATTCTCAAGCAAATTCTGGCGTTATAAGTAGCATGTTTTTTTATAGAATTAAGTGGATTTATGCACATTTCTGACATTTATGACTCAGTGTGTGTTTTCTGACGCAAATTGCTGTAATAGGGCTTTAAGTATTTTAATTGCCTCCATGAGCTGTGTGTCACAGTCACAGCTGCAGTTCCACCTGCTGACCATGTGGATCCTAATGGATATTCTAGCTAAATACAGTGAGCATTGCAAGAAAAAAAAGACCTTTGTTACACATGATTTGAACAGTAACAGGTATTTGTTTTGCAAGAAATAAGAACTGGCAAACAGATATAAGCAACAACAGCCATCATGCTGTAAAGGCAAGGAAATTAGCCCCATTGACAAAAATGCAACCAAAAAAAACCAACAAAGTCATCCCTGATCTCAAGAAAATCAACTGTTTGCCGTACAGAATATGGAGATGGAACAGCCGATAAAGCTACTACCACTTTAAGAAAATGTCTTTATTTTAAATCCCTTGACTTTTTAGAAACATACGAATATACTGAGTCTACTACATCAGATTTAAAAAAAATCCAGGTTTTGTGTCCAAAAATACATCAAAATGATGCTTTCAGCTGATTGATGATTTTATTCACAGCCAGGGAGCTAATCCAGTTGCAGCTTGTGTGTGATTGTAGCCAGTGACTCTGACTAAAGGCTGTAATTGTCTGTAGTTAACAAGCTATTGATCTACAGTAACTGACCATCATATCCACCATTATACCTCACTGAATATGTCTGGTGCTTACAATTAAGTCTGTGGGGTGGGAGTGGAAAGAGAGACTGTGTCTGCATTTCCAGCCAACAAGCGACTACGTTTTGTAGCTGCAGTGTACGTTTCTCCATCTGTAGTTATTCATGGTCACTGATTTACTTCCAGACTTTGAACACAAGTAATACATGCAGGAGCTGAGTGTGTGTGTCAGAGAAGAGAAGGGCTTTGATTCAGATAAAAGCCAGGTGTGTGTCAGAAATAGAAAGCAGTCCTGGTCAGACATCATCTTTCCATCTCTCTCTCATGCGCTATGTTTTATTAAAGCATACCACCACCACTGGAAACCAGATTGGAGGATTCTTAATATTTGCTGCCAAAGTTCAGTCGGAGTTTGCAATCTTTTCTGTCTCTCTTATCCTGAAATAACCACCAAATGTTTGTTGTGCACCCAAATCCTGTGTCACACAGCTCTGATTGAAATTAAGGCAACTTTCATTAATGGTACTTCACCAGTGAACTAGTCAGGCTTCAGTTAATGATGCTCAATCAGTTTCATATTTATTATAAAATTACACAGAACATACTGTACCTTCAGTACCTGTGGCCTTTCTCTGTTGTATTGATGAAAGTCTTGTGCTAAAAAAAGGGGTTAAAGTAAGGGCAGAATTATTCCTGTTATTTTTCACAGTTAGTTCAGAACTCCTGTGATATGAAGCAGGTTTCAAGGACTTTCCAGCCTCCGTTAATATTGTTTCTCCATCAGTCAGTATGTCGTACCATCAGTGTTGACACTCAACAAACTCCTCATTGTGCTTTTGTGACTGAAAAGGATGAAGATCCAGTATTGTGTGCAAAAGACAAAGGACTGGTGTGAATCTTTTTTTTTTCCATATTCTTAAGTGACTTCCATGAATTGGTGCTTCTTTGGTCTTTGAATTTAAAGATGTACTGTATGTCTACCTGAAAAGGTTGTAGCTCACAAACAGAGGTGTACTTAAAGTTGTGTTGCCTTTCACTAATGAGTAGCAGTGCATGCAGTGTCTCTGTATATCACAAGATTGTTAAATCTGGAATGTGTAGGCTCGTTCTATATTTCAAACTCAATGTGATTTGATTTAGTTTTCTAGTCTGAATTTGGATTTTTATAATAGCGATATGATTAACAACCTCGACCATTAAAGGTAGCCTGAACCTCATTTGAAATGTTAAAACAAGCATGGATGATCATTCTGAAAAACTGTGCGGTCCTCTTTGCTAAATGTCAGTTTATTGTATGAAGTGCCTTTTAACTGCATAACATTCAAATCATTAGATACAGTTAATGGTTGGCTTAATATTTTCTTAACAGAGAACTAATTATATCATGTACTCAGCTGGATCAAAATCTGCTAGAAAATATGGAGCAGTGTTTAAAATAAACTAATATTTGTAGAAATTTGAATTGAATAAAACTGGGAGGCTTTTGCCTAGAAAGGACACCAGTATAAAATCCCACTGACTAGCCCTAACTCTAAACTATGGTTAGATTAACCATCATTCCATAACCCTGAGGTTAATAGTAGAATACTGTAGCTTTAATGATAAGAGAAGTCATTTCAATCAGCTACCTTCTGGATGTATTAGCATCTAAAGCTAATGTGTTTGTTTTGGTAACTTTAGCCACCTAGCATGATCATGATTTTACCTTTGTATTAAAATGATTTAAATTTGGGAGTAATTTGAGCGTTGTTACAGCGTTAGTGCTTAGTGTCACATCAGCACTAACCAGAGCGTTCTACTGGATTATCAAATGTGCTTGTTAGTCAGCTAACGCTAGCTTCAAATTGGAGGCTGCATATTGTACAGTTTGTCACAAGGTCAAAGGTCAAAGGTCAAAGTGTTTATTTGTCATATGCACAGTTAGGAAACGTGTTTCCCTGTACAATGAAATTCTTACTTTGCCGTCCACATGAATGCCACATACCATACTTTCCGGACTATAAGCCGCTACTTTTGTCGCTTCATGCACAGACCCTCATCATGGACAACACACGACGAAATGGATATGATGCCGCTTCAAGTTACAGGCGATCGATCTGGCTGTTGAAATATCTCATGTTACAACGTGGACACTTGCAGCTATGTACAACATGTTTTTTTTGTCTTACATTTAGTGGGTGCGTCTTATAGTCCGGAAATTACGGTAATACAAGTGAAATATAAAGTAGATGAGCGACACAAATCTAAATAGGCAGTAAAATCACCAATCTAAGGTACTTTAAAGCAGCAAGTGAAGGGAGCAAATAAAAATACAACAAGAACACAATATAATGCAGAGAGAATATATGCTACGTGGGAGTGTGCAATTATGCATGTGCAAAATGAGAATGTAAAGAGTACAGATGGAATTACATGAGGTAGATCCTGAGGCAGCTGTTTAGGAGTTTGATGGCAGAGGGAAAGAAAGAGTTTTTCAGTCTAGAGGTCCTGAATTTCACACTTCTGAGCCTCCAACCAGAGGGTAGGGAGGTGAACAGTCTGTGCTGGGGGTGTGTTGGATCTTTGAGGATGGAGGCAGCTTTTCTATGCACCCTGTGGTGGTAAATGCTCTGCAGAGAGGGCAGTGGAGTCCTGGTGATCTTCTCCACAGTCTTTACCACACTCAGCAGGTGCTTGCGGTCCATATCAGTAGTGCTGCTGTACCAGACAGTGATGCAGCTGGTCAAGATACTCTCAATGATGCAGCTGTAGAAGTTGCAAAGGATCCTAGGCAACATG
>NW_018127896.1:3780872-3786098 GCF_001952655.1 Monopterus albus | reverse complement strand
TGGCCCCCAACCCGGCCACCTCCCTCCTGTAGGCTGCTTCATCCACGCCAGTGTTTCAATTCAACCTATCACTGCAGTGTCATCCACGAACTTTAGGATGATGTTGTCTTTGTGGGAGGCGACACAGTCATGGATGAACAGGGTGTAGAGGATGGGACTGAGGACACATTTCTGTGGGGTGCCAGTGTTTGTAACAATGCTGGCTGAAATCCTATTGCCAATCCTGATAGTCTGGGGCCTGCCAGTCAGAAAGTCCAGGAGCCAGTCACAGAGGGTGGGGTGCATCTGTAATTTATGATGTTGCTAGGAAACGGGATGTGATGAGAGTCTGAGTCTCACCGGACCCTCTAATGGCTGAAAGGAAAATAGAGCACCTTTAAGAAA
This sequence comes from Monopterus albus, assembly GCF_001952655.1. Taxonomy (NCBI): domain Eukaryota; kingdom Metazoa; phylum Chordata; class Actinopteri; order Synbranchiformes; family Synbranchidae; genus Monopterus; species Monopterus albus. The sequence goes on along the minus strand of NW_018127896.1, from coordinate 3,785,714 downwards.
GAAACATCAAAATTTACATCATTTCTGCTGTAGTAAAACTGTTGAGGCTGACTCACTCCTGACAGGTCTCTGCTCTGTGATCCTCACAAAGCAGGCATTTTGCACAGCATTGGCACATCACCAGCTGAAAGAACAGTTATCATATGAGCCTCCTCAATATTTCATGGCCACTGACATTTCATTAGATGAAGAGGAATTTAGAGTCCTGGCAAATGCTTTTCTTCACATCCCAGGTAGCCAGATTAACTGAGCTGACAGCCACCTGCGGGAGGGAGGTGCAGGAGTGCCAAACACACAGACACACACAAGGTGCACATGCATGGACGCAGCAGAGGTGGATGGATACCTGTTGGCACACACACAAGCTGGCAAAAGGGGTAACCTTTTATGAGTGCTGTGATGCAAATGTCTCTCCTGCTATGCGTGTGTGTGTGTGTGTGTGTGCTCTTAGTGTCTCAGGATTAATCATGTTTTTCTTGGGTTTTGAACCACCTACTTTTCTTACTTTCGTAAGGAGCCTCCTCAGACAAAATAGTAGGGGTATAACAAGATCGCAATATTGAAACGTGGCAATATTTCTTGCTGATACAAAAACCGTCTATCGATATCAGTACATAACAGAACCAGAGGGGAGTGTGATGGCAAAAGGGATGTATGTTCACATTACTCTGGTAAAAATACAACTCCCTGCTGTGTTTTCAGGCATGGAGCTGTGTTTGTTAGGGGGTGGGGGGTTGCAGGGAGAGCGTTGTAGGCGTTGTGACATTGTGACGACTCGACGTGAGTGGCTTTACTCCCGTTTCCAGCCCGTGAGTTTCCATTGTGTTTTGGTTAGCCATGCTGCTAACGTAACCTGTTCTACCTCAGCACCAGTTCTACCACCAGCGTGTCTGCATTGACAGATAAAAACACAGTTTAACATCTAGTACTAATGAAAATGCACAGCGTGTCATTATGGTGCTTTAACCGTGGCCAAACTTCAACAGTGAATAGCGGTGAATGTTCGTGCTAACATGGTAAACAAAAGAGTCCACGTCCACGATCGTCCCTTGTATGTGATTGGTCAGTGCAGTGCCTTTGCAGGATGATGTCACCATCCGGTGCGGTGAGAGTGAAAATAGCAAAGAAGGTCACACAGCTTCAGTTAGAAGTTAGAGGCTCGTGCACAGTTCATGCACAGTTATGAGGTCTGAAGAGACTGATGTGAAATCACACAGGAGAGAAGCCGTCAGCTGAGTCTGTGGCAAAACCTTTTACAGTGCTATTGTTGTCTTTTACTGCATATGATAATTCACACTCAGGGAGTAGAAGTGAAGTAACATTCATTACAAGATGATAATTAAAACATTTCAGAATGCGCCTGCAGTGTTTGGCATTTTGAACCCAGTATTGTCTCGTCTCGTGAGCTAAGTGTATCATCACACCCCTAGTAAATAGTGGATTTTTATCCCTGTTGTCATGTACTGTCTTCTGCCACCATGGTACAGTAGGTTTGGGACAGTATGTCTCCACATTGGTGTCTGCCTCTGGTGATCTCCTAATAACTTGCACATAAATTAATCTTATTATATTTTGGAGCATTTTACTGCATAAATTGAAAGATTAATGAGGATTATTTGTATGGATACCTCTGTAATAAATATGGAGCTACCTGCCAAATACACACAAAGGTAGTGGCAGAAATATTTGCAAATGAATACAGCTTCCTGTGTGGCTTTTTTAATAAACACACACTGTCTGAGGTGGCAAACAGCAGACCTTTACCAGAAATTTAGATTCTCTTAAAATGTTTAATTCATCTCCATTGAGAGGTTGTGGAGCTCCATAAACCATCATCTTTCCTTCCTTCAGCGTTCCAGAGTTAATGAGAAACCACAAAGGAATTGCCAAGCAATCATGGAGAGCTTTAAAGCAGTGGACTGATACCACAATGAGAAGCATAAGGTGGTAATAAGACCAAGCTGGATCTGGATCATGGCTGACACATTTCCCATCCCTGTGAGCTCTAACCATTTAATCGATTTCTATCTGTGTCTCCCATGTCGGCTCCAGTCCGGCTAAAGCACCGGTGGTTAGCCAGGGGTTGAGGAGGGCCAGATAGACTTTTAAAATGTAGAAAGGAACAGTGGAGACAGCTTGCGCCTAGGTTTATCAAACCATTGTTAAGCCCAGGCCTTTACTGGAGCTTCAACTGAGAGCATGTGAGACACTGTCTTTTTGAGCAGTTGTTTTGCTTTGTTGTTTTAGCTTCTCTGGTGATAATGTTTCTCTCTGGTTGTACTAGACTTAATGGATGATTTAAAGTGCCTACCTACAGAAAAAACTGTGAACAGGTTAAGTACAAACTTGTACCTTTGTTTTTGTCATTGTGTAACTCAGTCATATTAAATAAAAATAATTCATAATAAGAAATACAATGAAATGTATGTATATACCTCTGCTTTAAAGGACACCTATTTATGTTTTGGCTTTAATAGCTGAAATAATTGTTTTCATGTGGATCTAACACAGAGAAAACAAAGCACAGAACTGTGCAATATTTCATTACACCATGACTACAGAGAATCCCAGTTTGGATGGGTTGGTAGGTGTGGATGAACTTTTAGTAACTGACATCGAAGCTCTACGCTGCCAGTCAAAGGTTTGGACATACTTTCCCATTCAGTTCAGTGGGAAAGTCATATTTAGCCTTTTCTTTCTTTCTTTTTATACATTGTTTTCACTGTCAGAGGTTTGACTGGCACTCTTTAAATCACACAATCTTCCACCATCCTTTCTTGCTCTACAGTGGTTTAATAGCACCTAACCTGAAAATTAGTGCTATCAACAGTTTATCTTGTCAGATCAGCTGCTAAAAATAACAGGCATGAATTCTTTTTCTTTTTTTAGCTGGTTTTCTCGATATTTGGTTAAAATTTGCTATGAAAATCCAGCTGTATTTCACTTCATGTCTGTTTTCTTTCTTACTGTTTTTGTAATTTAGGCATTTTAAGAACCAACATTTGACTTAACCTTGTGCGATCAGAAAACCAGGATTATTACCTGTATGTTTTTTGACACTGTGGGCACCTACAGTAACTTTAACAGAGACAAGCCTGGCATCTTTTCTAAAAGTCTGATACTGCTAAAACCTCATCCTCCGCATTAGCTTGCTTGGTGTCAGGCAGTTTCCATTGTTGTGATTGTACCAGTGGAATAAAAAAAAACTGCTTAATTTATTGTTTACCTGATGGACACAAAGTCCAATTACGGCTCATGAATTTCTCCAGCTGCGACAGCCGTCTCTGGCTTTTGTTTCCTTATGTTATAGTGACAAAGCTGTCTGTGGAAACATCGCAGTTCTAAGTTTAACAATACAGTGGGGTGTGTAAGACCAAGGCACCTAGTAGTCTGTCTTCACCACCATCAAAGAGATGACAGCATTAATGTTTGCATGTTGGATGGATTTTTAGTTTTTAGGAAACTAAATGGAAACATTCTTCTCTGAGCATACATTTGTTTAGCAGCCGTAATAATTAAATTTCATTGAAAGTGTGGAAATACCAAAGAACCAAATCATGCAGCTGCAGCACATGAGGTCTGCTTCTCAACTATAGTTGTCTTCTCAAACTTGCAGAAACAAATCAGGAGTGGTTGTGTGAATTAAGACTGTTTCCCATCAATGATGTGTGGTGACCAAAGTGAAAGAACATAAATCCTAATACACTAAAGAATCCCTGGAATTATTTCTTACTCTGCAAGTTTCTTCTAGCCCACTGTCCTCTGACTAATTTCAGTTTGAAACGTTGCTCTGATAATTAAGTGCTTAATTTTCTTGCTTCAGATTTTAAATTGTGCTACTTAAAAGCAATGAGTGTTACACCTACAAATCTCACTTATATATTCTGCCTTTTTCGTGTTTAAGACGTTTGAAGTTGTATACAATTAAATAATTCATATTAAAACATCACACTAACACTCAGTGGCTATTTAATATTGAAATAGACATTTCATTTAATTTGTAACACCAAACATAATATTTGACACACCAAATGTAGGCTTGAGAAGATGTTTTCCTCTTTTCTTAAACATTTGTCATTATTCTTGCACAGGCAGTGGACCACTGCTCAAGTAAGCATGTAACGTAATAAACCTTTTCACAGGAAACATTTTCACATGTCACAGTAGGAAAAGCACAGGTGTAAACAGTAAAACAATCATGGTTGAATTCTATTTAGCTTCAGTTTCAATGCCAATTTTTTGGAGTTTCCTTTGACGTATGCAATCCCTATCTCTTCCATTTCACCAGTTTAAAATGTATAAGCCCCCAAACAGCCTGCATCTACCAGTATTTTAAAAATAAGAATTACAGTAATAATGGTGTAAATAGTCTTCCCTAGCAGATACCCAACATTAACAGGAGCTCCCACACAGTTCTGCGTGGAGGTCTGATTGTGCCACATGGATTGATCAGTGCATCTCCAGCGAAAATAATTGACAAATTAATTGATAATGAAAATAACTATTAGTAGCAGCCCCAAGCCAGTTAGACATTACTTTTTTGTTTGAATAGGACAACACAGTTAAATAAGTAAGTTGTTAGTAGTTACCAAGATGCATTACTTTGTAATGTTTTGAATATTGTTTGTGAAAGTTTGACCATGTTACTGTTCCATTGTGTAAGATGCAAATCTCTAAGACTACGTTCACACTGCAGGTCTTAATGCTCAGATCAGATTTTTTGCCGAAATCCGATTTTTTTGTGCTGTTGTTCACACTGTCATTTAAATGCGATTGCCATCTGTCTCATGTGTGAACAGTATACGGCCCTGAGGTGACCCGCATGCGCAGAAGAGGACGTGA
>NW_018127896.1:3779409-3780695 GCF_001952655.1 Monopterus albus | reverse complement strand
TGAGTATAGTCTCAGTTCCTTCTTATGTCAACTCTACTTGAATTAACCTTCATAAAACAAACAACTGAACATCATCTTGATGTTAACAAAGCAAAATAAGCTTCCAAGCCACAAAGGTGGTCACTTTTATAACATAAATGTGAGTGATATTTAATGAGTAAAAATAAACAATTTGTTTGTTTGGTGCCAACTTGATGATGTAATGTGTTGCTTTCTTTGTGTTTTATGTCTAGTCTTAATTTTTCATTTCACTTAAGTAATTATATTTGTAATACAAAGGTGAATTAGTGTTTTGTTTGCATTCTCAGACTTTTGGTTTTGACCATATGAAGAGTTTGTGCACAGTGTTGATCATGATGATCAATTTTAACAAGGTATTTTCTAAATTGTCAAACAAAGGGAGCAGACCAAAGCGGCAGACAAGAAGAGCAGAGAAATATAAACTCTCTACTTTTTAATATCACATAAGACTTATTCAAACCGGTTTAGGTTAAAATGGAGTTTGTTCACTCTGAGTTCAGGGAAAGTGAAAGTCATGTTTTCACCCAACCTGCTTTATTTAATATCTCTTCTTTGAGATTAGTAGCAGGTTTTAAAATGGGTTTGAATGTTACTGAGGTAGCCTGTTAGCTTAGCACATTTAACTGAGATGGTGATTTTGAATGTAAACATGCACCATTCTGGAACAAAACAAACTAGAATGACGTCATCACAGCCATTGGGCCTGTGATCTCTGTGACGTCATCAGGTCTGTGGCACTATCAACTGCAGCTCACCAGGCATTTCAACTTCAGACCTTGTACAAGTAACACACCAGTGTGAAAGCACGTTAAAAAACTAATACAGACATCTGTTCACATAGATAGTACAGTGTTTGAGAAAACTGATTCCAAAATGGCAAGTTCTACCAACAAACCTCAAAAACGGAGACCCAAACGACAGCCATCTCCCAGAGACCACTCCGACATGACCTGCGAAGCACTACATGAAGAAATCGAGAGGCTTCACGGGATGCTGAGCACGGGCAGAGAGAACTTGAACTATGAACAAAACTTGAGGATCAAGCTTAGCCAAAAGCTGAAGGAGACAAAGCAACAGCTGGCAGACCAGAAAGCCAAGACTGACTCCTTTATCATCAAGGAAAAAGAAACCACCAAGGAGCTTGAGAGGCTGAGGCAGTACAGTAATGCAGAAGCTCTCAGCGCCTCAAACATTGCCACTCAGTTTGGCAATGATATCAAGAGGATGAAGAAAAAAGATCTTCAGGAAGATTACGAGGAGCTGCA
>NW_018127896.1:3767216-3778119 GCF_001952655.1 Monopterus albus | reverse complement strand
TTAGTAAAGAAAACAAATTAATCAGGGCAGCACAGTGGCGCAGTGGTTAGCACTGTTGCCTCACAGGCCGGGCCGACCAGGGGCCTTTCTGTGTGGAGTCTGCATGTTCTCCCTGTGCCTGCGTGGGTTTTCTCCGGGCGCTCCGGTTTCCTCCCACATACCAAAGACATGCAGCTTAGGTTGATTGGAGACTAAATTGCCCCTAGGAGTAAATGTGAGTGGTTGTTTGCCTATGTGTCATGTAATTTAGTAACACCCAAATTAATTACCTGTAGTAATTAATTACTACTCTTTTAAAATCTCAATAAAATTCCTAAAAAGGTTCAACTTTCTCTATTGAGTTAGTTTTTTGTTATTAATATTCTTATGGTTTCAGTATGGCTTTACACTTTTGAGTAGTGATGTTTAAAGCTGTGTATGATGGGTAACACATAGACTATAATACAAATAGTTTGTGTTCTGTTCGGGTTTTTTACACCCGGTTTCACTTTTTATCTAAAGAAAAAACGTACGCGTAATTAATTTTTCAAGCTCAGACTCAATGGCCTTGGCTCATTTTGTGTGAAGAACATATATCAGAACACATTTTCAATGACTGCACACTGAGATGGAAGGAGAGGCAGACAAGCTAGCTGCCATCAGGACAGTGCACCGCCTCCCCCTGTTTTACAACCCTGGGCCTCATGTCATCGTTGATGAGCAGCTGGTGCCATTTTGGGGCCGCTGCCCCTTTAGGCAGTATATGCCATCCAAACCAGCAAAATATGGCACAGAGATCTGGGCTGCCTGTGATGCCACAACCTCGTATGTTTGGAACTTACAAGTCTACACAGGAAAACCTGACGGAGGAGCCCCAGAGATAAATCAAGGGATGAGAGTTGTCCTGGACCTGACTCAGAAGCTCAGTGGACACAATATCATGTGCAACAATTACCTCGCACAAGCTGGGACAGGAGCTCCTGAAGAGGAAGCTGACCATGGTGGGAACTGTTCGCAAAAACAAGTCAGAGCTCCCACCTCAACTATTGATTACAAAGGACAGGGCTGTGAAGTCTTCCAAGTTTGTGTACACGGCTGACACGTCCCTGGTGTCCTATGTGCCAAAGAAAGACAAGAATGTTGTTCTGATGAGTACACTGCACAGGGATGGGAAAATCTGTGGCCAAAAACCACAGATCATGTGATGTATAGGTTTGTCTGTGTTCAGTGGGGCTGTGTTGTGTAGACCAAAATGGTTAGTGTGTGTTCAGCTTGTGCTGTGGAAACTGTCCTGAATGTTTGAAATGACTGAGGTTCAAATAAAAGTCAGCAGTTGTGAAAAATCTTGCTTTATTTGTAAATTTGTTGCTTCGTCTAACAAAAAAATGAGCATAATACAGTTTTAACCCTTATGTAATGTAATTTAACAAAGGTAAAGGGCAAATGTAAACATCTGTTGATTATTAGTTGATTATTACATTGTTTTAGATTAAAATTCATTGTTTTAGGTTAAAATTCTTTGATTATGTTGAGTTACAAAGCCAAAAGATGATGCAGGTGCAGGACACCCACGAACACCACCAGTATAAACAAAACATGAACAGAACAGCAGGGTTAAACTCTGTCAAGGCAGACATCCATCCTTGTTAGCATTATTATAAATAGATTCTCTTGTGATTGTAAACACAGTATCCTGAGATTGTCCTGGGCCAAGACAGTACGCTTTCTATTTACATCCATGTGCACTATAGTCTTCCACAATGTGTCCTTGGTCAGTTTTAATGTTCATGTAGTAGCTTGTATCATCACATTCACTTTCAGTTCAGTCAATTCATAAAGTATTACAACAGTAATATGATGATGCATTGTAAGAGCTTGTTGTGATCCTCTCGTATTAAATGAATTGAGAGAGAATTTATGAAATCCTGATTGCCTGCATAAGTGTGTGTGTTTGTATGGAACAAGCATCTCCTGCGCTCTCCCCTGTTTTGCTGAGTGATTGCGTGGAGTTAGCTGTGTGATTGCAGTGAAACTTTTTTCTTTATCTGATTCTCATTAAGTCTCCAAGAGAAGAAACACACCTTCCTGTTCCAGAGCTGCTACGCTTGATTCAGGGAGCTCAGTACACTCTACAGTCTTGCTCAGTCCCCCACACACCTACTGTTTGCACACAAATCACAAATGCATAAATGCTCTGTACACACCAGTCAATATCTGTCTGATGGGAAAGTCTTCTCTTTGAGACTTCCATATATATACTTTTATAATGCGTTCAAAGGTGGAATATATGAGTTTTGACCAAATCCTCTGCACATTAGATGTCTTTTATCTCTGTCCATTGAAATGAACTAAACAACTAGTCTATACAACATGTTTTCTGCCTTAGTCTAATAAAATGCACTGTGCAGGGTCATCAGATGAAGTCACACTCTTCAATTTAAATGATATTTGGTTATACAGGGAAGATTTGCTGAGCAAACATGAAGAGCAACAAAAAGTAGAAGTGGGAAAATGTAATTTTAAAATAATTTCCATTTACAGTAAATCGATTTTGCAAGGATTTGTCAAGCTGTGTGTGCAGATTATTTATACAAATGTATTAGGATGCTTTGATCAGTACCTTAGCGTGCAGGTTTAGGCAAAACCAACGAAGCCCCTCCAATGAGATGAACTTCTTTTTGCTTTGTAGCATGAAAATGTTCACGTATTTTCAAAAATTTACATCATCTTAGACAACTTTATAATTAGCTACTCTGATTCTTCTGCTGGACTTGTCTGCCAAAGGAAAGGCTTTCAGTGACACAGCTTTTTGGGCAGAGTTCAGCCGTAAACGTCACCTGTGTTTGAAGGACTACAGCTGCCAGCAGTTGGGTGATTGCAGCTGATGTCCCTCTCAGTGGTGCAGATGGCTCGCTGCAGCTTGTCCTTGGGGTGAGGAGCTGCTTAAATGTACCAATGTGGGTCAAACAGCATTTGCAAATAATTTTTAGCCAGTGTGTCTTCCTGTTCTGGGAGAACCAGATGGCTGATGTTGGCCACATGCACTTTGTAGTTTGTTACTTAGTTACTAACATTTCTTTGAGATAGAAGAGAAAATAATTGCTGTTTATGTTTCTATTTAAAGTTGTCAATTTAATCTTTGCGCTCTTGATCCTGTAATAATGGTTTTTAACAAGGAGTTATAGAAGTTTACAGGATATTTTAAATCAGAACACTTGTAACTGTAAGCAGTTGTTACTGTTTTTCTGATTGCATCACATATAGAAAAAGCTCTGAGGCCTAAAGTACTGTAGTGGAATGTTAGTGAAGAAGATGTGATAAATAATTTTGCAGCACATATATTTTGAAATTGAAACAGAAGATGTGAGGATAACCCTGGGGAAAGCTTCTGACAGCCCGCTGAGGCCTGCGACTACTCCCAGTACAGTGCCCCTTGGACACTGAACATATGGGAACTAAATGGCGAGCTGGGATGTGTGTGTCTGTTTGCATACATGTGTGTGTTTTTCTCAGGGCTGACAATGTGTAATGCATTTGTCATGCCAGCCAGGCCAAACAGGCATAAAAACCCTTTCTTCTTAATCGTGGCCCACAGGGTAATTTGGTAATGCTGATGGGACCTGTCATGCTTTTCTGAAAAGCCAGACAAGGAGGAAAAGAGAAGAATTATTCTTGCCTCGGTGGATCTTGGTTTCTCAGTTAGAAGTAGAAAATGGGTTTAATAGATATGTACATGGCCGTGTGGGTTCATCCGTATTGATTACAAGTTGCTTTCTTTAAGAGTTGAAGGAGGGGGAAACAAGCTCTCAAACCATAAGATGAAAGAAAAATGTATACTGACTGTTCTCTTTTATAGCAGCGTCATCATTACCTGTACACCGTCACACACAATCTGCCGTTATTTGAACATATGTCAGGTTAACTCAGCTTTTGGATGGTTGTTCAAAGATTCACTTGCATAACAAAGGGTGAAAAAAATAAGAGAGCCAGAAACACTTTTAAAGAAATCTACTGTAAAATGAATCTTATGGAGTCAGAATGGCATCGTCTACAGTGATTACCAACTGTGGTGCAAATTAAGGACAATTGCCTTCAGGTTGTCCCAGTTTCCAAACACTGCAGATCTACTTAACTTCCCACACCATGCTTTCACTTGTCTGGTTTTTCAGTTTTTTTCATTTCCACTGCAAATGGGTCTCACAGGAGGGACAGTAACATTTTATGTCACCTAGGTTTTCTCCAGGTCCCCACCACTTAATCCAAAGACATCCAGATGAGGTGGATTAGTCTACATTGCCCAAATGCCTTTGCCTGGTGTTGAGACTGGCAGTGAGTTCTGGGGTGGCCCAACACAGACTGAAATACAGTATGTTCCGGTCCCTGGTTGCTCTGAATGAACAATGAATGCACTTGATGTATTTTTCTATAATTTGTACACTATGATTATGTATTGTCCTGTTTGCCTTCAATGCCAGATTTCAATGCCCCAAATGGAGAATAAAGATTTTATTCTGAGCCTGAACTTGGGCTTGATGCCCAGTAATGGCTCCAGACAGTACTAAAAATAAGGTTGAAGATGCTAGTCAGTAACCAGAAAGAAGGCAACAGAGACATGTGTTCATTCAAATATAATAGTGCTTTTTTCTGCTCATGCTCTCCAGTGAACCCAACTAACAGTGTTTGTGAACGGAAAGCCAGTAAGGTGTCAGGGTTCACAACTTATCCATTGATTGTTTGCAGAGGTTTGTGCAAGAACCCCAACTGGCAACAAAGTGTAGCTGTATATTCCATGGCCAGCAACTGTTTATACTGGGAGAAACCAAGACTACAGCCATGTGTGGTGTTAGAGAGAAAGTCAGTAAAGGTTTGTAGGATTCGACATTGCCATTCCTACAGGCATATCGATGGCATGGCTAAAAAACACTGGATGCTGTGTTTGCAGTGTAACGATCCCGGAGAACATTACCATAGGCTTAGTACAAGCTCATTTGCATTTTGCAGACAAGAAAACAACCTAATTTCAAAAGTATCTGCAGTGTTGCCCCTCATTGTCCAGTTGGTGGAGCAGAACATGCTTTTGGAACTGAGTCAGCGCCTCCCAGCAGGCCTTCACCAATCAAAACCATTTGCATCAGGTGCCCATCTGCCTGGGGACACAGATGAAGCACACATGAACACACCTGCATACACTTCATTTCTGTTGTCATATCACAATCGCAGACCAGACATAATCATATAACTATGGAGATGTTGACAGTTACAACACAAAGTCTTTACTATAATTAGCCATAAAAGAGAACTAAAATGAATGTAATGTCATTAGTTGTTGTCCCTATTCTTTCAACAGTATGGTGTGTTTTTTATTGTTCTGAGGAAATAAGCGATAACAAAGGATCTATTTTTGTATAGATTTTCTTTTTGGAAAAGTAGACATAATGGTCAAACACAGGCACCCAGAATGATGCTACTGTAGAAACGCATGGTGGCAACCTTTTAGTGAGATGTTTGTTCAAATAATTAGCTTTTCCCTGTTTTACAGCATGAAAACAATTGTCTGGTACCCTTTCACATTTCTGATGCTCCAGTTTTTGTTTCCTAGAACCAACCCAAATGTTGTTGCCAACCCAAATTAGCCAAGATCCTACATACCGACTGGAAATACTATTAACTGCCATGGTAACACAGTAACTGCTCCAGGAGAGTGGTAATCTTTTTTCCCTGGATAGGATAATTTGACTTGTCAAGGTGACATTGTGAATGATAGTGCTGTTTTTATTATTGGTTTGAATTTTTGACCATGGACAAAACAAACAAATGACAAATAAGACACAATGACCACATGTATAAATACAATATGTGCAGCCACCTGCACTCACTCTTCTTCCTTCCGGCTCTTGCAGTGAAACCAACAGTCATCGATGTGGGCATATATGTCAACAGCATTGGGCCTGTGTCATCCATCGATATGGTGAGTTAAAGCATTCTCTCTCACCCACGTTTCTCCCCACACTCACATGCATTTCTCCACTGTCTGATATTAGCATCATCATACCTGAGTGCTTCCATTTCTCACACTGGATTTGGAGGTGGTGAGCCGCCACAGATGTAACGGTGGCAGAGGAAGCCAGGAAAGACAGGTGTGGGTGCTATATTTTGTCTTGTGGATCTGCTCAGATTAGGCAAATGAGTGAGTTTTAAAAACTTGAGAGAGCCATAGAGATTCTGCTATGAAAGCTCTCCACTATAAGGTTAGACAGCGTTTGTGTCTCTGTGGAGAGGAGAAGAGCTCCACTTGAAGTCTTGTTTTCCTACAGTTTCTTTTTTTTTAATGACTGGATCTTTTGCACCAGCATGAAAATTCCAAGAACAAAGTTTAACTAGAAGCAACAAAGGGTTTTGGAAAAACAGCAGAGGAAAATAGATAGTAATTTTGTTGTACAGGGCTGGACCAGATGCCATTAAACCTATGAGAAGCTGAAACTGAAAGCTGGATAAGTGATTGTCTGAAAAGTAGCTATTTTCTTACTAAGTAAAAGTGGTTTGTTGCCTGGCCTTGAATGCAGTGCAATAGACTAAACGGATGCACCCTTTCATTATGTATAGTGCAAAGGGCCTGTTCATTTGCTGCACTCAAATATGATATTTATTTTTCTTGCTTGAAAATTCCCTTTCAAGATGTATTTCTTTGCAAATATGAACTGAGCTAGACATGATAATGAAAGTGCTTTATCTCTGAACTTAACAGATTTCCTGATGTTGAGCCGTGACTGTTGCCTGGCAACATTAACTATTTCCAGATATAAGAGAAATTCTTTTCTTTTTTACTGTCGGCACTATTCTGCAACTAATTGTTATATTATTTAAGATTAGATTTGTGCTACAGGAAAACAACCCTGTTTATGTTATTCAGATAAAGGCTTGGCATTATGGACTAGCTCTTACATGACTTGTCCCAATGAACCCACTTAGTTACAGGCATGAGGCAATGGGCATTTAGGATGCCTCCCAAAGTGCTTTTAAGTAAATTATGTTTGGGAGGCAAAATTGTGTAGTCATAGTTCATTAAATTGTTGTTGTACTCCAACGAGAGTAACTTCAGTAAATACTGTGAGCTGTGTAGTTACTGTTGTGTACTATTACTGCACTATAATTATGTTCCTGAGCAATTGTAGTTACTGTAGCACCAACAGCAGTGACAGTACATAGTGTTTCTTGTGACCTTTTGTTTTGCCAGTTGGACACTTTTAATACAAATCCACAGCCACAACTTGATACAGCTATGACAATAAAGCTGATGTCAGTGAGATAAACATATGCTGAATTACAGGTTAAATAATTTCTTGTGAAGCCTCTGCACAGGAACGGCAGGAATCTATACAATGAGATTCTTGCACCAAGCCACTCTCCACTGGCTACTGCAAAAAAGCAAATTATAAATAGCATCAAAAAATTGGATTTGATTTAATCAAAGTGTGGATTATAACTACATTCCATGACAACAAAATGAATGGTCATACATTAGACAATACAGCACAATAGACAATAAGTCTAAGGGTTTGAAAAAAGCACACAGTAATCTCCCTAAAGAAACATCATCTTGAGACACAGTCTGTTGCAGGCTTATTTTATTGACTTGCCTTTCAGTGCATAGGTGCTGCTTTTACTCTACCCACCACCCGTATGTTGTGATTCGTACAATAAAATGATAACTTATATCAAACTGGCCATTATTCCTAATGACGCCTCTGCAGGGTGATTCAGAAATTGAATCGAAGGCTCTAGATAACACTGAGGGGGCTTATTTTATCCTGATGACTTATTTCCTGAAGGATCTTGCTAATCACATGGCTGCTTAGATATAAAACCAATAAAATTCTTTTAATAGCGACTATAGCAACTGAGATGTTCATAGTTAAAATCAGAACGATTTACAAGTGAACTTCCATAGAAGAACAACAACCTCAAAAACAGTCAAATCTTAAGTATGTTATTGCTTTTATGAAACATTTTCAGTGGCATCAAACAGTAGGAATTTATAACCTTTTATAATTTATGATTTTTCTGATCATGTACGTTTATTTTCTTGGTTTAAATTTGAGAGAATATAGTTGCTGTGAATTGAAAACTCCTGCAGCCTATAGTGGGTCAGTGGGGCTCGGCTCGCTGTGGGAGCCTGAGCTAGGTTTCAGTGGAGATCAGGATGCTGCTGTGACATTTCGGTGATTTTCCTCTGTGTAGGCACTGATTAGCTTCACTCTGTTAGGGCCAATGGACGCTGGTCAGTGGATTGTGATTCCCCGGCCCCCCAGGGGTTGACTGGACTGGAATTAGTGCAAAGTCACAAAGCTTTTATCTCTCTCCTTCTGCCTCCCTGTTGTCAAAGAGAAAACAAGTGGTGGCGGTGGTGTGGCATGAGTTGGCCTGTTTTTTCTTCTTCTAAAAGCTTTTCATTCAAACTACACTGCACTTTTCCTTGTGCTTGAGTCTTAATACATCATGCATCCTGAGACTTCTGTTTAGCTTGTTTGCTCCCTCTGTACATCCTGTGTGTGTGTGTGTGTGTGTGTGTGTGTGTGTGTATATATCCCAGTGTGTGTATGTGTGTGACTTCCAAATGGAAAACCAGGGCAAATCCCCAGCGTGTATCAGATTCATGATCCATATTGATCTCACACACTGCAGCTATCTCCAGCGCTGATGTTTTCAGTGACCAAACTCCAGGAAGCTTCTCATCTTCCTTTGAATAAAACACATTATCTTTCCTCATTTGCTCTGATGGTAATGATACCGACTGGGATGATGCAAAGTCAAATGAAGCTGATAGTAATTTAAGACATACTGTGATGAACGGTTGAGTGATTACATAGCATTAGTGGCCTTAAAGTCAAGCAAAACAGTTAGCCTCGATGGTGCTGGGAGAGTCTTCAGCCAGTAAATTAACTGACAAACATGGACACTCGGACACCAGCACTATGTTCTTATCATTGATACTTTAGCCAGTGAGTTTGTGGCATCTTGAATTTGCTGCTCTGCTAATGAACTTGTCAGTATGTATCAATTAGATGTAGAAATTATTAGGAACACCTGCTCTGTTCATGGGCTGGTCAAGTGGAAGCTATGATTCCCTATTGAAACCCACCTGACAAATGAAATGAGGTTAAAGAAGCTAAAGCCTTGACTAATGTGTGATTTATTATGAAAAATAACATGTTAGTCAATTTTTGTCTATTACTTTTATGTAAGCATGGAGTTGGGCTTATCATGACAAACAGTTGGTGCTAACTATCCAGTCAGGTGCCATTAAACCATTGTAGAAGAAAGCAACAGTCAAACCTGAAACAAAACATGATGGAAACTGACATTTATGTTTGTTTCCTCTATCAATTTGAGGAAGGTTACAGTCTCCCATGATATTTTTGTATAGGCACAAGTTTTTGTCTTTCCAGCTGCGTGTAAGCTTCTGTGGTGCAGAAGCTTAAATCACATTTCAAGTACATCATGATTAATTCATGAGTGACTAATTCACAGGCTGTTTCCATTGCATTAAATTTATCAAACTTTTTTATTGATACACTAACTTTTCTAACCCAGCCAAGCATAAAAGCTTTGCTGACACGTTCCTTCATTACCATGAAGGACACATACAGTGGCAGATGTGTATTAATCCACAGCTGAAAATAATCCCCAAAACTGCACTATTTCCTCCTGTTAAAGTAAGGTTTGCTAAAAACTACAGTGGCCAGCTGCTTTAGGAAATGCATTCTAAAAAATGAAAGACTATATTTTGTTATCTTAACTGTGGCCACTGGGCATGAGTTGTTGCCATCCGCCAGAGAGGACGTTCTTCCTTTCTAGCACCAGTGAAGGCTCTTCACTGCTCTCATCTGACTGAAGTGTCAAATCAGATCATTTTCACCTATGAGGAAGTGTTGGCCTGCTATTTATGGCTATGTGACAGTTGTATCGAAGCTCTGCTTTTTATCACATTCACAGAGAAAACGTACTATGTCTCTTTATATAAATGCTGCAAATTGCTCAAGGCTTGGTTGGTCATCATGTTGCTCTATACAGTAGATCCCATGTGGGTGGTTTGTTTAGTGCTACTCTCCAGAGGCGACTTTAAGCTGTAGTGATGTAAGGATATTGTCAGGTCTGCTCAGCGCGATCTGCCTCTCTTCCTCCTTTCCCTCTCAACTATAACAGATATGGTCTGACCCTTTTCTGACTTTCTCAGAGGTCAAGAAAAGCTCTCACTCACACTCACTAAAAGACTTCTCAGACTTTTCTTTTTATTAACTCACATGGCTGAGCAGAGAAACAGATGAATGCCTTCTTTAGTGTGAACAAACCATATTATATGTCAGGTATTTCTGCAGTATGTATCCAGTGCCACCAGTGCAGGTCATAACAATGAGTACATAATATTACACCCAATAATGGCTAGAATCAGGATTTTCTCCATATTGAAAGATATACTGTTTATTCTTGAATTTAGATAGCATACATGTTCATCTGTTTGTGAAGCCATGTAGTGTTGTTAAACAACAACTGATGCAAATCATGTTAGCTCCAATAGACACTTAGTTCTTGTAGAGGTGTTGTAGAGATTTTCTCTTAGGGCTGTACCCGATTAAGGATTTTGTCAGTCGACTGTCAGTTGGTTCTTCATTGCAACTACTTGACGATTCGTTCTTTGTCTTTCTCTTTCTCTCTCTTTCTATAAATTCCCCACTCGCCCCCCACTTTGGGGCGGTCTTATATTCCATACTTCAAGCTCGGGTCCTCTACCAGAGGCCTGGGAGCTTGAGGGTCCTGCACAGTATCTTAGCTGTTCCTAGCACTGCACTCTTCTGGACAGAGATCTCAGATGTTGTTCCTGGGATCTGTTGGAGCCACTCTCCCAGTTTGGGGGTCACAGCCCCCA
>NW_018127896.1:3761941-3766615 GCF_001952655.1 Monopterus albus | reverse complement strand
TTAGTGTACAGTCTCAGGATGCTGGATTTGGGGTGAAACCCACCATGCATTGTAAGGAGCTTCCTTGTCTTGATGTCAGTGGCCTCTATCTCCTCCTTTGGCCAGCTTATTATGCCAGCGGGGTACCTGATGACCAGCAGGGCGTAGGTGTTAATTGCCCAGACTTTGTTCTTTCCATTCAGCTGACTTCTCAGGACTTGCCTTACTCTCTGCAGGTACTTCGTAGTTGCTGCTTTCCTTGCGGCCTCTTCATGGTTCCCATTGATCCCATGGATCCCAAGGTACTTGTAGCTGTCCTCAACATCTGCTATGTTACCTTCTGGTAGTACAGTCCCCTCAGTTCTGACTACCTTCCCTCTCCTTATTACCTTTCGACCACACTTATCCAGTTCGAATGACATTCTGATGTCCTGGCTGTAGATCCTAGTGGTGTAGATCAGTGAGTCGATGTCTCATTCAATCCTGGCATACAGCTTGATGTCATCCATGTAGAGGAGGTGGCTGATGGTTGCTTCATTTCATAGTCGTTATCCGTAACCACTCTTGGTGATGATCTGGCTGAGGGGGTTCAGCCCTATGCAGAACAGCAGCAGGGACAGAGCATCTCCTTGGTAAATACCGCACTTGATGTTGACTTGTGAAATTGGCTTGAATTTGGTCTCTAGGGTTGTTTTCCACATTCCCATTGAGTTCTTGATGAAGGCTCTTAGAATCCTGTTGATGTTGTACAGTTCCAAGCATTCCAGGCAGTGATATGCCTGTTCTTGCAGTCTCGAGTGACTACTTTATCAACCAGTAGCTGGTGCTTTGCTCCTCCTCTGGTGTTACTACCAATTCCTTTCTGGACCCTGCTCAAGTATTGAGCCATGTGCCTGCCCATTTTATGATGCCATAATATTATGCAAAACCAGCCACATTGTCGCAATCTTCTTTTGTCTTGTAAAAGTAGACCACGTATGAAAACACTTCTAAAAAGTAAATCTCACCTTTATGTGGCTTGTCCTAGAGGGTTTTGTTGTCCTTTTCTCCTTGCTCTGCAATTTGCTAAATAGATCCGACCTTAATGTACATCTATGCATCGGACAGTATCACCTTTGAAGTGGGTTTCCTCCCTGAAAATAGAGGGACGTATTGAGCAAATTGCTGCTTGGCACACCAAAATTAGGAGAAGAAGGCAACAAACTAGCAGCTGGGGCTGCCTTCCATGCTAATGCACACTGGCTGGCAAAAAAATAAAATATAATAAAATAAAAACAATGGCTCAACTAGAACTAGAGTCTCAGAGTCGACAGCCAGGTCTCTCAACTAATGACTCGACTATTCATCTATCTGGGAACAGCCCTGGTTTCTCTGTATCTGAAACAACCCATTTTATTAGGTACATCAGTTGTATCCTTTGCAGAAGAAAGCTTCTCCCTCTTGTCACTCAGAATCACTATCATCAAGGCACATTAAATGCATGTACATGGTTTTTATTCCTTAATATTTTAACCCCCAAGATTCCTACCTCTAATGGAGAGCCTCTTGATTTGATCTTGGTAGTCACTAAAGATGTCCTGAGCCCTCTTTGCTGAGCTCTATTGTGGTGTGTTGCAGCGCTGCTTGACAGCCAGGCTCTGCAGTGCATGTGTAAGTGAAAATTTGAGCGAAACTTATTTTCACACAGTGGAATAAGTTCTGACACGCGGATTGTAAAAACTAAGAGCATTGTTACAGTGCCCATGTTCATTGTAATGAAAATACATGTCATCCAGTGCAACAAGTGTGGCTTGCTGATGTGATTTAATAGTTTCTTGATAACAGCAGATCTCTATGGGACAGAAGAATCAGATATATTAGGCTTTGGATACACGCACTTGTTAAGATCAGTTCAATTTGGTTTTGCTGACATTAACAAAAACAGAGTATTCTTTAACTTTGTGATTAACTTGATGACATCAAAATTGATCTTGTCTTTTTAAAATTCTCTCCGTAAGCCACTGTCTGTACTCCAACTCCAGCAGAGTATGACATTCTCCAGTGGATCATGTCACATTGTCCCAGTAAAGCTTCGATCCATATCATATCAGTAATTTAAGGTCATATAATCTTAATACTTTTGAACCAGGACAGTCAGCATTTGGATCAAATAGCTCAAGAATATAAAGGTGCACCTAATTTAGTAAGCTACAGCTGTTATTTCATTGCATCAAATGCATATTTAATCAACACCTTAATTAAAATACAGTAAGTGTCTGACATCCCTTGGAATTACAGTTGCAGATCCTTGAGATACTCGTTGAAATAAATGACAGACTTACAATTAGTTCATCACTGAGATGTTCTGCATATTTATCTAAAAGACTTAGGGGGAAAATAGAAGTATTCACATTCACCCAATTCCTGAGTTTGCAGTATGTGCGCCATAATTTTGTATCAGTCTTTCTCCTGTCAGTTCAAGTCGGTCTCTAGTGAGTAGAAGGAGATTGATACATCCAGTACAGACAGCCATCTACATTAGTTCAGATAAATCTGTTTACATGAATAATCTTTGAAGAGGTGTCATTCTGAGCCAAGAGAAAATGTCCCTGTTTGACAGATGCAATATTTCAAAGCAGCTGTGTGTGGGTGTGTAACTGGGCTGCAGGTTTTTGCACCCTGTGTTTTTGTCTGATATAAAGAAGACGTCTGTATGTGCACGCTCTGTCTGTGCATAAGGCAGTTGTGTGAGTGTGAACAGCTTTATTTGTGTCTCATATTTTTTGGACTGATAAACCCACTGAAGTGCAAGTTTTGTTGGAGTGATCCCAGACACTTTTTCCCCGCTTCTTTTCCCTTGTCTTTGATCACGTCTGCTTATTGAAATCCCTTTTTCCCATCTTCTTTCATTAAGTGCTGTTGGTGAAGGCTGAACTGATGAAGACAAAAACTCATTTTCATTTTTTGTCTTAAAACCTTAATCATCCGGGTTTGAGATCAAAGTCATCTACTGCAAAAACAAGTTAGCTGACACTTGAGCCCCCAACAACGGACACAGTTATTCCATAATTAAAGGAAAAAGATCAAGAGAAGGGACACTGACACAGAAATGGAGAGGGCAGATTATTATTCTCACACAGCCACCAGTCTTTGTGGCACAAAGATCCTGCACCTATTAGTCAGCGTGCACATTTCAAAGATGTTATCACTGACATCAAACATGAAGCAGGTCACAGCAATACTGCACAAGCACACTTTTAATTCACTATGATTGAGTGCTGTCAGTTCATGCTGCATTTTTATTTTCTTTACAGTTTTCTCCAAAGTGTGAGAAAGCAATCAATACTGCAATTATTTTGACAGTCTCTTTCGTGGCTGTGTTGGAGATTGGTACTCAGTTCTTGCACACTCCGACTGAGAGATTTATTTAGAAAATGACATTTCGATCCAGTTTGGACCTTTGTCAGGACACAGTGTGTCAAAATGTTTGTAAAAATCCCTTTCATTGATGTCACTAACCACTAATGGGCTGTTAGGCGCCACGAATGTGCCAGATGTGGTTGACTGGTAATACTCGCCCCCAGTGTCAAAACATCTCACAGCAATTGCCATCGCAATGCATAATATTGAATACAAAAATAGCACCTCAAATTGAGTGGCTCTTAGAATCCAGAGCGAGAAGAACAAGGCGCCCCCAGGTAGCCGACTTCAGTGCAAGCTGTGATTTATTACTATACAGTGTGGTGATATATACAAACAAAGAGTCCGTGGTTACTGAAAGACGAGGAGTAGCCGGGTGTCGACCAGGAGCAGGAGGTGAGGAGTGAGGAGATGGATGGTTTGGACGAGGTGGGCCGAGCTGCGTGGTGGGATCACTCCTGGGCTGGTAGGTGGTTGAGCGGTGGCTACTGAAAGGGCATAGAGAGGCGTTAGTTATGGCAAAAACAACTGGTGATTGTGCATTGACCTGCCTGGGAGGGAAGAGTAGAGCCACGGTGCGGAGGAAACAGTCCGAGTAGAAAAACAAAAAACACAGGAGCTGGCTAAAGGCGTTGATAAACAGATAATCCAGGGCAGTAACGTAAGGCAGAGCACAAAAAAAAGATGAGGAGAATATCTAGTGAGTACGAAAAGTGTAGCATAGGGACAAGAACAAACTGGCAAGTGAATGAGAGGTGAACAGGGTATAAGTAACAATCTAGTCAGGTGCAGCTGGTGATAAGGGAATGAGGAACAGGTGAACATGATCAGTAATCAGGGGCAAAGAGACAGAGTAAGAAAGGTGAGAGAAGCAAGCGCAGCCGGGCAAACCTGACAGGACCCCCCCCTCAGGGCGGACATCCAGGATCTGTCTTACGGTATAGGCCGGACCACTGTCCACCTCAAGGGTCGGTGGAGGCGGAGCCGGCAGAGGACAGAGGGGACTGGAGGAGACAGGTTTGATCTGTGAAACATGAAAGACAGGGTGAATACAGAGGGAATCAGGTAAGGTGAGTTTGACAGCTGTGGGATGGATGATTTCCTGGATGGGAAAAGGCCCCAGGAACTGGGGAGACAGTTTGGGACATGCCCCTTTGATGCGTATGTGGGTGGCCGAGAGCCATACCTGTTGCCCAACTTGGTAGGTAGGAGCGGCCCGACGGCGGCGATCGGCCAGATGTTTGTTTTGTTCCGTCGTGCGCAAGAGGGTGGCCCTGGGCTCCTCCCAGATCTAGT
>NW_018127896.1:3735000-3761820 GCF_001952655.1 Monopterus albus | reverse complement strand
AGTTGTGGGCTTATGCCACCCAAGGCAACAACAGCCTCCAGTCTTCAGGGGAAGTACTAGTGACGCAGCGGAGTGCGTTTTCCAGCTCCTGGTTCAATCGTTCAGCTTGGTTTGAGGGTGATAGTCGGAAGAAAGACAGGGACCTGCTTCGTTGGCTGTGCAAAAGGCTGACCAGACGTGGGAGGTGAACTGTGGACCGCGGTCGGAAACAATGGTGATGGGAGTGCCATGAATGCGAAAGACGTGTTGAACCAGGAGCTGGGCTGTTTCGAGGGCAGTGGGGAGTTGAGGAAGGACGAGGAAATGAGCAGCTTTGGAGAAACGGTCAACTATGGTGAGGATGGCTGTGTTGCCTTGGGAGGGAGGAAGCCCGGTGACAAAGTCGAGGGCTATGTGAGACCAGGGCCAGCTAGGTGTGGTCAGCGGCCTAAGGAGACCCGGGGCTGTTTCGAGGGCAGTGGGGAGTTGAGGAAGGACGAGGAAATGAGCAGCTTTGGAGAAACGGTCAACTATGGTGAGGATGGCTGTGTTGCCTTGGGAGGGAGGAAGCCCGGTGACAAAGTCGAGGGCTATGTGAGACCAGGGCCAGCTAGGTGTGGTCAGCGGCCTAAGGAGACCCGGAGGTGACTGATGTAGGGGCTTGGACTGCGCACAGGGAGCACAGGTGGCTATGTACTCTCTGCCATCTTTCTCTAGGGTGGGCCACCAGAAGTAACATTTCAGGAGGGAAATGGTGCGTTGTTTGTCCCCCGGGATGACGTGCTAGCCGAGAGGCATGGGCCCAGTCGAGGGTCTGGGCCCTAGCAGCCTGGGGGACGAATAATCTATCTGGTGGTCCCACCCCTGGGTCAGGTTCCTGCTGTTGAGCCTCCCGTATGGTGTTTTCGATCTCCCATGTAATGGGCGGCTACCGTACAGGAGGCGGGCAAAATGGGTTCAGGCATACCGTTCTTGGCTAAGGGACTGTACTGTCGGGAGAGGGTGTCAGGTTTTTGGTTGCGGGACCCCGGCTGATAAGAGAGGGTAAACCGGAACCGATCAAAGAACAAGGCCCACCTCGCCTATCTGGGGTTCAGTCTCTTTGCTGACTGGAGGTAGGCCAAGTTCTTGTTGTGATCGGTCCAGACTAAAAAGGGCTGGGCGGCACCCTCGAGGAGGTGCCGCCATTCCTCCAGGGCAGGGTTGACAGCCAACAGTTCTCGTTTGCCCACGTCATAGTTTCGCTCGGCCGGGGTCAACCGCTGGGAGAAATAGGCGCGTGGATGTAAGGCATGGTCTCCCTCGGATCGCTGAGAGAAGACCGCTCCTACCCCAGTGTCGGACGTGTCCACCTCGACCATGAACTGCCATGAGGGATCAGGTTGGAGGAGTATGGGGGCTGATGTGAACCGGTTTTTTAGTTCTTGGAAGGCCTGCTCCGCTGTTCGAGACCATGCAAACTTCATCTTGGTGGAAGTAAGCTCAGTGAGAGGGGCTGCTACAGTGCTGAAATTCTTGAAGAAACAACGGTAGAAGTTTGCAAAGCCCAGGAAGCGTTGCAGGTCCTTCAGACAGGTTGGAGTGGGCCAATTGGTGACAGCTGTAATTTTGGAGGGATCGGTGTGGAGTCTTCCCTGTTCAATGATGAACCCCAGGAATGCGACAGAGAGGACACACTTCTCTGCTTTTACATAAAGGCGGTTTTCCAGGAGTCAAAGAAGAACCTGGCGAACGTGCTGCATGTGCTCTCTGAGGGAAGAAGAGTAAATGAGAATGTCATCGACTCCGG
This sequence comes from Monopterus albus, assembly GCF_001952655.1. Lineage (NCBI taxonomy): Eukaryota > Metazoa > Chordata > Actinopteri > Synbranchiformes > Synbranchidae > Monopterus > Monopterus albus. The sequence continues at coordinate 3,760,052 of NW_018127896.1, read as the reverse complement.
CCTTCTTCTCCACAAAACAGAACACTGCCCCCAGGGGTGATGAAGAAGGACGGATCATACCTGCACGTTGGGTGGTTTCTATGTACCTCTCCAGAGCCTGCTGTTTGGGTTTTGAGATGTGGAAGAGGCGACTGTTGGGCAAGGTGGCTCCCGGGTACAGGTCATTAGCACAGTCGTATGGTCTATGAGAAGGCAATGAGTCAGTGGCCAGGTGTTTGTTGAACACCTGCTGGAGGTCATGGTAGTCCGAGGGGACAGACGATAGGTCAGCTGGCTCAGGAGGTGTCGGAAGGGTGGATGTGGTGGGTTGTCCAGCCAGAAGACAGGTCAATGCACAGGTGGGGCTCCATTGAGTGATGGTTCCAGTGGTCCAGTCCACGGAGGGGTTCTGTTGGCCCAGCCAGGAGTGACCCAATACCAGTGGTGTATCCAGGACTGAGAAGATGTGGAAACTGATGTCCTCATGATGGTTGCTGGCGATGGTGAGATGAAGAGGTGGAGTCAGGTGGGTGATGTGGGTCAGCAGCCGGCCATCAATGGCCCGGGTCTCAATGGCATGGGGGAGATGTTTCGGGGTGAGGCCCAGTCGTTCCACCAGGACCGGGTCCATAAGATTACCCCCAGCTCCGGAGTCCAGGAGAGCTTGGTGGGAGGACGTCTGACCAGTACTCTCCAGGAGCACGGGGAGGAGGCAGCTGGTACCCGGCCTGGTGGAGTCAGAGGGCGGCCCATCAGTGTCCCCAGTTTCACTGGTGGGCCCGCTCTTTTGGCCGCACTGGGCAGGTGCGATGTAATGTTCCAGAGTCCCGCAGTATAAGCAGGACTCGGTGAGGATACGGCGTACCTGTTCTTCACGGGACAGATGGGCATGCCCTAGTTCCATGGGTTCATCCGTAGGTCTATGAGAGAATGTGTCGGTCCCCCCCATGCGGGACGGGACCCGGGCCTCAGAAGGTTGTGCTGGTGAAAAGCAGGTTTGTGTGCCCGGCTGCTGCCCTGCTCTTTCCTTACGGAAAGAGCACTGTCTCTTATCGATCCTGATAGCCAAGTCGACTAGGGAGCGGAGGTTAGGGGGCTCGTTCTGGGTGCTTAGTGCCACCTTTATATTATCGTTGAGGCCATGCCAGAAGGCCGCGCGTAGTGCACGATCCTCCCAGCCGGCCTCCATGGCCAAAACCCAGAAGTCAATGGAATAGTCGAGTACCTGATGAGCCCCCTGGCGTATTGTCATTAGCTCCCTAGATGCTTGGCTGTGATGAGAGGATGGTGAAAAAACTGACCTGAGTTAGTCCATGAATTCTGTGATGAGGGGGCCTATGAAGAGTCCTTGTGAGTCTGCAGCTTTGGCCCACAGTAATGCTTTTCCCCGGAGACAATTAATGATGAAGCTGATCTTTTCTCTGTCCGTGATATAGGTCCGGGGCAGGTGGTCTAACAACCGGCGGCACTGCAGCAAGAAACCCCGACAATTCTCGACATTACCGTTGAATGTGTCGGGCTCTGGTGTGTGAGGGTCTCTGCGGGGACTGCAGCACGGGTGGTGGAGCGTGGTGGCTGTAACAGTGGAGCAGAGGAACCGTGTGGAGGCAATAGTAATGCGGTGAGCTGAGTTACCTGCTGTGTAAGTGCTGCCATGTCGTTATGTTGTTGCTGCAGTACCTGTGCCATTTTGTCCATGCGTGCGTCTTGAAATGATTGAGACATACCGCTTGCACCGGAGTCAGCAGGATCCATAGTGGCCAGTTCGATCTGTTATGTTTCGTTCGCACACAAAGGTGAGCGAGAAGAAAAAGGCGGACCCAGGTGTGGTGATATATACAAACAAAGAGTCCGTGGTTACTGAAAGAGGAGGAGTAGCCGGGTGTCGACCAGGAGCAGGAGGTGAGGAGATGGATGGTTTGGACGAGGTGGGTCAAGCTGTGTGGTGGGATCACTCCTGGTCTGGTAGGTGGTTGAGCGGAAAAACACAGGAGCTGGCTAAAGGCGTTGATAAACAGATAATCCAGGGCAGTAACGTAAGGCAGAGCACAAAAAAAAGATGAGGAGAATATCTAGTGAGTACGAAAAGTGTAGCATAGGGACAAGAACAAACTGGCAAGTGAACGAGAGGTGAACAGGGTATAAGTAACAATCTAGTCAGGTGCAGCTGGTGATAAGGGAATGAGGAACAGGTGAACATGATCAGTAATCAGGGGCGAAGAGACAGAGTAAGAAAGGTGAGAGAAGCAAGCGCAGCCGGGCAAACCTGACAATTTGGTCCAGATGTTAATGGTATGACTTAACCACTTAACCCTCCATGATGTTACCCACTGGTTTTCTAAAAAGCGGTTTTGAAGCTCAAGTCTGGCCGTTGCCATCGTGGCCGTGCTGCACTCCACCTCCTACAGCTTATCCAAAAATGGGCAGAGAGCTGGAGCATGAGTAGAGCTCGCTAGACAGCTAGCAGCTACTCACCGGTGGTGGGAACCCCCCACCCTGTCACTCAGAGCGGCCACATCCTTATTTAATTTAATACATAACTTTTAGTCTGAGTATAATTTCAATGGGCAAGTTGTATAAAAATTCACCCTCATACAGTTGTCATGGAAGGCGTAATTAGCTAAAGAGTCCATAACTGTTTTTTGTAACAGGCTGTAAACATGTTTATTTCTGCTATATAAATGTCTGTGAGGACTGACTCCCTTTTGGAGCCAGCCTCACGTGGCCATTTGAGGATTTGCAGGTTTTATCACTTCTGCATTGGTTTCATTTCTCAGTCTCAGAGACTTCTGCTAGGACGAGTGCTCTTTTACTTATGTCATCTCATTGCACCCTCTTCTTCTGCAGTGTTTAATGGCACCTGACTGGAGAATTAGCCCCACCAACTGTTTAGCTTTATGAACCAACTGCTGATATCCACATTGCTTTGGTGGATGAAAACACATTTTGATTTACATTTTCCCTGGCCATTTTTTTTAAATTCAGTTAATATATGTGCTACATTTAGACTGACACATGCTCACACTACTGTGCACACGTTAGTATGCTGATGTTAGCATTTAGCTCAAAGCACCGCATTACTCAAGTACAGCCTGGCAGACTTTTAGTTTTGACAATATTTTTGTTTTAGTTAAATTTTTCTCTTAATCATTTTGTAAATGAAGCTTTTTCACAAATTTAGCAAAGCATATTTAGATTTTCATACAATATGTTGCTCTTTGTGGGACCTGAATAATAGCAGGAGATTCTCTACCAAGCAATGGAAACAAGCCTGAATATAAACTGTGTTTTAGTATGTTATAACCCCTCACTACCTCACCAAGTGTAACATATCCAACTCCACCATGTGAATTACTAAGTACGATGTATGAAGTTCACTGGGGAAAATACTATTACCCTATTTTTGTGTATTGCAGTTTTAATGCTTAGTTGCCTTTATGTAACTTTTTAATTTTTTTAAGACTAACTGTTCTTTCTGGCCTTTGACTCCTTACCCGACTCCAAAGAAGAGCTGCACAAGAATTCCTATATGCCTTGATGGTCTGTTTATGCATAAATAGCAAATAAAAATCTTGACTTGTCTTGACTTTGCTCAAGAGGCAAAATGGACAGGTGAAATTTAAATCCTGGTTTGACTTTTTCTACCTGTCTGTTGAAGCAAAAATCTATTGCAGTGCAAAGTAATGTGATTATAAAAACGCCTACTCCTCTTCCTTCTTGGCCTGAGAATAAAGCAGCTGTTTGAGACTAGGCCTTATCATGTTTCACTCTTACATTTCAACTCTTCACTAAATTGAGACGTGTTCTGGATCAAATTTTGGCTGAGGCTGAATTCCTGGCATCTCAATCAGTGATGAGGGGATGCTCTGTATGCTGCAGCTCCACTTGTGTGATTAAGGTTGATAAAACAAGTGTGGTTTTGCATAAAATCCTGCTTAATGCTGCTTTATGATACATTTCAAAGCCTGAAATTTCATGCTAATGATAAATCACTTTTTAAAAAACCCTCAAATTTCCCTTTTGAATTATAGGAGTGTCTGAGAACAGAAGGAAAACCAGTACAGGATGGACCTTCACCTCAGGCATTCTTGTTTATTCTTGTGTTTTTAATGCCCAGGAGTTTTGGTTTCTGGGCAAACTGATTCAGCCTGCACATGCACTTAATCCTCAGAATGACAGAAAAGTGTGCATGCTCGGTACAACAGCAACAGAGGCCGAACTCACTGAATAATTGACTTCACGGAAATTGAAGGACATCCTGGCCCTCCACGTTGAAAAGATGGATGAAGCTGTTTTTGTAGAGGAAACACTTACTTAGAAGGAATACAAACAAGGACACACAGTGATTGACTGACACACATTTGCATGACAACATATCTATCTGTGATGTGCAAATACACAGACATGCAGGCAACATTGAGTACATAAAGGCCCTATCCATCTTCAGAGGAGACTGGAACATTGTGCTTCCCTCCTTCTGTTTCTTCTTTCATTTCTGTTTCATATTGGCTGTTGCCTTACGCACTGATGATAACGATTGTACATTTGTTACGGGTTACTACGCAGAGTCTTAGTGGTAAAGAATCCAGGGTGGAGATGCATTTAATATTACTGAATTGGATTTAACCTTCATTTATCCAGTAAATCACAGTAAGATCTTATTTTTTTTTATTAAAAACACAATTTACAGATAAATAATAACCAAAGTAGGAACAAAATCTTTAGTATACAGCAACCAACTGGAATGATAAGACTTAAAAGTAATAATTCGAGTTCCAGCAAGCACTCTTGGAGTTTGAAGACAGTCAGATGCCTCTTAAAAGCCACTAGAAAGTGTATTTTTTCATGAAATGTTAAACTTTCATATGTAAATGTGCCAAGAGGTCCCTCAGCCTAAACAACAATACACTTTGTTTGTCTCTGCCTAGAATATGACCCATAGGACTCGTTCAGCAGCAAACATGCTGGTTCTTTGTTGTCATAGAAACGATCATAAAACACATGGTTACAATTATGGAACCATTAGTGTGTCATTTTGCACAAAAACAAATTGGTTAGGTTTAGAAAAAGATTATGGTTTGGGTTAAAATCATCTCAGTTGTCATGGCTGGGAAACATCCATAAACATGTTTCACACTGGGATCAAACACTGGTTTTCTGTGTCAGTCCTGTGTTCTCTCACCCATCCATCCACCCACCCCAGCATTCCTCTTAATATGGACTTTGTGGCTCTATATACTACATCACCTGACTTCTTCCTTTGCTTGTGTCATAATTACTGCTATCATTAGTGTTGGTTGTATTAACCTGCTGGCCAAAGTACCGCATGTACTCGTTTTGTACAGTAGGACATTCAAATGTATGGCTGATACGATTCAGAGGAAAAAGGCCAAGACTTCTTTGTACTTTTTGTAATCTGTACCTTTGTATAGCAGCAAATGTGTGCTTTTTTTCAGATGTCAAACATGAATTTAAAGTGCCTTTGTAATGTACTCTGGGGGCATGGGTTCACATATGAAAGTAGAAAAATCGCAGTGTACCTGCTTGTTTTTTTAAGCTTTTTTATGCTTGATTTTCAGTGATTTGATTCATTTTGCTGCTATGAGACTGAGGCTGAAAAGGTTATCAGATTGCAGGGCAGAAGGTTACTGCTCTAAGTGTCTTCCACCAAGACAGAACTAGGAGGACTTTATGAGTTAATTCAGAAAAATGAAATGGAACTCACTGTCCCTAATTGCATTCTCTGAGGTGGACAAGAAACCTCGGTGGCCTGGCAACACCAGAAATACAATTAGAAATGATTCTTTTTCTTCAATAACTGTCATATGCGACCTTTTTTAAAAGGGTGACACCTATTAAGACACACTCAGATGGGGCAAACCTCCGCCAACATCGCTCCACTTGTTTTACTTGTTTCTTGAGCTTGCAAACACACCTGTAAGATTTGAAGTTAACTCCCTTTCTTTGCGTTGTATGTGAAGAGTTCATAGACAAAGTTTGTTGGGGATTTCTGTGATAGTTAAGAAAACAAATTATAATGTAGGGATTTTATCTCAAGATCAGAATATACTTGAGAGAGACAAGTGGAATGGAATGGCTTAGAGAGCAGTAAGTGTAGATACAGATGGTGCTGATTGCGTTGAGGTGAATGCTGAAATAAATGTCTTTTGCAAAGACAGAACAGTGGAGTTGCAGCCTGCAGTGACTTTACAATACAATCAAATTCAGAATGTAATGAACACAAACCACAGCTCCCCACTGCCGGTTGATTTGGTAGGAAATAAAAAAACAATAGAGTAAAATATTCTTCATTGCTAATTTCTGCTTTTTAAAATGTGTCATTGCTTTAGATACATGTCACAGATATATATATATATATATATATATATAGATAGGATAAAGTAACACTTTGACATTTGTGTTCTGTTCATTCCTGTTTTTTAGGGGTGCAGAATTTTCTATGCAAAACTGTCTGTGACCCTTTCTTAAAAAGGATTAGTTTGACTTATCGGCATAATGTTCACAGGTGGTGGGACGTATTGCTGGATCTTTGAAAGGAGCTGCATTTATGGATCCAGAGGGAGCTGTGTAAAGTATGTGTTTTTCCATCAGCACGGGTCAACCCACATGGGCACGGGCCAGCCTCCGTTTCCATCTCTTCCCAGCAACAGGGGGTAATCGTGCTGACTCGGGCTCAGCCAGGCTTCTATCCAGGCCTGAGTAGGGCCAAGCTCTGCCTTCAGAGCTGGCTCATCGAGACATGTTTGGCTGAGATGTTGTGCTGAGGAGTCCTTACACATTCAGCATGCACTTTTTATTCATTATTTGAAAATGGAGTCTCTCTGATATGGGTTGCATGCTAGTAACACTACACTGACACCGTGAGATGTGTCACTTCACACACAATCCCACGTGATTAAGATGCAGAAGATAGTGCATTTTACGGTGCAGCAGAAACACAACCGTGCTGACTCGGGAGCAGCTCAGCACAGCTCTGTCGTGCTCGGCTCAAAAGGGCTGATGGAAAAACACCATATGATAAATTGTCTCAAGTGATGCAACTTGAGTCTGCATCTGCTGTTACTAACAACTACAAATTTGAAAGTGCCAAGAATCTGGTGGTGTGGAGCTATAGAAAAGTGAGATTACCAGACCTCTACAGCCTGCTCCTCATCTCTGAGTGAGGCTAGCAGCTCAAGGCTTAGCTGCTGCTATTACAACACCAGATTTTGTACAGTCAGGTAAAACAATTGGAGCTGCATTGTGGGTAATGTAGGTGCCATGTTTTAATAATTGAGTCAGGTCCTTTTTTTAGGAAAAAAAACTGTCCATCCTGAGTCTGACAATATTTATGATAATGATAATCACTTTTATTGGCCAAGTATATTACACACACAAGGAATTTGAACCGAGGCAGCCATCTACAGCTCCAACTCTCACACACACATACACACAGATGGTAGTACTGTCCCGCAAGATGCTGCTCTGGCCATCGGGAGCAACTTGTGGTTCAACGTCTTGCCCCAAGGACACTTTGACATGTGGAATTGGGAGAACGGGAACTGAGCCGCCGACCTTCCAGTTGGGGGATAACTGCTCTGCCTCCTGAGCCACAGCTGCTCCCAGACTATAAATTGAGGGGAGCACCCTGCAAATACATGCTAAAATGATATGCAAACTACTACTGTCTGCTATGACTGATTTAATAAACACACTGTATGTATTTGGTGCAGGATGGATCATATCTGCACCTGTAAAACAACACATCTGACAAGCAAACCACTGTAGTCAGTCATGCCCTCAGTGTCTAATAGTGTAAACCGCCAAACTGAAACAAACCAAAAGACAGTCCAAGTAAACACACTCCAGTTTATGACAGGAAAAAAGTGTGTGGTTTATAGAGCAGCATATTGCCCAAATAATTGTATCTACAGCGGGGTACCTACCTTAGCACTGGATGTAGTATCGTCCAGTGTTGTTGTTCTTGTTTGGTGATAGGGTTGCCACAAAAGGTTGTACTCTTGAGGATGCTTCTTGATGAATTCATACAAAAGTGAGCAGTAAAAGCAGTAAAAATCCTCCAGGGCTATACAGAACAGACCCTTACACACAAACAGAATGCAGCAAGGCAAGAGATGCCAATACCAAGTATAGTAGTAAAGAAGAAGAACAGGTGGAGGTGGGTGTTGGGCATGGTTATCAATCATCAGGTCCCATATACAGCGTATAGTGTAGCAGGTGCAACAGAACAACAAGCTGCTGCAGCATTATGTGAGCATGAAATTATAAAGACTGGCTCACTGCCTTAATAAATGTGACTGGTGAATTGTCAGATATTGATTAGCTGACATAGCAATAACCGCCGGATCATTAAATCTGTTTGTACTGTCTCTTCATCCTCCAGCATGTCCTCCTTGCTTTTTAAATCTTTCACTTCTCATGATTGCCTCTCATCACTCTTCCTGCCCTTATTAGATTCCATTATCTTCTACTGTTTCCACTGTAATTGAATTCCTCCTCTTCTTCCTCCTCTTCCTCTGCTTTTTTTGTTCTTACAATCAATGAGTACAGAAATTTAATTTTTGAAGTGTAACTCTTTTATCAGTGTATAAATGAATTATGAGTTGTTTGTGTTTGAGGGACTATTTCTAAAGCCTGGAAAAAGCATCACCTTTTACAGTAGGTTTACGGCCATGTTGAGCGCCAGGAGATAAACTATTAAAATGATGCGACAAGTTGAGTTTCAGGGAAAAAACCACACGGTTAAGTTTATGGAAAGATCATTGAGTTAAAACAAGTACTTTTGTTGCATCTGATTCTGATCTAGTACTCCTCTACTGCTACCACTATTGCCAGTACAAACAAAAATATATCATTTGTATTTGAGTTAGATGGAGAGGAATGCAGGTGTTGACTATACTTCAGGCCAGATGCTCAGTGAATCACAGGCAGCTTGCGTCATTTTCCATTTTGTGTTTTTGCCTTCCTTACAAAAAGAGAAGTAAACATCCAGGTATGCACATGATTTCCTTTTGTTCCTTTCAAAGGGTCATTCTTAGCTATGAACAAGACAAAAGCATGTTTATTAAATTAGCTTCACACCCACCCACACACATACACACACACACTAAAGCAATCTTTAAAATGCCACTCATATCCGCAGGTACCATACAGTCTTCGTTATTACACATGTGATAGAAGTTCATCATCGCCCCTAAGCAGGGGTTGACTGGTCGTGTTTACCGTTATATTTGCCTGTCACACACAAGGAGCATCACTGAGAGCTGCCTGTGGGACGAATCAACATTGATCTATTCTGGGTGAATGTGTTTATTTAGGGAGGGGCTCTGAGAATAAAACTGCTTATTGAAATATTGTGCACGATCACCAGAATCAGCATAGGAGTGGACACATGGCTGGGAGAAATCAAATGTTCCTTATGCTTATCTTTTTTTCCTCTTCTTGGGGGACTGAATATTTAGACCAGCCACCAAATTTCCAAGGTCTCTGAGATATAAATATTCACTTATAAATATTTATATCAACTATGCAGCATCGTTTTTGCCTGAAGAAATCCATTAGCCAGTGGCCTGTGCTTAAGTTGGAGGTTCCCTCCACTACAAAGCGTAATAAAGTGGAAGCCAGTAGTTTAGAGCTCACTGGATTCTACTTTATCAGCAGTGAAGCAGAGGTAGAGGTCATGGATGAGCTATGATGGTGAAATATTTCAGGCAAAAATCGATTGGACTTTTTGTTACGCTCATACTTTTTTTTTTTCAATTTTATTATTTAATACTGAACATACAATTAATTTGCATTAAAGATTTTCAGTTTATAAAATCAAATTAAAAGTCATAAAATTAAAGTAAAATTAAATAAATAAAATTAGCAATGCTGTAGTGTAAAACTATCCCATTACAAGCAAAAATATACTGTATCTCACTGATGGATTACTGTATTAGAATAGCGTAACCTTATCAGAGTTGCTATGTGCAGTGGAGAATTTCCAACTGTTGGCATTGGATGGAAAACGGGAAACCTTGTTATCAAATGCAATATCAACATTCTTGTCTGGTGAGTTGGTATTGAGCTGCTGGAAGGCTTTTAATTTGAAACATCTGTGCATGAGTTTCATACTAATACAATTTAAGGTCTGATTACACAGCATTTAAATAAAATTTTGCAGCAAAATCTATTACTTTGAGCATTTGTCATGGCGTTTGTGTGTGTGTATGTACATACAGGAGAATATCAACTGTATGTTTGCAGCCTGAGAGGCAAAGCTCAAGGGAAATATAAAGACTGCCAAGCACTTGCTGCTGCTTGTTAAGCATGGATGATGGATGGATGGATGAAACAAGGAGTGAGGTTGCTGCTGCTGTATGGAGACAAGTCAGGTCTGAAAACATGCTTCACCTCCTGTGCCTGTTTTTCAGGTATAAAGGAATCTGCAGTTTTTAGAGTTACTCTTCTCTTACTCTTGTAAAAATGCTAAAATAGAACATTAAGCACAGGTAAGGTGTCCAAGAGTCCAAAATGGAGGAAGCTACGTAGCATTTTAGCTGCGCTGCACTTTGAGTCTGTGCTTGTACTTTTTGTCCTATTAGCTCAGAAAGCTCTCTCTCTTCAGTCAGACTGCCTCTGCCTAAATGAATGAAATTATGTGATACTTCTATTTAATATTGTATTTGCTTAAGATGGACCTAATTGCAGTTACTTCATACATAATATACTGCTGGGAAAGGCTGGATTACCAAGTAGTAGACACACGCTTCAATTAACATTCAATAGAAGGGGAATCAGCTATTTCTCATTTAATCTTTGGGTACTTTTTTTCTGCCTTTTTTAATTTAATTTTCTTGCTCCCTGAATGACCCCACGACAGTTAATGAATGGTAGTCAGCAATAAAATTTTAATTACTCATTTGAAAATGTTTATACCCTGTCATTGCCACTTTTTATTGCCAGTTTTTAGTCTGAAACTTTCAGGCAAAAACTTTTCTGGCTCGGTGAGTGTAAAAATCAATCAAACTCCAGCGAAACACTGAGTTAAGGATAGTTTATCTGCCCTCCTGGGTAACATAGTTGTGGTACATAGATGTGGGAAATGTGGCTGAGTGACGTGTGGAAATGGTGAGGAGTGAGCCGTCTCCACGGGACAGCGATGAGGCTGGATAAGGAGGAAGCTATTTGTTCGGATGCTGTTTACCTCAAGCTAATTACTTTCAGTCAGACTTTGTTTGCTGCCAACATCCTTTGGCTTTAATAATGGATTTCTTATTATCTGATTCTGACTGGGATTTGCATTCCCAAAGACAGTGGGGCTACATGTTTGTGATATCGGCCTTGACTTGATTTTATGTGCAGTGCTATCATTCTGCAACAGCTGTGGATGGCAGACTGTCATCTGCACCTTCCACTTTTTCCATGATAGTAAAATTAGCTCACAACTCACAAGAGAAATGTTTTCCTGTATGCATCGTCTGCTGTGTAAAACTTAGTAAGTCATGAACTAAGGAGGGAAATACACTAGTTTATCACATTTTGAATATTTTAAAATGTTAAGTAAATAATTTATACAATAAATAATGAAACTGGAATTCCCAGTCTGACTTTTTACATGGGATTTTCCCAGCAGAGAATGCACAAAACAAGTCTCTCTAATTACTGTATCTCACCAAAACGTCATTGTTTTTTTGTCAATAGCTGTTAGTAATGGGCTCCATTTTCTGACTTTGAAATGGATCCCCAGGGGATTAATGCATCTGTAGTTAATTTCAGTCATATATCTCCCTAGTAGCCTGCTTCATTGTTTTGCATAATGCCCATGAATAATAGACCTGCTTCAGCGCCTTGTCTTGCAGGTGTAGTACCCAGAAGGACCCTGGAAGCAGAAAATCTCATGTGGGGATTTGAGCGGAGTTCATCTGCACCAGGCTTAGCATGTCGTGGGCTGCTGTTGCTGTGAATTATATGCAAGTCTCTGTCAGGGCTGTGTCCTGTCACTATCCTCCAAAGGTTGCGCAGGCTGATAGAAACAATGTGGATTCTGGTGACAGATGTATTAGGAAGTTCTTGTCTCGTCAGAAAAGTCTGAAAGTGAGTGTGTGAAATGGTGACATTTGAGGTGAGTTAATGCTGCTTAAAGCCTGTCTGTATAAAGCCACAGGAAGTCAAAATGTTTTATATTTCTTTTGCAAGGCCAACTTACAGACTTATGCTGAAGGCAAGTTTCAAAATAAAACTCTGTCCTCCACAGAAAATCTCCCTGTAATTGCACATCTCCCCGTAAACCTTGATCAGCTTTTCACCAGACAGGCTCACTCAGAGACGGTCTGATATAATAGACTCTGGACTGCCAGCAGTTTCTCTTTCTACAATTCATATCAGCGAAGGATTGTGAACAGCTTCAAAAGAGTTCTCACTGTCTGACCTTATCACTGAAGTATCAGTCTTCCTTGTTTACTTTCTATAGAGGACTTCCAGCTGAGGTACTGACCTTCTGCTGGCGATGCTGGACATCCTCAGCTCCTGAGTAATGGCAACCAGTGATGAGCTGCTCATTTTTCATCTCTGAGCTGTTTCAGGTTGATCACTATACAGTCAGTTTTTTTAGCTCTGTGACAAACAACAGTTTATGACACTTACATGTTTTGTTCACAAGTGAAGACAACTATAATGAATTTGAAGCCCAGATATAATCACCAGAAGTAAAAAGCTGTTGTTAGGCTATAAGCAAACTACACCACAGTCCCATGACTTCAGCGTCACCACCACAGCTTCCAACTTGTAATGTAATTTAGCAGATTTCCCTCTTCTGCAAACTCCTTAGTGTGACCTGATCTAGCTAGTGATCATGGCTGTGTCAGAATACTTTGCAAGTGTGCAAGTTTAAATGTAACAAAGCTAAAGGCGTACTAGTGAGTAGATGAGTCTCCGTGTTCGGTGTGATAACGTAATATGCCACACAGCCTCTGTAGTCTCATGTAGCCACTTGTTAGTAACCGCCTTTTTTATAACATGTAAAAGTTTTCAAATTCACAAGTCAAATATTTATTGCCATATTTTATTTCATAGAACACAACGTGAAAATGCATTGGCCTTGTGTGAACCTTATTTCAGGCTTCTAACCAAAACCACAGCTGAACAACCCACAGACTTCGGGGTGAACTGGAAGTGCAAAAATGCTCGCTCAGCCCTGGGTTTTAGGACTCACTACTACGGTACTCTATAGTGGCTGTTAGAGTGTGAGTGAAATCTGCTATGTGAGCATGTAGCTGCTGTCAGCACCAACCACATGTTTTCAAGATAAATGCTGTTAATTACAGTGAAGATCAATGAACAACAGTCTTTGTCAGCCACAGTTAGCCTTTATTTGGATGCTGGTTCTCTAGAGGAAAATGCAGGATCCAGTTTTGGTCAATTTGACATTTGTGCTGAAAACTTCAACGTCTCTATAATGGGTGGTTACACTATCAACTTGTCACTTTGTGCCCTTAATTCACAATGGCTCTGACTAAAGCAGAAACTGCAGTGTAAACAGATAAACCCTTTAGCAAACAAAACAGTGGAAAATGCTTTTTATGCATTATCACTAAGCACTGTTATCTCATTACTTTAAGCATGTTTTCCTACTTTACCTAGATCAGTGGATTAGGAAGATGTGGGGAAATAAAGTTGATTCATTTTGTGTTGAAAATAAAGAAATAAAGAAACTGTTCAACACTAAAGAGGTTCCTATTGTAATATCAGCAAGAGGGTGACTTATTTGACCTCTTACTGTAGGTAAGGAAATTCTGATATGTCCTTACGTGAAACTTCTCAAGAGTTACAAGAGGGGTCATTGTACAGATGAATACACTGAAGTAAACAGTTTTTGAGATGTGCGTTTTCATTTTCATATCAAAAGCATAATTTGTATTTCATTGTTTCCATTGAACATACTTCTTTGATGCGGACACATTTGTGTTCAAACACATAATCAGCTCCTCCAGAAGAACTAGACCAAGACTATGCTGCTCACAGGCTTCATCCAGCACATCTTTGTTCTGTCTCTATATTACTCTGAAGAGTGTTGCCAGATCACTATATTGACTGGACGTCTCTCTCCACAGGAGTACCAGATCGATATTATCTTCGCTCAGACCTGGGTGGACACCCGTCTGCGGTATAACAGCAGCAGCATGCGGATTCTGACCCTCAACAGGTTTGCTGGTTTTGCTGAGGATACACTGACAGCTTTATTTAGATTCCAGAAAAAGTCTGCTTTGCAGCTGCAGCACTGATTCCCATCTATTAATTATATAATTTTCTGCTTAACCATATTTTGGATAAACTGTGTGTGTTTTTCTTTCTTTCTGTTACATTGCAACATGTTCACACTGTGAATATCTAATTTGAGAACAACATTTTTCTCTCTCTCATGGGAAGAGGCCTGTAATTAATGTAAAATTGATCGATGTGCTTTGTTTTCCCCATGTCGCCTGGGTATTTTATTATCCTCTTATTGGAAAGTGGAACTGCTTCATGCATTTCTGAGAATTCAACAGCAGTCATCTCTTAACCTTCCTCCCCTTCCTTCTCTCTTTGTCTCATTGAACCAGCAATATGGTCGGCTTGATTTGGCTGCCCGACACCATCTTTAGGAATTCCAAGACTGCTGACTCTCACTGGATTACGATGCCCAATCAGCTTCTAAGGATCTGGAACAATGGAAAAATACTGTACACACTGAGGTAAAAACCTCCACAGCACATGAAGAAATGTAGAGATCCAACAGTGAAGAAGCAGGGAGTGGAGTAGCTTGGCCTATTTAAGCTCGTATCTAAGTAAAATCAATGTTATTTTCTTTTTTTAATATTGAATTTTGAATATCTGAGCTTTTGCTACAAAGCCTTGTTTTACCTCTAGCACAGAGGGATACAAACTTCTTTTCCAACATGTCATGTGTTTCCCCTCGTTTGTTCTGTTGTCTCTGACAGCGTCTCAGGGGTAGAGAAATGACACAGGGGGAGGTTGGACCTGTGACAAAACAACCCTCACTCTGCCTGTGTCTACAGAAAAAAAACCCCTCACAGACTGGAGTGGATAGGTTCTTTTTACATTTGAGTGGCACCTGGGTTTATGATCCCTCACACTCTGACATGAGCTTTTTCTGTCTTCAGGATCCAATTACACCTGCATATCCAGGATTTTACAGTAGACCTTGGCCAAATAGCAAAAACAACCTTGAATGCTTGTTTTCAGCCCCTTGGAGAAGCAGATGCAGCTCTAAGCTAAGATAGTTCAGACCTTGTCATGAAGAGACAGATAAATACAGTAAAAATGTACCAAAATGAAGCTTCTTCTCTGAGACTTGGACGTCTCATTGTATTGCCAGCTTCTATTTTAAGAGAAATACAAAGCGCTATACTTAAAATGGTTCTAATTATCACCTAGAATCTAACTCATAATTGTAAGGGAATGATTTGGGTGGTTTTAGAGGTTAATAACACAGTGAACATGAGCTTCTAATTTGAGCTCTAGATGTGCTTTAGAGCCCTAGGGGTTCAAAAAGTAAATGATCTGCTCTGAGACGTATAATCTGCACTGATCAGTATTTTTCCAGCAGCAGTGGCTCAGTGGATCACGATTATGTGTGGTATGAACGGTGTCAAATACAGTGACACACCCACTAATGATTAGCACTCTGTTTTCCTCAGATATGCACAACATTTTAATGTCAGTTCAGCAGATTGTTCTGGTTTCAGGTCGACAAACCTGGCACAAATCAGCCTTGCTTTTAGCAACAGTAGATAACCAGCTGCATCTGCCCAATAATAGACAGCAGAGAGATTAAACTAGTAATTAGCTGGTGAAGACAGCTCAGCATATAACTAACGAGCTAAACGATGAATAAATGTTGTTTCCACCTCATCTGCGTGTGCATGTTAAGACCATTACCTCATAGACAAATCTAGACAAATTCCTCTTCGCAACTAAGACCATTACCTCATAGACAAATCTAAACTCAGGAGGGAAGAAATTCCTCTTCGCAAACAGGAATGTCCCCCAAAATATGTGGGTCATTGTAGTAAGGTTCACTTCTGCTAATGCATGTCTTCGGTGATGAATGTCAAAACAATAGTTTCGTTAAAAGGATGTTAAGTGTCAAAGAGGCGTATGTTTGGGGCTGTTTTTGCCTTGATTGACACGACTCTCACTCTAACGTCTGCTGCTTTTGTTGCTGCCTTCTCTCTTCACCTCAGCCTTGCACTCTTGCCAATATTTGGCTCCTGAAAACGAGGGAAGCAAGTGTGCATATGCAAATTGGTTCTGTGCATAATCTGCACTACAAACAAGACAAGTGTGGCAGCCCCTTTTTCCAGCTTAGTCTGAGGCTGCTTTTGTGCTCTAACTCAATTAATGAGAAATTGTACTGGGGACAAAGACACAACAACTGCAAAAACAAAAAGCTCATTTTCATGATGGTCTCACTCTAACACCACTGAGATCCCTGTGCTACATCAACTAGAAATTAATTTTAGGATGATATATTGAAGTAGCATGCGGAGAATATAAAAACTAGTCAGATTCAGCTTTATGTTTTGCATGTGAAACGAATCCAGTGACCGTATATAAGTACTCCTGTTTTTAGGAACGTACACGTCGTTGGGCCCTGACCTATGCCGTCTTTGTGAAAAACATGTCTGACACTGATGATTAAACAGCTCTGTTATTTTGATGGATTTCAAGTATCAGGCAGGCAACTGAGCGTGATCCTGCACCATCTGGTTTCAAACTAACACTTCATATACTGTGTGCAAAAAGTGCACTGTGTGATTAGATTATGTGATATAAACAAGGATGAAGACTGTGCATTTACACTATGTGCTTCATGGACTGAGCAATGATGGCTCTGATGCAGTTTTTGTCTTGTGTGTCTCTCTGCATTTCTCCCTCTCTCCAGGATGACCATCAATGCCGAATGCCAGCTGCAACTCCATAATTTCCCAATGGACGAACATTCCTGTCCTCTCGTCTTCTCCAGCTGTGAGTAATGGCAAAGAACACACCCACATGCACACAAATATGTCATGCACATAACACCATTTAAAGAAAAGATAGAGCTTCATCAACACAAAATAGAAACCAAATAGCAAAGACAAAATGAGCACAACTGACAGATAAAAATACAAAATCACAGAGTTTTAAGTCGACATTTAGAGGCCACAGCAGAGAAGTGTATGGCAGCAGTCACAGTCATGAAGACTGCTCTTGGAGGTGACCTGAGCAGGTGGAAGTGAAAGCATAATTTTATACCAGAACATGTACTCAAACAGAACTGACTCACCAGATCTGCGTCAACCCCACTTCAGCTGCTACGTCAGCACAAGCAGCAACTTAGCGAAGCCCTAAAAGTGGATGTTTTCCAATGTTGAATGGAGATTGTGTTCTCAACTCACCAGAAAGATAAATGGCAGCTATTTGGTAAAACTTTAAAAACCTTTTAGATTATGTCTATAAAGAGATAATAAAAGTGCCCACATAAAGTATAGTGGTCTGGTCTGGAGCTGCTGTGAGCCACTAACACTGTGAGGAAAAACAAAAACAGGAGGGACCTGCAGGAAACTGAAAGGTAAAGTCATGTCAAAACTAATAGACTGTCACATGCTGGTCTTTTCTGCCACAGATTTACACCTACTTTTTCCCAGACATATAATTTCAGCTGACTTGCAGCGGTCGGTCTTAAGTCATAAATCCATCCCCTTTTCTTTCATCTCACTAGTGAAAAATTTGCTGTGGCCCTGCTATTGCGATTTGTCTAGGTTTTGAAAATGTAGTTTTTTACTATGTATGAATATGTATTCTGAATCACATTTTTATACTGACAAAGATTTTCAAACAAGGATTCTAAGCATTATTTTAAGTCCTTTACAGCCAGAAAATCAATCAGAAGTTAAATTGAGATATTGCTTTTAAATTACAAATGTAATTCCAGGTGTTATTGAAAGTAATTCAGTACAGATCAGAAGGTTCTTGTGCTTAAATCTTTCCAGGCCACAATTTGCATACTGTAATAGATGTTACACTACTGTATAGTGAAAGAGCTGTTGATGGCTTTCATTGCAGGTATGTCTCTTAGTGAAAGCATTTGCAATAATAATCTTTTTCTTAGACACTGACATTTGTTTCTGTATGCGGCTAAAGGATGAGCAAAGAGTATCTTCACTGGCACTGATGTTTTAGATTTTATTTTTGCTAGAAAATTACTGTATAATTTCATGGTGCATGATTTAGATTGGGCCTCTCAGCAAAAGTGATATTATTCATTAGTAATGAATGCAAATGCAAGCTCAGATATGTTTGCTAAATGATGCTGTCTTTCAAAAGGCATTTCCAAAATGCCTGGAGTTTAAGAGGTTTAATTAATTCTCAGTGCGGAACAGAGGTTTCTTGATTAAAGTAGCAAATAACTTTCATAACATCTGGTCCATGTCTGTTTTAAACCGGTCAGAGCTTTTTACTTTATATGTATGAACTTGGCTTATTTTTGGAGGCAGTGGCACTGACATCCATACTGTATCTGCACAACTCTGATAAACTATTCATCCATTTAGAAGTTCCAAAGAAACATTTCCATCAGTCTTTGCACGATGACATAACACAAGGCACTTTTAGATGCTGAAGGAAAACCTAAACTAACTGAGCAGCAAGTGCTTCACTTAGGTCTTCTCCATCTGTTTTACATGTTGCCAGCATACAAATCACATTTCACAGCAGATGGTTCGCGCGATGAAGATCTGCCGTAGAGGAGGAGGGAGGGAGACAAAGCAGACCAGAGGTGACATAGTATAGTGTCTGTCACTCATTGTTCACCGGGATGATATCTGATAATTAAGCCACGGCTGAACCTCACTTTTCTCCGATGTCAAATAATCCCTTTCTGTCCACTGCTATCTCTCGCTTACCACTCAAGGCGCATGGTTGTTCATGTATTTTGGCGCTGGAGAAACCTGATGCACAAGCTTTAGGGCCTTTTCATCTCTTTTCATCATCTCCCCATTATTACTCCAATCAGTTTCACTTATTCAGAACATTATAAACACGATGAATGTGACGACGGCCTCGCTGATCTTTCTTATCAATTCGGAATATCTTATGAAAAACAGACATTATGCAAACAATCTGACACCTTGCAAGCATGTTTTGAATTCATGGCTTGGTTCTTTTGACTCAGGAGTGTTTTAAACTGCTGTGTTTTCATTGTAATATGTTTGAAAATCAACATTATACAGTAAAAGCCACAAAAAGCCTTAACTCACATCACAGACCAGATCTATGCCTGTGATGTGAACACATCACAGGCATAGATAG
This sequence comes from Monopterus albus, assembly GCF_001952655.1. Taxonomy (NCBI): domain Eukaryota; kingdom Metazoa; phylum Chordata; class Actinopteri; order Synbranchiformes; family Synbranchidae; genus Monopterus; species Monopterus albus. The sequence continues at coordinate 3,740,717 of NW_018127896.1, read as the reverse complement.
CCACAATTTCGTACTGTAAAACACTGCCTGTGATGCTGTACAGGTAGGATATTTTGACATTTATACTTCATATACCATTATATATGAATAATAATAGGCTGTGTGTGACAAAGTGCTCACCAGATTGAGGGCCAGTAGGTAATTGGCTGTGTGCAAGAAATGGCAAGATATGTGACATTTTCAGGACATTTCCCTTTGCTTCTCCTCAATCAGCTACAGGATTAAATGGAAATTTTCATCTTGGACTCATAACTGTAATCTTGAAAAGTTAATTTCAGTCATTTGATTCAGCAAAACCTGTGTTGTATAATAAAATGGAACTGCAGTGAGACATGTAGATGGCATATGGGCTAAAACCAATCTGCTGAAAAGACACTATTATAACAGACCTGATACTGTGCTGCCTAAACACAAAATTGCTCAATTACACCTGTTGCAATATATTTTCTTCCCACAAAAAATGCTGAATTAACCTCATCTCAGGGCTGCTCAAACAGGCAAGTCATACATTTAAAGATGTAATCAGCAGTTTTCATCCAGTCAAGGCCAAGAAAAGCCAAAGACCTCCATCATGCCTGCTGTGTTGTTACATTATTTGAAACCCCGCAGCAGGGATTCATGAATGGTCTGTCATCAGAAGTTTTAACTCTGATTTTGTGTCCTGTACTACTTTGTGGTTTTCAGTTTGAAAATCTCTTCTAAAACTTGGCTTGACTAAACTTTTTGTGTGTGTGTGTGAAGAAAGGGGAATAATCCTGAATGCATACAGTTTAAACATATTCCCAAAGTAGTTGGTGCTGGAAATAAACAGTTACTGACCTTCTGTACGGGTATGACTGTTGAAAAGAGTTGCTGGAATGAAAAGTGCTTACAGTCAACTGTTTTCATTTCCCTTACCATAAGATAAGCTATCTTTACAAGGCACACTGTACAGTATGTTCAGTCAAGGGGGAGAACTCTAGTTTAAATAGTAACTGCTCTTACACCCATATACTGTAGATGCATACTTAGACATATCGTCTCACTGTATGAGATTGTTTCTTTTACACACAGTCCCTGATAAATAAACTTTATTATAATAATAATAATGGTAGCTACATTTAAGACAATAAAACAAGTTTAGGTTTTATTTCTGTATCTGCCATAGTGCTGGTATGGTGGCTGGGCATCACCACAGATAGAACCATGAAAGAGGGATAGCTAATATTAGCTAAACCCTCTCCGTGCTGCAATGTGAGACGAACACAACCACTGACTCAACAACAAGATGGCTCCTCCTAAATGCTGAATATTGTAAAGGAATGTTTTAAATAGCTAATGGTACAGTTAGCCTAGCTTGCTGAACTATTCTAGGTTACATTCCCTTTCTAGGACCTACTGGCAGATATTCTCACATATATGGACTTCACATTAATATGGTAAAAGTGGACACTCCTTGTCTTCTTTGCTTAGATGATAGTCAGAGAGAATATTAAAGCCAAGGCCATAGCAATTTATAACACTGTGTACGATTTTGTTACTTCAGGGGGCTGCAAGGTCTGAAATATAACAGATATCTTGTAGCTATGAAGATACCACTGTTAATATTGTTTGCAGTAAAGCTAATTTTACAAGCACACTATGGTGATTGCTCCTCTTGGTTGTAGATGGCTGTTCATTTACATAATTAGTCTGGTTTCTACTACAGGGCACAACAAAGCCTACCTTATTACTATCGCTGATTATTCTAGGTAAAATTGCTTCAACTTGTCAAATGAGCAGAGCTTTATTTTTACATAAACACACTCCTGAATTATCTTTCATAAAACCTCCTACTTGCTTTGTTTCTTGTTTTTAATTCACCAACCAGCAATAATCTACCTATGAAATATTGCAGTTTTATTAACATATCCAGGATCAGTACACTACAAAGTGGTTCCAGCATTTTGAGCAGATTATTCTTCTTACACCACTCGGTTCCTTCAGGGGAAAGTGCTTTTATACGTCACTGAAGTGTAACAGTTGGCTTTTCAGAAGTATATGGAAGATGCATAGCCTGTAATCTTACACTACAAAAACATCCATTTATATAGAAAAGTCTAGCCACTTAATTTTCTGTAGGCTTTAATGACTCCCCCCACCCCCAAAGATATTATCAAGCAAAGAAGACTGCTCAGTTTTTACCATTGAAATACCACTGGATTCAAGAGCATCCTTGAGACCAATTGACTTGGTGAAATTATTCCACTGAAATTAAGATAAATACTGCACTAAATTACATGGTAGAGTGGCTATTTGCTCACCATGGGTGCATAACAGCAGCTTCCAACCAAGTGAATTATTAGTTGCTCAGTTGGTTTGCCGTCCACTGAATTGCCTATGAAAACTTGCTGTATAAATTTGTATAAATCATGCATAGCTCAGATGTAAATCATGCATACAATAAAAACTGCATTGCTGCATTAATGTTTCCTGTATTCTTTGCCTTCAACTTGTGCTCCCTTTTTCTTTCACACACCTAACTCACTCTCTTTATGATTTCTAGATGGCTACCCACGAGACGAGATTGTGTACAAGTGGAAGCGAAATTCAGTAGAGACTTCGGACCAGAAATACTGGAGGCTTTACCAGTTTGATTTCATGGGGCTCAGAAACACCACAGATGTGCTTACGACAACAGCTGGTAAGAAGGACGGCAACAAAAGGTCGAGAGAAGGTCAACAACACAAAAAATATGCCGAACACTTGCCTTTCATGGTGTTAAGACTAATAATGATATAAAACCTTTCCTGTAGGGCAATTTCTCATCCACTTTTATCCCACCCTACGTGAAGGTTAAAGGTCAGTTTTGGCTGCAGACTAGCAGCCGTATCTGGCAGAAGTTCAAAGTCCTGCTCACAAGCAGTTCAGCCTCTCAAGCTACTTGACTTTCTTGGTGCCCTGAGCTTTGCTCAGGTTAACATTACACTATGCCCATGGATATAATCATTTCACTACCAGCTCAAAGCTCATAAGTATTCCCCTCAGGTGTAAGCGTATATAGGTTTTTTCACTGATATTAATCACCAAGATTAAAGATTAAGAAGGAGACTTAATTATTCAGTCCCTTTCCTTCTCTCTTCCATGGTTTCAATGTGGCTATTAGGTTTGTGTTCTTTGATAACTGAATATAAGTTTGATGCTTTGGAAGCTGCGACAGGTGTGGAAATGTTATTGCTCCAACAGGTGCCAGTAATTATGCCTATAACTGACACAGGGTGGACAAGTTCCTAATACAGTTTTGCATTCCGTAACCCCTGGATTAATGAGCAAAGCATTATGAATGAATGAGACTGAGAAAGAGGGAGAAGAACAGAAAATTGTTAACCCCTCTTAACCTTGTTTATGAGTTGCATTATCTTCTTTCTAGTATGTGCCATATGGTCTTTTTGTCTCTGGAGAGACATGCTTGGATCTGCATAATGTGACCTGATTCAGCTTTCTAAGAGCTGAACCTCCGTTCATGAATATTCGAGGAACATGACTACTTGGCATGATTAGGAGAGGGAGAACAGGGATCGAATTATTCAAGAGCTCTGCTTCGTTTTATTTTGCCAAATGTTCCACTACGTGACATCAAGTGTATGCTACTTTTTTGCATTAACAAATTTTGCAAAAGACATCTTTTTGCTCAATTGCCATCTCATTTTTGTGTTTCTGATCATAAAAGAGTGAGTGATGAGTGCTCTCATCCCTAGACATTTTGATGGCCTTATAAATTATACGTTTTCCTGGACTCCCGCTGTATCGTCACAACACAGCCAAAGTAATTTTCTGCTGAGATGCTCAAAAGCAATGGCAAACCTACACATCTACCTCATGCTGTTCAAGAAAATTAGCCATTTTCTCATTTATTACCTCGTTTCTTTTTCCTGTTTCACTTGCGGAGCACCATCTCCATACGCATGATGATTAGATCCCCGGCTAAAAATACCTATCATTAATTTACATCATGACAAACTTCAAGAGCGCTGCATTACTCTTCCTCCATCTCTCTCCTATTTCCAAGTACCTCTATCTCCCTCTTCCTGCTTTATCCTTCATTCCTGATAAACACATGAGGTATGAGGCTGTTTTAATGAGAACAGAGTGGACAGATCCCCAGCCACAGCACCACTGGGGAACCCCACTGCAAATTCACCATCATTATCAATTCAGCAGCATCATCTTCCAAAGGCCCCAATACAGAAACTCAAACACTTCAGTGATTTGTTCTACAATCCCAGCGCGCATTCCCCAGAAGCTTCTGTTACGTCCTTTTCTGCCATTAGAGTGAAGAAATGCTGATGTTATCTTTCTTAACATGTCCACAGTGGATTTTTTTAATCTGCCTTTTTGTAAAGAATCTGGTTCATGATATTGATATTCTATTTAATGTTTCTTCTTCTATGTATGCAATCCTTAATACATACAAAAAGTCGAATTAATGTAAACACAACATTGTCCTTGTTGTTACTGGCAAACTCCAAAGTTTCAGACACCAAGACTTACAGTGGATTCAGGAAGTACTCAGACCCTTTTACCCTTTGCAGGTTTTCTTGTGTTGTGAATTCATTCTTGAATGGATACAAATGCCACTTCTATGCTATTTCAGAAAATGAATCAAGAATCAAAAACTGAAATGTTTTCTTCTCAGACATATTCAGACCCTTTGGTGTGGAACTCCAGTTTCTGGTCAGGTGCATTCTGTTTGCTTTAATTAACCTTCCCATGTGTCTAGAACTCAATCAGAGGGCACCTGTTGCAAATCGAATTTATTGGAAATAGTTCACAAAGGCACACACTTGTGTCTGCAGTATAAGAGCCTACATTTGACACTGCATTGTCAGGACAAAAACCAAGCCATGAAATCCAGTTAACTGGTTGTGCATCTCGGCAATCAAACTGAGGCAAGGCATAGGTCAAGGCAAGGATATAAAATGATTTCTAAGTCATTGAGTGTTCCCAGGACCACAATGGCATCAGTCATTTTGCAATGAAAGAAGCTCGGCGCAACCTTGACTCTTCCTAGAGTCGAATTGGGCATCCAGGCAAGAAGGGCCTTGGTCAGGGAGGTGGGAATAAACTCACTGTAAAAGAGCTGGAGAAGTCCTGTGCAAAGATGGGAGAACCTGTTGGATGGACAACCATCTCTGCAGCACTTCATAATCAGGCCTGTATGTCAGAATGGCTCGACAAAGCCACTGTTGACTAAAAGGCATGTGGCAGCCTGCTCGGAGTTTGCTACACGATAGGTAAAGGACTCTGACAACACTTGGAAAAGATTCTTTGGACTGATGAGATAAAAACTGAACTCTTTGGATAGAACACGAAGTACTGCTAATACTGCCCTGTGTCAAGAACAATGGGATAAAGTGTCCACATTGAGGTGTGCAAAGGTTATAGAGCAGTGGCCCCCAACCCCCGGGCCGCGGACCGGTACCGGTCCGTGGATCAATTGGTACCGGGCCGCACAAGAAATCATTAATTATTTCCGTTTTATTTATTATCTGAGTCTGAACGATCTTTTATTTTGAAAAATGACCGTATTCTCTCGGTTACATCTCGGTCACTTGAGCGCCAAAACTGGCTTACTTGTGGACATATTCAGCCTGCTCAATGAACTCAATCTGTCACTTCAGGGGAAAATGACAACTGTCTTCAAGTTGGCAGATAAAGTAGCTGCATTTAAAGCCAAACTGGATTTGTGGGGACGACGC
>NW_018127896.1:3719796-3734737 GCF_001952655.1 Monopterus albus | reverse complement strand
AAAAAAATAAAATAAAAATGTTGTATAGGTATATTTAGATAATAGAGAAAGAAATGTGGAATTGCTGGTTCTTGTCATTTATTAATTTTTCCACGTGAATTTTTTTTTATAATTTATTTAGGGGGCAGAGAGGATGTTACTAGAGACTTTGATGTTATACTCATGTTATGTTGTTGGCGCAATGTTACGAGGAAGCTGCTAATAAAGTTGCATACGAGTACACAGTGGATTCACGTTTATTATTATATTTACATATTTACAATATAAACAATCTACGTACCCCCCCCCGGGCCGCGGTAAAATTGTCAAGCGTTGACCGGTCCGCAGTGATAATAAGGTTGGGGACCACTGTTATAGAGTAACTGCTGCCAGACGGGCTGCTACAAAGTGCTGAATGAAGGGTCTAAATATTTTGATTTTTGATTAATTTTCAGACAATTCTATGACCACAGCTTGTCATCATGGGTGGTTAATGATGGGTAGAAATAAATGGCAGTTCTGCTCAGTAAGAACTGAATCCAAAACACAATAAAATGTGCAAAATCCACTGCAATCATCACCAGTGTTGCCGAAATTAGCCTTCTATGCAAATTTAAAAAAAAATAGCAGCAGTTTGGCAAATAAAGATGTTTAGAGCATCCCTTAACTAAATTATTAATAACTTCCCTGCTGTGAGTTTACACATATGGTACAGATACAGAAGTACAGAAACGTTTCAAAACGTACTGTAGTAAATGAAGAAGGAAGCTTCGTGCCACAATAACAACATTTCACCCAAGTTGAACTCATTAATGAAACTATTTTACTGAAGAATTTTCCTTGAAGACTCCAAACACAAAGTAGGCCTGACTATATGGCGTGACGGAGTGTGTAGACAAGTGTGCAACAAGGACTAATAAGTATTCTGCAGGGGTGTGTAAACAGAGGGGCTGTTACTGTCCTAACAGAATGTAAACATGGGTTGTTTGCTACAGTGCACTGTTAAAGCACACAAGTCACCAGGCTCTACACCAGCTATGGAGAATCCTTTTGGGAATGTACATGTCTGCAGTCTCTGTGCACTCATCTCACTCGTCTGAGTTAAACAGTATGTGGCTTTGCAGCATTGTGCAACATCTGCAAAAACAAATTTATAGAATGACTCATCTTCTATGTCTTACACAGTCAAATTAACCAGTGTGTGTGTGTATGGATGTGAACTGTGTCTGAGAGGAAGGAAGTGGAGAAATAATTCAGGATACAATGAACTAATGTTTTGTTTAGCCCCACTGGTATACAAAATCTACTTTTTTTGTTGAATCAGCATTACATTTCATTTGTAACACACTTTGGCTTGCTTTAAGAGCACACACACACACACCACTTCAGACACAAATGCATTCACAACATAAAATGGGACTGATTGATTTTGGCAACACAGTAAATGACACTGATTTTATATTGTGCCTGCTGTGTTGTGTTTAAGATTTGCTTTGTTGTAATGTTGTTTTGGAGAAAATGAACTAGATAATTTGCCATAGTCAATAGTCTATACATTCACCTAATTATTTTTAGTACAAGGTCTAATTACATGCATGCTTCCTTAATGGGCCATAGTTAGAAAATTCCCTTTTTATCTCTCTTAAGTACTTTTTTGTATTGGCAACCAAGGGATTTACGTAACTGACAGTCAGGGTATTCTCTTTGATTAAAAGCACTTTACAACTTTTCCTTCTTTTTTCACTTCTCCTCATTACATTTTTAATCCCCCATTAGCTGTACCAGCTGATTTTTTTTTAAATGAGTCAGTTTAGGCTGTAAGGACGTTGTTTTGCAAGTCTTGTCCCTGGAAAAGACACATAAAATGTTGTGTAGTGTAGAAGTTGAGGTAAATGTTACACTGCTACACCAGTACACATTTGCATCTTCATTGCACCTGGCGATTATTTCCAAGTACGAGGTGAGATTCAACTCAAGTGGAGGACAAAAGGTCGTCTTCCACAGGTGTTTTATTCAGTCTGACATCCTGAGTGACAGCAGATTATTAAACAGAATTTATATGATGTTTAAACTCATATTCTTCTGAAGAGTAGAACTTTGCCAAGGTTACAGAACAATGGCTTTTGTTTGCAAAGTGATGCAGCTCAATATCTCCCGTCTGCTCCCAATTAACACTCTCAATAACAAGCATTTTACTGTAGTGGGACCATTAAAGAAGCAGTAGAATAAACTCGTTTTTCTTCCTCTCACACTGACAGTGCCATTGTATACTTGTGCAAGTTGGAAAAAAGTTTTTCCTCTATTTTATGGGTTCCATTATGTTTTTTCTCTCTTTGTCCTCTGCTCTCTCTAAATCTTATTCACCTCAGCTGTCTCGTTTCTTTCCTATTTCCTTCTGTCCTAGCTTTTTTCTTACTTACTCTACCGTACTTCAACCAATTATAAACCTGATTCCAATCTATCGGTAAAGGAAGAGTATGTCTTGTATGACCAATAATACCTTTTTTCTCTATTAAATTGCAGAATAAAGTGTGTACAGGGTGTTGTTACAAATCTTGCAGTAAAATGTAGTTTTGGTCTGTTTTGATGGCCATGTAAAGAGCAGAGCATGGTGTGGCTCCTAGCTACATATCAGACCTTTTTAATTACCCATGAACCAGTGTGCTGCTTCAGATCCCCAGGGATGACGGTCTGTGGATTATGAGTGGATTAAAAGGAAGCTGTTCGTATCAGACAGTAAATATCTACACATGAATAAGTAGAGGAAAGCGTCAGCGCTCCAGGAAAAAAAGAGCCATGTTGATGGCACATTCTGAGCCTTAGTACTGATAGTGCAACAGGAAAAAAGCATGCCAAATTACCTCTTAGCAGTTGGTATTTGCAGTGCACCAATGGATGTACAGACAACTATCAGTGGATTGCTTTGATACTGAAAGAAATTTTAAAATGTGATGATTCTTAGGCAAGTTGTGGAGTTGAAAGGACTGTCTTTATTGTGATGTTTCTAAGAGGACATTTATTTGTGATGGACATCTAAAATAATGTTTTTCTTAGAAACAGTAAGACCCTTGTGTCTCTACTCCATTTTCTATCTTTCAACAGGTGACTATGTGTTGATGACAGTGTATTTTGACCTAAGCAGAAGGATGGGCTACTTCACCATCCAGACGTACATCCCCTGTATCCTGACTGTGGTCCTCTCCTGGGTTTCCTTCTGGATCAAAAGCGATGCTTCGCCCGCAAGGGTGGCCCTAGGTAAACAACGGCACCACTCACGTGGCTTTATTTTCCACAGATCCCATATAGAGACTAAAACCAACAACAGGTTTTGTGTACTCACTGTAATGTTCCCGAATTCAGAACCTGGTTTAACTTATTTGTCGGTGCCACAGACCTCCATGTTTTCTTAAAATTATTAAAACCCCACCAGTGAGCCACACTGCTGCACTGGGTGACACACTGCTTTCTCACAAAACACACAGGGTACTTATACTGTTGACTCTTCCTGACTTCAGAGGCTGTATAATATAATGTCGATTTGGAGCTCTTTTAAAACAAAAAACAAAGATGTACCTCACATGTTTCAAGAGAAGGGAACATGTCACCCAGTGCAGTGGTCTAACTGTTGCCAGCAAAAGAAATCATACTGGAATACTTGCACACAACTCCACATTGCTGTGGAGTGTGTGAAGATGACAAATGAAGAAAAAGCTGTTGTGTATCTGTCTATGTGTGTATTCACAAATATGTTTGACCGTAACTTTTGCTGTGCATTAAGCCGTACTGAAAATCTATGGGCCCATCATTGCTGCTTGTTTCCTTTTCCTCCTTTAATTTTTTTTCGCATCAGTTGACATTTGCATTATCCCCTTCCTGCGCTGCATGCCTGCCATTAGTTCATTTGCTTTCCTGTGGATGATGTTGTGGAAGGCGCTGGTGGTTTCCTGTTTGAGGTACAGTTTAAGGTAAGTGTTTGACAAGTTTGCGATCATATACAGTGCTCAGCATAAATGAGTACACCGCAACAGATTCATCAGAAAACCTTAACTTTCCTTTCAAAATCAACATTTTCTATGGGACACTATGCTCCAAAATACTCCCACAAATGCAGGTCACTGAGTGCAACCAAGATTTGTTATTGTGCACATACCATACCATACCATACCAACTTTATTTATAAAGCACTGAAACAACCGAGAGGGACCAAAGTGCTGTACAGTGTGATTAACAATATACATTAAAAATAAACACAATTTACAAGGACAGATCTAATCAACACCAATATCAGGCATCAGTCAATACATATAAAATCAACACAAAAATAAGATATCAATCAATACAGATAAGATCACACACAAAATGTATTTTCCCTAACAAATTCATTCAAGACCATGTTGCAAAAATGAGTACACCCTAATGAAAGTCTTAGGAGTGAAGCTACATTTTAGACAACAAAATCCTTATGAATAAGAATTCAACTACAGGTGAGTCTAATTATTCATTAAGCAGGTGTCCAGCAGACAACTGATTATAAAAGGGCGATACTTAACAAAGAAAACCCCTTCCCATTTCAAGCTCTCAGCAATGGCACCGCATGGAATAGAAATGTCACAAGGCCTAAGGAAAATAATTTTTTTACACAGGGTAAAGGCTACAAGAAGATCAGCAAAGCTGTACTTATCAGTCAGAATACTGTAGCAAAAGTGGCACCAAAATTTAACAAAGGAAGCCTCTCCTAAAGCCCATGCACAAAAAATTTGCCTAGAATGATAAAAAATAGGAAGACTCTGAGACTCTATACTCTGGAGTGATGAGACCAAGATAAATGTTTTTGGAACTGATGGCTTCAAAACTGTATGGCGTCGCAAAGGTGAGGAGTCCAAAGAAAAATGCATGGTGCCTACAGTGAAACATGGTGGTGGCAGCGTCCTTCTGTGCGGCTGCATGAGTACTGCTGGTGTCAGGGAGCTGAATTTCATTGATGGTATAGTGAATTCACAGATGCACTGCTCTATATTGAAAGAGAAGATGCTACCATCACTCCGTGCCCTTGGGCATCATGCACTTTTCCAACATGACAATGATCCAAAACACACATCTAAGGCCACTGTTGCATTTCTGAAGAACAGGGTGAGAGTGACTCAGTGGTCAAGTGTGTCTCCTGATCTGAACCCAATCGAACACCTATGGGGAATTCTGAAGAGACAAGTTGAGCATCACTCTTCATCCAGCATCCAGGCTCTAAAAGAGGTCGTTCTTGAAGAATGGAAAAAGATAGATGTTGCAATATGTCGCCAACTTGTTCAGTCCATGCCTAGAAGACTTGATGCTGTCCTTACAACTCATGGAGGTCATACAAACTACTAGATGTAGTAGTGTTGTGGGGTGTAGTCATTTTTGCAGCAACTAATTTGAGTAAAACTGTAGATTTTGCAATCTTAAGTTATATTATTAACCTTACTTTCATGTAATGAGTTAAGCAAATGTTCTATACAACTCAGTTTGTCCAAATTTTAGAAATTGTTCTTGTGTTCATTGAGATATTGATTAAAATCTTACTTTTTAAAAGGGGTGTACTCATTTATGCTGAGCACTGTATATTTTTGAGGGATTTAAGTAGCATTGTTTCCAGATACATTGAGAGTTTAAAGCCCAGGGAGCTGCCAATTAAAGATGCAGTCAGTGATTCTAGCAAAATAATTACATTTTGAACACCGTGTACATGAATCCACAAGTCATTCAGGCCTGTAACAGAGTGAGCACAGCACACGCACATGGGGTTTGTGGAGCACACAAACTGAAAGGCCAGGCAGAGAAATGTGAGGAAAATTTAGCAGAATATTATAAAATGTGTAACGACTTAGAATAGCTGATGATACCTTTAATCCAGCTGGGGTGGTTTGTCCAAATGATTTGCTCTCTGGCACTTTGGTAATACTTAACCTCCACCGCCCACATTTTCTCACTTGACCCAAGAACTCATCCAACTTCTCCGGCCTCCAGCCACTTTAGCCCACACTGTCACCCACATCAAGACAGCACACAACTCAGAGGTACTTTAATTCCACGTAGTCCTTGCTGCCTTTCATCAGCCTGTCAGTCAGCCAGTTTCACAGAAGGTCATCTGGAACGTGCTGGTGGTAATAAAGAAGTTATATTGGAGTTCTCTCCTTCCCTGTTCGTTATCAAGCCCAGAGAAAAAACTTTAGCAATAGCTGAACAATGAAGTCGTCTCACATTGCATCAAATTCAGTAATAAGCCAATGTTATTACTAAAGTGTGCACCGAGGTATACAGAGCCTTTAATGAATGAATGATCATAATAAGAGATAGTTTTAAATGGGTTGTGCTCAGCTTAGTTTTTCTGTTGATGAAAGTTGACACGTTGACAGTTCAACTTGAAAACCATTTTCAGATTGTTACAAAATGCTGTTGTAGGTATGTGCTGTTGTACTCCTGCTAGTAGATTCAGATAAATAGGATCGATTTTAATTCATATTAATTTGACTGGATTGTAATACTTGTGTGGGAAGGATTTAGGATCATTGCGTCACAGCTACAGCAACTGCTGCTAACACTGGGGGCAGCTGTGGTTGTACCATGCAAAAAGCTGCCCCCAGTGTTTGTGTTGGAGACAGCAACCAGAGGCAGTCGAGGCTTACAGGGCGTGAGCGGTGGTGCGGTACATTACCAAAGTCAGTGAAAGGCTTGTGATCTCCCTCAGACAACAGGTAGCACAGAAGAAGCAAGCTGTCCACCTCCTGATAAACAGTCACACTCAGCCTTTCCACTCTTGTACATCAGCCCCATTTACAGGTCAGCCTGAAACCTGATCCCAGGGCTGAAAGGGGAGAGGAGAGATAAGAGGAACAAAAGCAGGTGGCAAGAGAGCCACAAAACAAGCATGTAAAGAAAAGTGAAGGCCTCTGGCACATAGTACCAGGGAGAAATGTCAGAACAGGGGAGGAGGTTCAGACACATCTCAGAGAGGTTAAAGTCCAAGAAAAAGGCTAGTCTCACACCTCCAGGTTGTGTGACTTGTCAGGCTGCTAACATGTTCCTGGTGGCATTTCCCGAGAGCTGTCACTCACCTATTAGTGCCTGAGCAGCAGGACATTTGGATGGCAGCAGGCTGGAAGTAAGGGGGCTGAGCTCAGGTTGATTCTCATTAGACCTCAATCTCTGCAGCTCCGATGGGTCCTGACAGATACGCAGGGTTGTAGATGGGAAATAAACCCACCTCAAGACTGAAGTTGAGAATGTAGTTCTTGAGAGGGAGGGAGGGAGAGATGATGTGGCTCCAAAGTTAATTGAACAGAATGTCAGAATTTGCTGTATTACAGATTATCACACGATGCTGCTCCAGTTCATTTTAAGGCCAGATCACAAATCACAAAAAAATATGCTTTTCCAAAATCTAGCAGTGCTGAGTATCTATGAGATAGTTGTCATCACCCTACTAAAATGGAGATGCATGGGAGCTACTGCTGAAAGCGTTAGAAATGACCACCATCACAGCGACATATCTTTAAGGGGAACCCCACTGATTTTACACAGCAGAGTCTATTTACATGCAGCAAATGCAGTGTTGGACAGTAACGCATTAAAGAAACCACCTCTAGCTGTCAGTAGGAAACAGAAATTGAACAGTTGTCTCCTGTAGTTGACATTTTGTTGAACCATCCATCCACTACAACCCCCTCCCTCTGCAGTAACCACACTATTTCCTCCTTTGCGCCCAGTGGAAAAAGCCATAATACCTAGGGCCACTGGAGAAACAGCCACTAGAGCGTGAGCATTTGTCATTTTGAGACAGTTTTGGAAACAGCTGATGCTGTACTTTATCTTGGATGGACAGTCTCGGCTACCCACAGACCTCACTATGGACAGTTTTCCACCAAAGCCAAACAACACAGTTTGCTTAGTATTAATCTCAAATATTGTGCCCGGACTAGCAGCGAGTACTGGCAACCAATGAAGCTTGTTTCTCACAACATGGGTGTGATGGGGGGAAAGAGAGATTTTAAAGCCCAGAGTTTCCCTGCGAGAGCTGTCATTCACCCAAATGCTTGTCATTGGTGATTTTTTAGCTTGGCTGTAAGAGCTGACAATGTTCCTCATGGGACCTCTACCAAGAAGGCAGCCAGTTAAAGACAGAAAGCAGTACAGAGATATCAGTCCCTCCAAGTGTGCTGTGAGGAAACAGAGGAATCTAAATCAGGGCCTATATGATGAGCTGTGTGTTGCTCCCAAAGCAGTGTTTTTCTAATACGTAGGGTCTAATGATGCCCTCAAAGGTGCCTCATATATCACAGTCTAGAGTTATTAAGCCCACTGTCATAAAATACATGCTTGAGTAAATAAATTGCTGCAAGCGGTTTAGTCTCATGTGTGTCCTTGGTCAGAAAGGACTCCTGTAGGGCCATCTGACCGATTACAAGCATGGAAGATGTGGCTTTAAGTCAAGGCCTCGACACGTTAATCAGATTAGACTGAAGTTGCCATGTGTAGTATTTTAACCTCAATCACAAGCACATTAATTTGAAAAACATCATAATTACCATAAACAAACACGGCTTCGGCGGAGGAGACCGTCAGCAGCGAGGTACATGGCACTTAACTTTGTGTTGATGTGTTGGAAAATCTGCTGCAGGGCTTCCCCACTCAAAACAGGAACACCTTCCCTTTCCACTTCAACTGTTCAGATGTGAACCAGTGAATTATGCCCCCCCTAAAAAAAAGAAAAAACAGTGGAAATGTTTAATGAATTATCTGTGTTGTTGTAGGTTGATTTTGTGTTGCTAGTATAATCAGTGAATTGACTGTTTGTTTAAGCTCTAGCTAGACAGCTAGCCCTCTATGTCGACCCACAAACCGCTCGGATTGGTTACCTGTTTCTCTGGGGGGCGGGGGGACGACACACATACCAGGAGCTGAAAGTAACAACGTACATTCACTCAAGTACTGTCCTTAAGTACAGTTTTGAGGCACCATACTTTTTGGTCCTTGATTTTCAGATGGATAAACAAAGTATAATCATAAGATTTTTTGTCCCCAGTGGGAAATTCACAAGCTACTCAGCAGTATGTGACACATACTTCAATTTATAAGCATATAAGGTAGTTATCAGTAGCTCCGCCTTTATCAGCTGCAACGTTAAATGTGATGTACACAGTAATACAACATTAATCCAATCATATGATATACATTAATGCAAACTGTGTCATTCTGCATAATGAGTCATTTTACTTTTAGGACTCAGGGAGAAATGTCAGAACAGGGGAGGAGGTTCAGACACATCTCAGAGAGGTTAAAGTCCAAGAAAAAGGCTAGTCTCACACCTCCAGGTTGTGTGACTTGTCAGGCTGCTAACATGTTCCTGGTGGCATTTCCCGAGAGCTGTCACTCACCTATTAGTGCCTGAGCAGCAGGACATTTGGATGGCAGCAGGCTGGAAGTAAGGGGGCTGAGCTCAGGTTGATTCTCATTAGACCTCAATCTCTGCAGCTCCGATGGGTCCTGACAGATACGCAGGGTTGTAGATGGGAAATAAACCCACCTCAAGACTGAAGTTGAGAATGTAGTTCTTGAGAGGGAGGGAGGGAGAGATGATGTGGCTCCAAAGTTAATTGAACAGAATGTCAGAATTTGCTGTATTACAGATTATCACACGATGCTGCTCCAGTTCATTTTAAGGCCAGATCACAAATCACAAAAAAATATGCTTTTCCAAAATCTAGCAGTGCTGAGTATCTATGAGATAGTTGTCATCACCCTACTAAAATGGAGATGCATGGGAGCTACTGCTGAAAGCGTTAGAAATGACCACCATCACAGCGACATATCTTTAAGGGGAACCCCACTGATTTTACACAGCAGAGTCTATTTACATGCAGCAAATGCAGTGTTGGACAGTAACGCATTAAAGAAACCACCTCTAGCTGTCAGTAGGAAACAGAAATTGAACAGTTGTCTCCTGTAGTTGACATTTTGTTGAACCATCCATCCACTACAACCCCCTCCCTCTGCAGTAACCACACTATTTCCTCCTTTGCGCCCAGTGGAAAAAGCCATAATACCTAGGGCCACTGGAGAAACAGCCACTAGAGCGTGAGCATTTGTCATTTTGAGACAGTTTTGGAAACAGCTGATGCTGTACTTTATCTTGGATGGACAGTCTCGGCTACCCACAGACCTCACTATGGACAGTTTTCCACCAAAGCCAAACAACACAGTTTGCTTAGTATTAATCTCAAATATTGTGCCCGGACTAGCAGCGAGTACTGGCAACCAATGAAGCTTGTTTCTCACAACATGGGTGTGATGGGGGGAAAGAGAGATTTTAAAGCCCAGAGTTTCCCTGCGAGAGCTGTCATTCACCCAAATGCTTGTCATTGGTGATTTTTTAGCTTGGCTGTAAGAGCTGACAATGTTCCTCATGGGACCTCTACCAAGAAGGCAGCCAGTTAAAGACAGAAAGCAGTACAGAGATATCAGTCCCTCCAAGTGTGCTGTGAGGAAACAGAGGAATCTAAATCAGGGCCTATATGATGAGCTGTGTGTTGCTCCCAAAGCAGTGTTTTTCTAATACGTAGGGTCTAATGATGCCCTCAAAGGTGCCTCATATATCACAGTCTAGAGTTATTAAGCCCACTGTCATAAAATACATGCTTGAGTAAATAAATTGCTGCAAGCGGTTTAGTCTCATGTGTGTCCTTGGTCAGAAAGGACTCCTGTAGGGCCATCTGACCGATTACAAGCATGGAAGATGTGGCTTTAAGTCAAGGCCTCGACACGTTAATCAGATTAGACTGAAGTTGCCATGTGTAGTATTTTAACCTCAATCACAAGCACATTAATTTGAAAAACATCATAATTACCATAAACAAACACGGCTTCGGCGGAGGAGACCGTCAGCAGCGAGGTACATGGCACTTAACTTTGTGTTGATGTGTTGGAAAATCTGCTGCAGGGCTTCCCCACTCAAAACAGGAACACCTTCCCTTTCCACTTCAACTGTTCAGATGTGAACCAGTGAATTATGCCCCCCCTAAAAAAAAGAAAAAACAGTGGAAATGTTTAATGAATTATCTGTGTTGTTGTAGGTTGATTTTGTGTTGCTAGTATAATCAGTGAATTGACTGTTTGTTTAAGCTCTAGCTAGACAGCTAGCCCTCTATGTCGACCCACAAACCGCTCGGATTGGTTACCTGTTTCTCTGGGGGGCGGGGGGACGACACACATACCAGGAGCTGAAAGTAACAACGTACATTCACTCAAGTACTGTCCTTAAGTACAGTTTTGAGGCACCATACTTTTTGGTCCTTGATTTTCAGATGGATAAACAAAGTATAATCATAAGATTTTTTGTCCCCAGTGGGAAATTCACAAGCTACTCAGCAGTATGTGACACATACTTCAATTTATAAGCATATAAGGTAGTTATCAGTAGCTCCGCCTTTATCAGCTGCAACGTTAAATGTGATGTACACAGTAATACAACATTAATCCAATCATATGATATACATTAATGCAAACTGTGTCATTCTGCATAATGAGTCATTTTACTTTTAGGACTTTTAAGTATATTTCGATGCTAATACTTTTGTACTTGTGAGTAACATATTGAATGCAGGACTTTAACTTGTAACAGTGTTTTTACACTGTACCATTGCTGCTTTTACTTCAGTAAACAATCCGAGTACTTCTTCCACCACTGGAAATCAGTGTTTACACACCAACAGACCTGCAGTATATGAACCACTGATCAAATAAGATGTAGTGTGTCAGAGGAAAATTAACCTGCTTCATAGATACAACACTGGATTCTTGTCCATGTTGCTGTTTTCATAAAGTTAGAAATTTCAACTTTAATGTTCACAGCATAAAATTCAGTGTCATAGCTTTTCAGTTAACATGGAAACAAAACAGTGGTTGCAGAGCAGATTAAATCAGCAGTGTAATGGAATCCATGCAGTCTAGTGACCTGGCCACTGATCCTTGACTGCTACTCCTCAGTACTATTTATAGACGCTCCGTGGACACGAGCTGTGGTCTGTTCCACCTGGTTAACCCCTGGGCACATAACAAAAGTAGCAAACTGTGGCAACACCACATCTCCACTAGACATAGATGGCAATTGTTATGCTTTAAAGATCCCATTTTGTAAATTTAAAGGTACGTAACCAAAATGTGTTCTTGCTTGTTGCTGTGATCACACCATCAAGATTGTTTTGCACACCGAGGACATCTCTAGCATATTTGCTTTGTCCAGGCAGACGCACAGCTTTTCTCACTTCCACATGACATGACGCCCTTGTTTTCAGTCTGCAGATGTGAGACTGTGTGTTCAGATCGCCTGCACAGACAGGAATCACCCCGTTGCTATGGCGCTATATAGCCACAGTCCCTACAGAACGAATTAAACTGTTCAAAGAAAACCTGTGACCTTGATTTTAAACAGCAGCCCAAACTGTGAGCAACTGGTGGGTAGCTCACGATCAAGAACAAAGGAAAAAGCAGTGATTTCAACGTACTTGTGGTCTTACTGAGATTACACTGTTTATAGTGCACTGGGATTTGAGCAGATTTAAGGTATTAGAAGCAGAGTTGTTCATTTACCTACTTTGGTGTTTAAATATAATGAAGAAGGAAAAAGAGAAAGTCTAGACGAGCACTAAACCAGAGGAGGTAGCTTGAAATAGACAGGAGCAACTCGTCTCTATGGAAACCACAGGCGAAAACAGTGGCACACACTGCCGCGAAAGACATGCATGAGATGAGGATGAGAGAGACGGGAGCGGGAGAGCAAGGGTGAGACGAGAAAGAGGGCAGGATGAAAGAAAGACGGCGAGCTGTGGGAGCCGATGCCCCAGTGGGCATTAGTCTCACTGGCTTCATCTGTCTTTGAAAGAATTGATTTCATTTCACCAGGCGAACACAGTATTGTCCTTAAACACCACGAGGAGTCATTTCTCAAACACGGTGGTCCCGATGACACAATTAAAAGTTATCCCCGGTTAGAATACTCACAGTTCACCATTTACCACAGTTTTAGTGAAGTGACTAACTCACCTGTCACCAGCAGTCGACAGGTTAATGCTTTCCCATTCTGAGTTCAATGTGTTTTCACTGTAGAGGCCGAGCTATAGACCAGTGAACTGAGGAGAGCCTTACCTCTGTAGAGGCTGGCTAATGACCAGTCAGTCAGGATGTAACTGTCATTGTCATGTCACTTTCTATTTGTGACCAAACAAATCTCAAAGGAGAATTAGGTCCTGTGTTGTTTAGTATGGAAGCTAATTTGTGGCAATGGATGAAAAGCAGAATACAGAATATAAATCAAAATACCTATGTCAAAAATGTGACAAATAGCCAAAACTGTGACTTGCAGTAGTACCCCCCAGAAACTGGTTTACTGACATCATCTAACTTTATTTAACAAAAAAACATTGAGACTTTTCCCCGTTTTATTTTTTACATCAAGAAATATTTGATCAGAGATGATAAGACTGAGGATCTGTTAAACTTCCATTTAAGACTCAAGATCCAATCATGAAATTATCAAAAATTCTTGAAATTCTGTCTGCAAGAGGACAATTATAATGTGATTTTAAAAAGTGTTCTTTCTATCCATGCACTTTATGGAAGCTTTCCACTGTGGCTGAGGTTTTAAAAATGTATTGACCTTATTAGCATGGCAGATATACAGGCTTTCTACCTGACGCTTGCTGAATTACAGCTGAGCCACTTCTGAGACGAGTCATGTTTCAGTCATGAGGAGGTGTTTAGGATTGCTTCATGATTCTGATGTGGCTCCACTGTATCACAGGAATTCTTAACCCACAAGTCGATTCTTGACACATCAACTTATCCTATTTAGATTGTGAGGAAAAGATTTTAAAAAGCAAAGAAAATAGGAACATCTACCGATTTGATTCAGTCTATTCTCAACTCTGCTGTGCCACATTCAAAACAAATCCCCGCTGTGGGTGTCTAATAATAGACAGGATTCATGCAAGAATGGGGACATCTACCCAGAATACCTCGTATGCATTACTAAAGGTGATTAATAAACCTGTACCAATGTGTTACATCGCCACTGACTTCTGCCTGGGTCACCCCAGCACTGACAAGCAAATCATCATATAGTCACAAACGGTTCTTTTTGCAGAGCATTCCACTTCCCCTCCTCACATGTGTGTTACCTTCCTAGGCATCACCACAGTGCTGACCATGACCACCCTGAGCACAGTGGCCAGGAACTCACTCCCTAGAGTGTCCTACGTGACGGCCATGGACCTGTTCGTCACCGTCTGCTTCCTGTTTGTCTTCGCCGCCATGATCGAGTACGCTATGCTCAACTACTACTCCAACAGTATACGCAGACCTCCTGCCAAGACGCAGAGAATGGTAAGCCTGTGCTGAAAGTGTGACAAATAGGCTGGCACGTATTAGCTCTGCATCTGCTTTTTATTTACGTTGACGCCCACCTTCACTAGAGCTAGTTCTTCTTTGAGCACAGCTGAATACAACATTCAGACCAAACTACATGCTTTAATATCTCATTAGTTTAATGGCATGAGGTTCACAGGCTCCAGCAACCTCCCTCATGGCACCCACGGGATCAGTCACTACGGTCCTTATCTAGCTGCCCAGACATGTCCCGTGTGCCTCTGCATTGACGCCTGGGTCTGGTTGTCCAGCCCTGGTGTCATCTAAGTGTTGCTTCAGAGGCTTTTTAACCTGCTGATGGTCAAATTCTTGTTACCTTTTCATGAATGATGGCCGTTAGGTCTTCATAAACTCATGCACATGGTTTTTGTAGGTGAAGGATGTGTGTGCCTGTGCAAATGTGCAACTGAGTCTCTTCTGTGTGAAAGTCTGATGCACTGTGTGGGCACTCTCGAGGCTGCACCTGCCGTGAACACTGGAATGGCGGGGGCACACACTGCGAGTGAGT
>NW_018127896.1:3710532-3719689 GCF_001952655.1 Monopterus albus | reverse complement strand
CCTGCCGTGAACACTGTAATGGCGGCGACACACACTGAGACTGATTCACCACTGCTGCTGTCATTCCCCTCTCTCCAAATTCTTTCCCTCTTTATTATTTCCTCCCAGTGTAGAGGAGTTCTGCCGAGTGTGTCTCAGGGCTAAAAAGATTGTCACTTCAGGCTGAACAATTAAGTTGTGTTACATTCAGTCCACACCCCGCCGCATTTCTGGCTCTCAGCTGCATTCTGGTCACATCTGTCTGTGGGGAAGCCTCAGATTTCCCCTCCCCACCTGTACCACCCACTCAGTCAGTCCTCTTACTCCACATCTAACTCTCCTCCCCTCCCATTCTTCCTTTAAAAGCATAGGACTGGAAAACGGGTGAAGATTTTGCTCCAATTAAGTTGTCCCACACGATTTTATTAATCATCAGGGAGGAAGTCGCAGCATAACTTTTCTCAGCAGGACTTTGATTTCAAGTCTAAAAAGTCAGGCTATGCCTGCATTTTGTGACTTTAAATCAATAAATATATTAATACTTTTTTGCAAATCAGTAGCTTTACTTTAAATCTATTTAATCATAAGTACTGCAGTTTATTTTGTTTATAAAATGCATTTCTGTGAGTGAATTCGAACTTTTGAGAACTGGTGTTGCAAAAGCATTTTGTTGTTTCTTTATTCTGAGTGGACCACTGTAGAGAATGGTTCGAGATCTATTCAGCACATTGATGCAGGAGTTCGATGGAGTTGTTCAGCAGTCCAGAACATCAATACATGTCTGGGCTTTGTGCCATTTTGCCATTAATCAACTCCAGAAAGAATGATACACCAGTGAGAGAGTTTCTCCGCTGCAGGGTCGGAGTGCAACACAGCAAAATGGCAATAATGTTCCATTCTTTCCATGTAAAGATACAGATTCACCGCTCAGAGTTCCTGGTTGTTTTTGTAACAGTTGGTCCTTGATTTCAGATGGATAAAGCTGGCTTCTTATTTCTAACCAGTGATTTTCTGGTTGAACTGACTTCATGAACTGGAGCTGCCTAACTAATTAAGCTAATGTGAACTCAATGAGTTGGCCTAAAACACTGGGTCCTATGGACTTTCCATGTTTTGAAATTTAAGAGGCATTACTGTAAATATACGCTTGATGGCTAGGTCCATGCTATTCTGCTAAGAACTGATCCAAAATGTCCCGTGCACAAACTAAAAAGTCACTTCATCATAACTTTCTCTCTATCATCTCATGCAGGCCTACTCATCTCTCAACATGAGTCGCACCCCTCGGACCAACTCCCTCTTCTGGCATGACTACGATGACAACTGCCTGTACGAGTGCCTAGATGGGAAGGACTGCAAGAGCTTCTTCTGCTGCTATGAGGAGTGCAAAGAAGGCGGCTGGAAGCAGGGACGGATCCATGTCAACATCCGCGAGCTGGATTCTTACTCCCGGGTTTTCTTCCCCACCTCCTTCTTGCTCTTCAACATTGTCTACTGGGTCAGCTACCTCTATCTCTAGTCGGCACCATTGTGCATCATGGCTCGTGATATGAGGTCAAAACTAAGCATGGAGCACAAAATGAGGTGGATCCACTCTGTTGGAATCGGAAAAGATATGCTGCTGTGCACCCTGGGAAGGCCACAATACCATGAGCAGCAGCAGTAGAACAAGTTGCCAGCATTAACATGTATGCATAGGTCCTGTACATGACTCTGAGAAACCAAGCAAACGGGCAGCAGTGACTTCACAGTTGTTTGGGGATGGAGTTGCACTGCTGAATCTTGGTCGTCGAGATGACGAAGCACCCATAGTGCCTTCTTTAGAAAGGGTGCAGCACAGAGAGAGACGCAGCTTCAGAGCCCCTGCTGTTATCTTTGTTGCTTCATCCAGCACGTCGCAACATGCCGAGTTGTTTATTCTTTGATTGAACAAACCCAGAACACAGTAGTCAGCGCTGGAATACTAACAGTCACCATTCGTTTTATAGCAATTTAGTTTTTGTTCTACCTTAGAAATCCTACTCCTTTTTAATAACAGTAATGTTTTCTTCTTCCTCTTATTAGAATTAGTTGTATTTTCTAGCCCACATCTGTTGTGCAGTGTTAAAGATGAGTTAGCACCAGGGCCAGTGGTTGTCTGGTTTGTTTATTTAAGTAAGTGAGCTTCTGCTCATGATGCTTTATGGCCAGGCCATGCAGTTTACAGCAGATGCCAAGAAGGTCTGGGTGTTTTAATGAATGCTGGATTATATTCTTACACGTCAGATATATCCATCCATCCATTATCTATACTGCTTATTCCTGAAAAAGGTCACAGGGCTTTGGAGCCAGTCCCAGCTGACACTGGGCGAGAGGCGGGGTTCACCCTGAACAGGTCGCCAGTCTATCACAGGCATATTAAGTACACATATTACTGTAAATGAATAAACAGATTAGAGCACTGCTAATTTTCTCCTAACAGCTATATGAACACAGTTTATTTTACACACTTCTGTTTATTTTAGTTTATGTTTTTATATAGGGCCTTAAAAGAAATATATAATGTACATTTTCAGACAATGGCTGTATCTTCTCATTTAACTCTTGGCAAGAAAGCAAGTGAACTATTCTTAATTTCTTTTTGGGTTTGTTGTGCTTTCGGGTACATAAAAAAAGAGAAGTCACTGGCATTGCTTTCAGTGGAGAGTTGTGGGTAAACAGAAATCATTGTTTTGGCATGAAAATAGCTCAATACTAATATGCAGGATATTGACACAAACTGAGCTACAGAAGCTTTAATGTTGGCCATGAGTCACTTGTGTCCTGAAGCACACACTTACATTAGAGTCTTGCCACCCAGGTTCAGAAGTCGAGTACATAAAACCTCCTGTGCCTGGCCGGCAGTGACCACAGGTACTGTACCATAGGGTTTATACACTCCATGCTATACACAGTGCGGCATTGTAAAATGGATGGCTCTTGACGGAACCCCACATCTCCTCCATAGACACGTAACACTGATGCCGGAACGTTTGGGGAGGCATTCGGACAAAGGAGTTCAGACATGGACGGACTTTGCCGCTTTAGGCAGTTTTGTTCAGTGTTCTTTGGTGTTTTTGCAGTTGTTTGGCTTTGTAGAACAATCAGACCCCTTTCCTCCTCCCTCAATGCACACACACTTTTCCCCCAGTATTTGTATGTTCAGAGAAAAGCTTTTCTGTACGATGTATCTAATTAATGTTTCTATTTTCATACAGTTATATATGGAATGTATATTAGGCCAGTAGCGAGTCCGGAGCCAGCCTGCTTCCACTTCAGTCAGTTCAAGCGGCATAAATGAGTTTATATTTAGGGGTCCAAAATATTCACAAAGGCCTCTAGACACATTTGTGTCTTGTTCAGAGATTTGTAATCACGAATCAGATTGGCTCAAGTGATGCTAGAAAACCAGCGGCAGGGCTGTGGTCCTGTGGCCCATGACTTTGTTGATTTAGTACATGAACTCATATGAGACAGTGAAACTTGATTAGTATTTGGACATCTATCTGTCTGGCTGTCTATGAACTGACTGAACTGAACAGAGCTTGGCCCACATCGCAGCAAAGCTCTCCTCACCTCTGATATTTCTACTACACTTTATAAGTGTCTTAGTCTGTTGGGATACTTCAATAAAACAAAATCACAATTTTCTACGCGTTACTGAGAATCACCTGTGTGTTTCAACTGACTGCGACTTGTGTTTGTTAAGCCTCTTTGGATGTAGAGTACTAGCCCAGGATCAGCACTGGTAAGCATAATGAAGTCCCTCTGCCAGAGACCTCATCACCCCCCATTAAAGTAGAGCGGTGCTTCATTCATGCCAAGGTGTCATGAAATCATGTATTATTGCTATTTCATCCTGCAAACCAATTTTGCTTTGATTGTCAGTGAGGTCCCTGGAGAGCGAGGCTGTACACGGAAAGCCACTCTGATCCTGGATCAGCACTCTGAAGGGAAATATTTTATTAAAATGGGATCTAGGGTGAAAATAGGTATGTTTTTTCTAGTGCGTGGTACATTGCTGATATTAATAAAAGATGTTTTGGTCAAGTGCTACTGTGAAGTGTTTTTGTGTGAAGCGTCCTCGTGTTGTCTACAGTAACACTGATTTATGCATTTTGTTCATACACAAATATTCTCACAGATTCTCTTAAATTTCTTGTATACAGAGCCCCCTAAGGGTCATGGCAGTGGGGTTTTTTTCTCATCTACTTTTGCATTCCCTCACAATACTTTTTGCACATTTCTGATAAGTTTTGCCCAGCGCAACACCACGGTGGCTATGGATCGGTTCCCAACGTGGCATTAACTATACTGATATAATATTACTGCTCAGTAATATTATATCTTCTTTTTTCTTTTGGGCATAATCTGATACTACTGTAGGCTATGTGTAATCTTATCACACAGGCCTACTCATCTATATAAGCTGTAAGATACAGGACTACAGACAAGTATGTGATAAGATTATACAAAACATATGTGCTATACTCCTGTAGGTTATGTGATAATATTTCAGCAGTATTGTAATATGTACAAAATTAAATGCATGAAATTTTCACCATCATGCATGAACATAGTGAAAACATGAAAGCAAGACTTGGAGTTCTGTATGTTTAGGCCTATCTGTGTATTCTGTTATCTGCCCATAGATGCAGCTCTTATGATAAGTGTGATCACAAACAAACAAGAATAATATCTGAAATGCTGCTGTATATGATAATGCTGCATATGCCGTTTGAGTTAGCACGTTACCTAATCTGAACACAAAAGCACCTGTAGCGCTTCTTTTTTGTATAATCACTAGTGATCATCATCAGTACTCAGTTTATGAAAAACCGATAAAGAATCTTTATCAGTGAGGCTGTCAAGAAGACAGTGAAGGCATGTGAGCAGATGAGATAATCAGTAGATGTAAGAACTACAGGGCAAAATGTTTTAAGTGTGAAAATGAGATCTTTAGCAGCTGCTTTTGTCCGTTTCACGTGCCCACGCATTAACACGCCATTAAATTCACCTGCGGTGCAGTCACGTGGGGGGCGGGCTTGTTGCCCATTCGTCACTAAGCGAGTGACGTCAGACCGCCATCAAATTAAATATGGCGGCACTTCTGACCTGTCATTCTCTTAGATGGACTATGTGCTCCTCCCGAGTCACAAGTTTGAACAACGCTGCCGGTTGTTTGCTGCGATAGTTTGTGGGGCAGGTTTAATGTTGTTTTGTGAGTCATTTATTCTTTCACGAAGTGTTTTCATTAATCATGTTTTAATATCGGTGTGGACGAGCTCCCAAAAGCAGCTGCTGCTTCACTTTGTCCCGTATAACTTTGGCTAGATGAAGTTAGCCAAGCCACCAGAGAGGTACTGTTGTCATTGTAGCTAAAAAAAATGTATTTAAACCCGTATACTTCAGGTTCCAATGACTTGTACTGTCTCCACGTTCAAATATCTTGAGCGTTACCTGTCCCAAGTTACGTGAAGTGTTCAGGTTGAACCTTTCTCCTGTGATGGATTATGAGCCTCAGCTTGTGCCTCACATGAGTCTACACCGGAGTCACAGACGACCCTTCCGCTGAGCTGCGGAATTGATCCATGGCGACAGTTATAAACTATTTTTAGTGAGTTTCTTGATAGTCTAATTTTTCGCTGGACTGATGCTTCTGCAGCGTCTGAGGATTTGAGAAGTGGCTTCAGAATCTAGACGAGTCCTGTCAAACAATGGTTCCGGTTAAAACGCTCAGCCGTGTGTCAGTTCCGTAGCTCAGCAGCCGATTCGTCTCTGTGACTCGGTGCATGTAATACGAGGGGCCCAAGCTGAGGCTCCCGGCTCCACTTGACTGTATTTTTAGTGGTATTAACTTCACTTTTTCACCACTGACTGAAATGTTTTTCGTGGACAGGCTGAGCCGTCAGTCAGTATATACACGACCTCCGGGCACCGCGCTCCTCTGTCCATGTGGACAATATTAATTGTGATGAAGTGTTGATGTCTGACAGCTTCAAAGAGTCAGTATTATGTCAAACAGGGCTTGGTGACGTATGTTAGCTGTGCTCTGTCCTCCTAAAATCTGTTCTGCCACTATGACCTCAGATGTTCAGATTTGGCTGAATTCGTCTCCGTGTGCTCTTCTTGCTCCTGGCAGCAGAAGCAACAGCAACTTTTTCTTTTTCTGTGGTACAGTGGGTCAGGTAACCTTAGCACTTTTTTTGGTTTAGGATGACTAATGTTGGGCCTTGTAAGAAAATTAAACGGGTGTCCTCTCTTGTGTCAACTTAACTGTTGAATTTGTTCTTTTGTCCATGTTTAGGCTTTGAGGTGAAGCAGAAAATGTGACCCTTGTGAGAGCTGTTTCCAGTCCATGGCTGTGGCAGAGGAAGACTTGTCGGGAAGGACTCCACAATCAGTGTGGAGTCTCAGTTTGGAGGAAGGGTCTGACTCATTTCAGGTAAAAGTCATAATGTTGACATGGGATGACTGTTTCACAGACATTTGTTTGTTTAATTTCCCCAGTCCTACAAACCTTGGAGCCTCCTGTGATGTATCTGTGGCTGTGTGAGCAACAAGTACAGTCTGAGTTTACCACACTTTTTTTTTGTCCACAGTCCAGAAGCTGCTTGGGTGATGTCCATGTGCTTGACAGACCAAGCCACCACACTTTGTCCAGGTAAGTTTCTTTTTAAATGGTTGTTTTTCTATTGTGTCCATAGTTTACAGTTGCATATAGTGAGAACTGATCATTATCAAGTAAAAATGAGTTGCATATAGAGTGAGGGCTTCTTCCAGCTCATTGACTTAAAACCTAACCCCAGTACAATAGTCAATGCAAACAAACCCCTTGAGTCCTGTCACTAAGCACAACACACAATGAACACAAGCTTCTTTCGCCACTCTTCCAAGGCAGCAGCCGTTTCTGCAAAGAAACAGCATGAATACAATAAAACAAAGTATATAAATTACTACCTATGTGAAAGTGGCCCTTCAAACACAAATTAAATTGACCTTGAGTGGCTGGTTACACACATCTCCACAAAAGACAAAGTACTCTACTACCAACTTACACATGAATAAACTGACAAGCCAATGAAACCTGTAATTCAATGCAACACTTCCACATCTGTTCATGAAGCTCAAAACGTCTGAAATTCTCAAATGTATAAATTCAACAATTACAGCCCTAATTGAAGGTGGTGGAGTAGCAGGTTGCAGGCGTGAGTATTAGAAACACTCCTGAATACCATGTAGTCCAGTACACCACCACCTTTAACTCAGACATAACTGACTTATACATTTGAGCTTCATAAACAGATGTAGAAGTGTTGCACTGACAGGTGTACCTAATAAAATGGCTGCAGAGTGTAGAACACATTTAAATAAAAGGTTTGTACGTCACCTGTTAAGGACTATGCTGTCGGCTCTCTGAAACAGGCTTCTCTCTGCAAGGTCATCTGTCTCTCACACAAATCAGTCATTAAGAGGCTTTACTGATGAACAGCTTCCACATAGACGTGGAGTGAAATGCTAAACTTGCCTCACTACTTTGTGCTCCTCTCACTCGTCATCAGGTGTATCCCTGAGGATGGGGCTCGCTGCCAGGCAACTCAAATACTGTGGACGTTCTGGATCAGCAAAGGAGATTCCTCTCCATGGCTGCTGATCGGGTGGCTACAGAAAAAGGGCTGGTTAAAACTGGGATTTCTAATACATTTGACATTTTTATATTAACTTACTGTTTCAATAAATATGTTTTTTTGTGATGAACCTCATTGTGCTTCTAGAAAGGCCTTAAAAATATATAGTGAAATTTAACCTGCTGTTCTGTTCAGGTTTTGTTTACACTGGTGGTGTTCGTGGGTGTCCTGCACCTGCATCATCTTTTGGCTTCGTAACTCAACGTAATCAAAGATATTTAATCTAAAACAATGAATTTTAATCTAAAACAATGTAATAATCAACTAATAATCACATGTTTACATTTGCCCTTTACCTTTGTTAAATTACATTACATAAGGGTTAAAACTATTATGCTCATTTTTTTGTTAGACGAAGCAACAAATTTACAAATAAAGCAAGATTTCTCACAACTGCTGACTTTTATTTGAACCTCAGTCATTTCAAACATTCAGGACAGTTTCCACAGCACAAGCTGAACACACACTAACCATTTTGGTCTACACAACACAGCCCCACTGAACACAGACAAACCTATACATCACATGATCTGTGGTTTTTGGCCACAGATTTTCCCATCCCTGTGCAGTGTACTCATCAGAACAACATTCTTGTCTTTCTTTGGCACATAGGACACCAGGGACGTGTCAGCCGTGTACACAAACTTGGAAGACTTCACAGCCCTGTCCTTTGTAATCAATAGTTGAGGTGGGAGCTCTGACTTGTTTTTGCGAATAGTTCCCACCATGGTCAGCTTCCTCTTCAGGAGCTCCTGTCCCAGCTTGTGCGAGGTAATTGTTGCACATGATATTGTGTCCACTGAGCTTCTGAGTCAGGTCCAGGACAACTCTCATCCCTTGATTTATCTCTGGGGCTCCTCCGTCAGGTTTTCCTGTGTAGACTTGTAAGTTCCAAACATACGAGGTTGTGGCATCACAGGCAGCCCAGATCTCTGTGCCATATTTTGCTGGTTTGGATGGCATATACTGCCTAAAGGGGCAGCGGCCCCAAAATGGCACCAGCTGCTCATCAACGATGACATGAGGCCCAGGGTTGTAAAACAGGGGGAGGCGGTGCACTGTCCTGATGGCAGCTAGCTTGTCTGCCTCTCCTTCCATCTCAGTGTGCAGTCATTGAAAATGTGTTCTGATATATGTTCTTCACACAAAATGAGCCAAGGCCATTGAGTCTGAGCTTGAAAAATTAATTACGCGTACGTTTTTTCTTTAGATAAAAAGTGAAACCGGGTGTAAAAAACCCGAACAGAACACAAACTATTTGTATTATAGTCTATGTGTTACCCATCATACACAGCTTTAAACATCACTACTCAAAAGTGTAAAGCCATACTGAAACCATAAGAATATTAATAACAAAAAACTAACTCAATAGAGAAAGTTGAACCTTTTTAGGAATTTTATTGAGATTTTAAAAGAGTAGTAATTAATTACTACAGGTAATTAATTTGGGTGTTACTAAATTACATGACACA
>NW_018127896.1:3709422-3709951 GCF_001952655.1 Monopterus albus | reverse complement strand
TAAAACAGACCAGAGTGAGTCTGAATAATGTTTCCTTCCTGGCTGGGTCGGGTGTAAAAAACCCGAACAGAACACTTTGTATTTGTATCATAGTCTATGTGTTACCCATCATACACAGCTTTAAACATCACTACTCAAAAGTGTAAAGCCATACTGAAACCATAAGAATATTAATAACAAAAAACTAACTCAATAGAGAAAGTTGAACCTTTTTAGGAATTTTATTGAGATTTTAAAAGAGTAGTAATTAATTACTACAGGTAATTAATTTGGGTGTTACTAAATTACATGACACATAGGCAAACAACCACTCACATTTACTCCTAGGGGCAATTTAGTCTCCAATCAACCTAAGCTGCATGTCTTTGGTATGTGGGAGGAAACCGGAGCGCCCGGAGAAAACCCACGCAGGCACAGGGAGAACATGCAGACTCCACACAGAAAGGCCCCTGGTCGGCCCGGCCTGTGAGGCAACAGTGCTAACCACTGCGCCACTGTGCTGCCCTGATTAATTTGTTTTCTTTACTAA
>NW_018127896.1:3704142-3707345 GCF_001952655.1 Monopterus albus | reverse complement strand
GAAGCACCTGCGTGCTGGATACGTACAGAACACAGTACACGCAAACTTTACTGTGATTTTCTACAATTTTCTAACTCCACCAACCTGAGTGCGTCTTCTTTTCTGCTGTTTGCGGTGTTTGGCATCCCAGTGTTGTATTATTGCCATCTTGTGTCCGTAGTCGCCGTCACTGTCCCATTAACCAAAATTCTGTCTATTAGCCATGTTACCTTCAAGTAATCTAAAAACACTCTCCTCCCTCTTCCACTCCTCTCGAATTCTACTGCACTCTCAAAACGTATTCCTACTCAGCCATATTTGAAACACAGTAAACACACCTACCCCCTTCCACTGAATATTTCCTGCATGAATGATGATTTATTGCTTTTGATTCTTGACAAACATCACAATAGCCTGTAGGGTGTTTTCCAATAACAGACAGTGTACTATTAAGGTTACTGTGTCCAGTTATGTTCTACTAATTATTACTTGTTCTCTCCTCACTGTGCTTCTGTATCCTATATACAGTAGATTCCTTCCCTTAGTTTCACTACCCCACTTCTGTTGCCATTCTTGTTAAACATTTCCCAGTATCCCTGCATGTGCCAGAACCTACTTTGTGTTAGAACCTTATTGTAAAGCATGCATCAATGTACTGGAATTTAAAATGAACTCTTGTTTGTTTCTGCCTACAGCATAGGACTGGATGTCTGCAAGGACCTGCTGCCACAATTTGGAAGAAGTGTCAGACTCATTTGACGTAGAATTCATTTATTTATATAATGTTGACATGGAATGAATCTTCCACTTACAGTTGTTTCATTTCCTCAGTCCTACAAGTCTTCAAGAGCCTCCTGTGATGTCCTCCGTGGCTGCTTGACCAACACAAGTGCATCCTCCTTACGGGCACAGATTGTGACCATTGATTTATTTAATCTTTATTAGTTTATGGCATGGAGTGTTTCTTTCACACTGACACTTGTTTTACTTCTTCTCTACAGTCCTGAAGCTCCTTGTGTGATGTCAGGTGTCCATCTGGAGTATGAAACTGGACAGCGGCAACTTCCTCAGTCAGTCTTTCAAGACAGCAGCCATCTCTGCAAAGGACACAGCATGAATAGGAAACCATAACCCAGCTATGGGAATAAATACTCACTAAACTAACTATAAATTGTTGAAGTGCATATAAACACTCACAGCCACTCATTTAGTACAAATTATAGAACTCCTAGTAAAAAGTGGTGTTGTACCAGCTTACATGGCCAAACATAACTGAATTTATACATTAATGATTGTATAAACACAACTCAGCTATGGGAATAAACTAACCAGCCAATACATTAAGTACAACTAAATGCAACACTTCCACATCTGTGTTTATGAAGCTCAAAAGATCGGAAATTGTCAAACATATAAATTAAATGGCTGAAGTCCTAATTAAAGGTGGTGTTGTACCAGGCTACATATGTACATAAGAGTGTTAGGAACACTCCTCAATATCATGTAGTCCAGTACAACACCACCTTTGATTCAGACATAACTGACTTTATACATTTTCAGCTTCATAAACACATGTTCAGGTGGAAGTGTTGCATTGACAGGTGTACAAATAAAGTGGCTGCTGAGTGTGACATTTAAATAAGAAAGGTTTTGTCCTTCACCTGTTGGAGCCTCTGAAGATGTCTTCAGTGGGCTCAGCTTCACGTCTTCATCCTTTATGAAGTCATCTGTGAAACACAGAGAACAAACCGTCATTAAGAGGCTTTACTGATGAATAGCTTCCACATAGATACGTGGAGTGAAATGCTAAACTTACCTCACTATGCTGTGCTCCTCTCACTCGTCAGGGGATGGGGCTTGCTGCCAGGCGGCTTTTGGAGTTCTGGAAATGGAGGAAAAACACTGGTGTGGTGTCGTTATCCAGACTCAACATGAGACCAGTTCTGCTGCAAAAACTTGCTTGTATGGGCGACTCAGATACGGTGGACGTTCTGTATCAGCAAAGGAGACACAGGACAAATTACCACTTCATCTTCAGGAGATTCCTCTCAATGGCCTTGACATCCTTAACCTCATTGTGCTTCTAGCTAAATACTATATACATAAATGCAAATTTAATGGTAATAAACCTATATTTTGTTCTTTTATGAAGGACTTGAAAATACTGTATATAGCGCACTAATTTCTTCACATGTGAACTCAAAGGCTATGAAAACTAGGAATCTAATTAACAGATACATCTTTGTTTTCTGTTATCGGATTTTTTTTTTTGCCTTTTCTTTCTGTCTGTATACACAGATCCCCTCCACATGTTACAGACTGCACTGTGCAATTAATTGCTTCCTGCTGTTTATATAAAACTTTTAATTGCTTAAGAAAACATTTTCAAAAGTAACAGCCACCCCATCTTTTCACCAGATCTTACCAGAATAACATTTTTTCTTAAATGAATGTAAAATGTAGCTACTAATTTTTATTTTCGGCATGATATTACTAAACAAATTTTACCTAAATGTGAAGTAGATTTATTGCACTTTACATCATTCAACACATTTTATCACAAGCTTTGAAATCTCAAGTCAGCTACACCTTGAAAACGCTGTATGCTCTCTCCTCAAAACCTGCTCCAGCCAATCAGACACCCCGCAACTAACTGGCTCCATTTTTATTCCTGGGGGCCTAGTTCCCAGCCAAAAAATAGATTTTGGTCGATAACGCCTTCCTCTGTTTATCTTCACCACATATGTTGCTACTGATTTATAACTTCATTCCATATAAAGTACTTCTGCTTTGCTTGCTGAAATCAGTAATTCCACTTGATTATCTTTTAATCCCTGTTTTGCCAGATAATCCACCCTTTCATTCTCTTGCAACCCCGAGTGAGCTGGTACCTACTGAAACTCCACCTCCACTCCCAGTCTGTTGTTTTAGTTTTGTAAGTTCATCATGAACAGATTATTATTAAATAAATAAGAATTTATGACTTAATGCCTTGCGGTGAACGACAGAGTTCTCTTTTAGACCTTTCAACTGTAAGGGGGTGTTCCGAATACTTGCACACCCCTTCTCAGGCTGGTTCCTGAATTTAGAGGCCATTCTGATCCTCTGGTGGACTTTATCAGGCCACAAACAGGCTTTTGTATTTTGATGGGGAAGAATTAGTGGACTTAAAGATGTGTTCACTAAATTGGTTTTTATTTGTGATTTGAGATTGATTCAGCAGG
>NW_018127896.1:3685807-3704110 GCF_001952655.1 Monopterus albus | reverse complement strand
TTGGACAGGCAAAAATGGCATGGTAAAGACAACATCAATGTAATATTAGGCATTACTGTAAGACATTACACACAGATGTGAAGGAACATATTAAAGGATGCTGCTTTGTGGCACAGAGGAATTAAAAATACAGATACAGTATTTTCTTAGATATATTCATTGTTGGTTTTGGTCTTTTATTTGGAATTTCTGACTGGCTCCTCAGCAGCTCCAAATCTAGTTTGCATGCCGGTGTGATGTTATAAATGCTATGAAAGGCAGCCTTGCACAAAAAGCTGACATGGTGACATGTGTTTTTAGCCGGTGGTTGTTCCACTAACTGATAAACAACCGGTGGTCCGCGTTGAACCGAGGAAGGTAAATGAAGTGAAGCGCCCATACATGCATTTCATTATCTCGACCTAGCGTTCCCTCGTGCTCTCCCCAAGTCTCTTGTTGCACCTCAGGCCCTTGAAGGTATCTGAGTTTCTGATTGCTTCAACAAACGCGTTGAATACAGTGTCACTTTGGGTGTTGGTCAAAGCATGAAGGAATGTCACCAAGCGACCACGGCCATCAGTTCCAGCGTGGATCACACTCCTCCATCTGAGAAGGGAGAAAACATGATTATGTGAAGATTCACAAACAGAAAAACTTACTGTGCACTGAGTAATTTTAAAATAGGTTTTTATTGTGATTCAGATATTTCAGTTAAATACATATGTCATCTGCAAGCATCAGCTGTGCAATTTGGGATAAAAACTAAGAAATGTGCAATGTTTTATACAAAAGTAACATTTAATGCCAAAAAGTCACAATACTTGTTAGCCAGAATACAAATATTGTTTATTTGTTCATAATGGTAAATAAATACGCATCGGTTTCCCGTCATTATTTTCTGATAAGGCAAAAAACGAGTGAGATGGAACTGCTGAATGCTGCTATCACATCTCTGCTGGTGATATGATCCTTTCTTGTGAAAATATGAAAAAAAATTGCAGTGTTCATTATTAATTTTCACTTTCTCAGCCGTCTGATTTTACTTCCCTAACAGCAGGAACAGCACGAGAGAGAAAAAGAGATGCGTTTTTGCATGTGACTGAAGATGATGCCATCAGACGATTTTGGAACAGAATGTGAAATTCATGTGGTCAGTAACAGGCTGCTCATTTCCAACAAATCATCTAACTCAGTGTGTTTCAAGATCAAGATGATAACGAATCTCCTTTGTCAGTATCTAGAAGGATTAAATCATTACAGTTATGCAACACTGAACTGTGATTGAGCCTGGTGACTCTGATGATATCAACCGAATTCAACAAAACATTCATTAATTTGATGCAACAAGAAAAGGCTGTAATAAGACCTGCTCAGCTGAACAGAAATAAAACACACAGGACTCCAGGACTGGGTTGTACCAGCTATTCTTAATCTTGTTACTAAATTAGGATGTCTGAGTAGCTACAAACTAAATTCAGACTAGTAATTTTACTAAATCAGGTTCCAGGGTTGAAACTTTAAAACATCTTAGTTGCAAAAGATAATGTGTAAATCGTTTGCTAGGAAACATCTACTACAGCTGATTCAGTGTTTTGTAGACTTTAAAAATAACATTTAAAAAACGCAACTAAACACCTGACTGAATGGATAAAATGCAGTGCCTCTCTAGCTTGAATTATTTATCAGTAAGTTACTTCCTAGGTCTATGTTACTGCACTTCTCTGGAGGGATTTTATACTGCAGCCATACTACTACTGTTGGGAGGCAGCGGTACAGAGTCAAACTGATAGCAATACTCAGTTTTCCTAATTATAATGAAACAACCATTTCAGCATTTGATATGACTGAAAACATCTGCTCCTCAGTATACCCATCTATATCAATAATTCCACAGCAAATTGCTGCGCGGTTGTTGCATGAACGGCTGTTGTCACACTCTTTTATGTCTGAGAGCACAAATGGATACTTGACAGCAATTTTATAACAATATGAAGTCTGAAATTTGTCAAATAGCTGAATGTAAATGTCTTAAAAGCACAAGAATATGTTTCATAGTCTAAGGAATATTACAAGTAATTTAACAGTCTGTGTTTGGGCACAGGTACCTGACCTACTCGGTGTGAATCAGCTATGCTGTCTGGTGCTAAAATAGCCCTAAAAACACAGTCTGAGCTGGAAGGTTGGGTGGCAACAGCCTGAGGGATACAGACACATTAAACTGTTGCTTCAAAGACTCAGATGAGTTTGAGAGTATTTAATTGTTAATAGAGGGTAAATGTGAAAGTCACAGTAAAAGACATCACTTAAAAAAACCCCATTAAACTGACTTTAATCAAGGCAGTTAACCGGGAGCTGCTACGTTTGTGATTCATGGATCAACAAACCCGGCTTGTCTAAATAAAGCAATCTGATATTCTGAGGAGTTTAAAATGAAAACTGAGTATGTTGGTCTCATTACAGTTGCAAATTGGATAGTGGAATTGAAGGAATGTGCCGCCTGCACAAACATATCGACATTTGGCCCTTGTTGGAAGGTTTTTATTAATGGAAACTCGAGGGAAATATGTTTGTTGGTGAGGTTTGACAGCCATATGCAGACATTCTGACAACTCAGCAGTGCAGAGAGACAGTGGGGGGGCACCAGTCTGGGCATCAACTCACAATGCCCACCACTGATGACTTCATTAAAGATGCATCTTCTTTCTGTCGGGGTGCCTAACGTAACAAACAAGAACTCAGGACAAATCTGAGCAAAGTAGTTGACAGTTTCTTGGAGATAAATCTTCATATTTTCAAGGGAAGCTCTTCTGATCTGCTAGCCCAGATGGCAATAAAGTTTATCTTTGCCAAAAGAGCAAATGACAATAGAGCTGAAAGACAATAAAATGCTACATAAAGCTGAGAGGAACTGCTGTGTCAGGTGATTATTCTCTATGGGTTCCTGTATCTATTTCATCTATTGTTGTAAAAAACCCCTTAAAACCATCTCTTAGCCAGTGGTTACAAGGTCTTTAAAGTTTACTCCCTATTGAGAAATTACTGCTCATAATGAAGGGAAACTTCAAGCACTTCAGATGTGGGAACGCTTCATGGACTCTCTGAAAAATGATCCCATGGAAGAACTCAATTCATTTTGAAGTATAAAGCAATGTAGAGCTGATTCTACATCAGTATTAGTTCACTTTTTATGTATTCATTTTAGCATATACTATCATTGCCTTTATTTATGATGTTTCACTCTTCTGTTTAGGCCATGATTTCTATAGTACAGTACGTCTGTCACAATTGCGAAACACAATAAACACCACATTTTCCTGTGACAGTGTTGGAAAGTGGTGTCCATTTACAAAAAAGACAGCTAAAAGTCAAAGACACTGTGCGCCTCCTGGATCCTCCTTTCTGTCATATTGGTATTTCATCCGTTTGATTTCCTCTCTCGCTGTGTACACAAAACCCCGGCTCAGGGGAAATCTTTTGACCATCACAGTCATTACAGGGGACTGATTAAGATGCCTGAGCAGACATCACCCAAACATCTGTGATGGCTCTGTTAGGCTTTTTGGATCCTGTGATAGGAAACCTGAATCAAAGTCATCACATTCACCAGCTGTACCGACGGTGCACACTGGCTAGTGTGACATTTTTTAATACCATTTCTGGTGTGTGTACATCAAGTTCATGTACAAACATCTCTAACGTTAGCCTTGTTTTAGTTTCTTGGCTAAGCCCAATGATATTACTTTTCATTTAAAAGCAATGTGAAGCAAAAAACAACATGTTTTCCATCAACGTCTGTTATAATACTTTCAAATAAATGCCTCAGAAATATAGCATACCTACTCAAGTGGAACACTGAACATTGTGATGTTCCTCAGTTTTGAATTTGCATTTGAAATAGCAAACTGAATACAATAAACCTAGGGAAGAAGCAACAACGAACTTCTGTCAGCTGCTAACACAGCCCTCTCTCTGGATTCAGGAGAGGACGAGGCCAGATACCAGAGGACAAGCCTGACACAAGACACTACCACAATACAGAGGTGCAGTGTTCAGAGGAGAAGAGCTCCCCTTCTGGCTTGATATTAAGATGCTTTTTAAATTCTGTGTACACGGTGTTTTAGCTTGTGTCATAAGGTTTTTGTCACATTTTCAGAAATTTTTGATTTGACTGAAAGAGCCTTGAGTACTACATAGAAATGGAAACCACAGAAATACTTTTACATTTTATTATTTTAGGGTCATGGGGGGCTGAGAGCTTTTCCCAGCATGCACTAAGAAAAGCTCATACAATGGAAGATGGGGGTGTATATGGAGCATGGCAGGTATTTTGAACCTATATCACACTTCCACTGGGACCTGCTGCTAAGAAGATGGAACAATGGTAGAGACAAAACAGAGAATATGACACCTGACTAGTGAAAAGGTAGGCAGCTGGCCAGCAGCTGCCCACTCTCATTAATGTCTATAGGAACTAAAAGTATATAGTACCTCTGGTTATTTGCAGTGCTAATAAACCTGTTTGGACAACTGACCTTTTGCTAAACCTGTCTGGCCTTTATTACAGTTGCTACGCCTGTCAAGCTTTCCATTTCTGTTAGACACATGAGGATTGCAATCTTAACAGACACTCAAAAGCAGATTCTATCAGAAGTAGTTCGGTAGCTAATTATCAAATGCTAAATTTATGATGCCTTTCTATGGGAGTAGGGTCATGCAGAAAGAACGAGAGCAAATAACAAAATCCAGGCCTTTATTAATGTGAGGAGACAGTGATCCACCACAGAGACCTTGCACACCTTCTGGCCACTGGAAAACAGCCATTACAATATACAGTAAGTCAAATGCGCCAACTGGTTTATTGTGCTTTAAATATATAAGCAAACTCCTCTTGTCATCTTGGTAACACAGAACTGCTGCTTGCACAAGATGTGAGCTGAAATGTCCTCCATATTGATTGAAGTGCTCTTTTAAACTCAGGCACATGATTGCATAATTGGATTTTTGCCACAGAACCCATATACAAGACATGTGCAATCAAATGAAGTAGAGAACCTTTAGACACATCAAATCATTTAGAGGCTGGAGGGTTTTTTGTTTTTTTTTCTTCATCTCTTTTTGAGCTCAAGTCAAATTAAATATTTAGGCTTCATCCCTGCAAGCTGAAGACACTCCAGCAGAACTTTTCTAAATGTACATTCTGACTTTCTCTCTCTGTATCTCCATCATACACGCACTCACTCATGCGCTCAAACCACCATTCCAACACCACAGACATACACTCTTTGCCTCTGTGCTCTGTGTGCTACAGATAGTCTTTGAAGCAGAGACCCCATTGGGAGAATTTATAGGCCAATCAGAGGGGTATTCAGCCTTTCCTTCTCTGCTTTCCACCGTTGCTACCCGGGCTTGTGTATGAACATTAACAATAGTACTGTAAATCAACACATCAACATGACATGCACATTAGCCTAGCATGCGTACATGTGTGTGCATACCCTATATATGGCAACGGGTGGTAATCCTCAACAGAAACGTCAATTAAAGTCCTTACTAAATTAACTAAGCACTTGGTTAATTGCAAACACACAAATGTGCATGAATGAAAGGTGAAGAATCTGTGCATACACAGATATGTGCAAGTGCCTTTTCATAGCTCTTTCAGCCAAAATTCACAGTTGTCAGCTCAAAATGTGTAACTCCAGATGGCAGACTTTGAGGTGAAATCTTGTTAGCTGCATGTCATTTCACAGGGAACTGCACTGCCGTGTTGCTGTTTATTTTGTCAGTGTTAGGTGACTGGAACAAATATGTGTGTGTGTGTGTGTGTGTGTGTGTGTGTGTCTGATCAGTGATATCAGAATCGCACCTTCAGTAAAATCATGCCAGAAATGGTAAGTCATATCCTTAAGCTGCTCTGGATCTTTGTAGCGGAAATAAATACACAAGGATGATGGGGTATGAATATTCTCAGACTGTTTGATTTTGTGTTCATGAACACTGGCCAGTGGTACTGTCATGTCTTGCTTTCATCTGAAGAAGTGGGAGGATGTATCCCAAGGATATATGTATAAACAGAATATTGGTGTTTTCATTTAAACTGACACAACTAAACAACACTAACTAGAAGGAAAGACCAATAAAAAAAAACAAATGAAGCACTGACAAGATTGATGAGTGACTCAGAAAATTGAGCATCTGGTCTAAAAATGATGAGTGCTTTGAGTGCACAAAATGTTATGCACCTGTTGTATTCAAGAGGTTGGCAAGAGATGAAAATAATGAACCAGTGAGTCAAGAAATCCCTCTGCCAACCAGTTAAGCTGCAGTTTACATGCATATCTGTTCAGATAATACATGTAGAGACGACTTTGAAGGAAGGAATTTAATTAAAGATGTTAAGTGAAGAAGTGGTCTCTGTACTGACATATA
Organism: Monopterus albus; assembly: GCF_001952655.1. Taxonomy (NCBI): domain Eukaryota; kingdom Metazoa; phylum Chordata; class Actinopteri; order Synbranchiformes; family Synbranchidae; genus Monopterus; species Monopterus albus. Next base: position 3,697,702 of record NW_018127896.1, on the reverse strand, counting down.
TGAGCTTAGTGAATAATTTCCAAGATTGCATCCAGAAGAATGGGAAGTACAGGAGGTCACAGTGATTTGTGCCAAATTTGAAACAATTCCCTCAAGATATTCCTGAGATATCAGGAGAATGGAAGAGACAGAGGGACGGATGGACAACCCAAAAACCTAATGCCATAGCCACAGTTGTCGCTGGTGTGGGAGCACCACCACCACAGTAGGTGTGCTGCCATTTGCCTATATGCCACAGTTTCTCTGCAAAAAGAAGGAACGAGATTCTGAAAGGAAAAAGTATGTTAAAAGGCCAATGGATGATTTAGGAAACTGTGTATCCAGCCTAAAAAAGAGGCATTTGGTATGTACAAAGTAAAAAGTAAAGAACTGTATAAAGCTAGCCTGCACATGTAGGACTGTCTTGTTGTTTCTAATTACCAGCAAGTTGTAGGAATCCAGATGACCAGAAATATATAATCTGGTGGCATATGCTGCCTATACTGTGCACCACAGGCTTCTCCAAATCCAAAAAGTGATTGGGAAAGTATAGCACAACTGTGTCCAGTGTCTCAAGCTGTTGGCGAAAGGAAGAAATGATAGAAAAAAGAAAAATGTACGGTGCTCAAGTTGAGTAACTTGGGAAATTGTGCATCGGGTCCAAAGAGCCTAATGTCATTTGTTTACTGAATCATTTGGAAACGTGGAATTGTTATGACTATTTTTTATGTGCTCAGGAGAAAAATGATGAAGCAAATTAGGAAAACAAGAGCTTATTGGACTCCTTTTCATATGATTCACTCATGCAAATGAACATTTGGATGGTGGTCCATGACTCACAAGAGAGTGCTGCTGGCCAAGTGTGCACCTGTCTCATAAGAAACATCCCTCTTGATTGAAGTGTTGTTCAAGCTCAGGTCTGCGATCAGCCATAAATTAGAAATTACAGAGAAAGTGGGTGTGGGTGGAGATGGGGGGGTGCAGAGTGGCTTGGCTCTCCTTGGATCTGCCACATCACAATTCAGTACATCAATTACAACAGGAAGGGAAAAAGCGAGAGACAGGGAGGAACATGGGTTTTACATTGTGTAAACCATGCATCAAGGTTGACTGCTATCATCAGCAGCAGCGGCTAGTAGCTCTGTTATTACATATTAGGATGGATGTCACAGGCTGGGAAATTAAAGGGAAATAACATGTGGCTTCTAGTGATATGAATTTCAGTTGCATCTCCCCCTGAGTCTAATACAGTATGATTTCCAGAACTAAAAAGAAAAGACAGTCACTCACCCGTGTCTGAGAGAAAGAACTGTCAATTCTATTTTACAAGAGCAAAATGTTGTTGACACACCTGATCAACACCCTGCTGATTTCTCTTTGCCATGCCACATCAATCTGTCGCTGCACGTCCTGCTTAGCCAAACCTGCACATCAATCACACACTTAATTTGTGAGCTTCACATGTGCAGGAACACTGAATGGAGAATGTCACAGTGTGTCCATGTATCTAAGAGTTTTGTGTTTGTGTGTAACCCCCATGAATACAGACACACCTTGTTGTGTATGAGAGAGAATTCTAATTTTCTAAGTACATGACAGAGCATTGTTTATGGATTGCGTTGTAATTTCCGATCCACTCAGTGCAACACCTGAAAAGGGGACTGTTAACAAGATAGTTATGGCTGAATAGAGGGACAGAGTCAAGTATAAATCCTGGGAAGTGTAATTAAAATTGAATGAGACAGGAATATGGAGAGGACAGGGAGGATGACGGCACTGACTGAAATTGGTTGTTACTGTACATGACAAACAGCAATCTATGAAGAAGAGCAGTGGCGAAGGTAAAGAAATAAATTTAAAAAAGACAAGTGACTACGAGGTGTCCCTGCTCTATATTCAAAATACTGATTTCTTGAAGGAGATGTCGCTTGTTTGAATGTTGAATATTTTAATAGTCATTGCATTTCTGATGGTACAAGGCAAGACAGGGGATGAAACAGATGATATATGGCAAAGGTCAAGGATTTCTGCTGGGATTACAGAAGCTGTCTTCATTCACTTGTCAGAGCTAAACTGCAGTGCTGTTGTACTTCAGTGCCCTGTGAGCTGTTTGCCAAATATCATGGACAAATGGCCACTTTAAAATGATTGATCTTCTTAAACTACTCATTCCTACACTGTATTCTGTTGTTAAATTAATTTATTAAAGTTAATTAATTAGGATAATTAAGTTTATTTAGTGTCAGAAAAGTGCTCGATGTTCTTTTTAATGGAGTCAAGTCATATTTTCAAGTTAAATACGGTGACTTGTAGTCTAGCTTGAGTCTAGCGCCTCATTTTCGCCAACATCAAGGACTCAGCAGCTGTACCTCACATAGAACTCTAGAAAGATCAAGCCCTTCTGAAGGCTGATTGCCCTCACAGGGATTGCAGTTTCAGTGCGTCTCCTCCTCCTCGCTATCAGTCTCATTTTTCTTGGTCAATAGAATGGAATACTGCCAGTGAATGGGGCTGAGGCAGCATAACAAGAATAATGGTGTTTTACTGAAGATATTTCTTTATGGTTAGGTGGAATCTACCTTACAGCTTTGCTCACTGAAGGTCGACCTCTAAATGGTTCGGTTCCCAAAGAAACTAAACAAAAAATCCACACTCAGTTAATCAACCAGTTCCTGATGTTTTGTCTTCCACGGTATTTTATAATTCCCCACCAAGTCAAGCAGCAACATCAAGGAAGACCGGGTTTTTAGTTAAGAAAAAGTGACTTAATACTTCAAATGCAACAAACTGTGGCAGTTGGATCTATGTTTGACTGAGCTGAAAGCTGTGGAACCTGCAGAGATTCTTACAATGCGAGCCAGGGCTCACCAGTGTTAACAGTAGCCCAGAGGTTACAGTGTTGTGCCTGCCACTTTTCAAATCCCCTATAAAACAGAGAACAGAAGCTGAATGAATAGCACTCATCTGTTCTTTGGAAAATATACTGCCACAAGGCCCTCAAGCAAGGCACTGAGCTCATAGTCGAACACCTCAGTTGCCAAGAATAACCCAATAATAAGGGAGTCAGAGTACTCCATCAGAAGTGCCTGTCAAATGGTTGAACAGCTTTGGAAACCCATTTCCTCTATACCTTTCTGACGCTGGAAAGTAAGGAGCCTGCGTCTGACAATTTCTGTAACTTTCCAAAACTGACAATCCAACATTCAAGCTCACTTCATACAGTGACTGGCAACGTGTGCCAAAGTGTGAAAGTCAGCAAGGTTTGAATCTCTCTCTCAACTTCTTGACAACTATTTCTGTCAGTTTTCCTGGGAACAATGTAACGCCACCATGGCCTTTTAGGAGAGACTGTACATAAGTGTGTGTTGTATATTTAAATGATATGGCAACATGAAACAAATAAAAGCACCACTGTTTCTGGAGAATGGATGTGGATATGTTAAGATATCTTAAAACAGCTAATGAAATTTCTTATAATATTAAATTGAACTATATGTGAAAGATGGATTTTGCACATTTTCTTCTTTCCTATAGAGGAACTGCTTGACATTTTGAGAAATACAATTTCTTGCCAAGAGTTAGATGAAAAGATTGATACTACTCCCATGTACTGTATCTGCTACATGGCAGCAGCAGCCAGTTGACTAACATGCTATTGACCAACCTACTGTTCACACTTAATTATATGAATGTAATTTTTGATACAACTTAAATATACAAAGCACAGATTTTTGACCTGACCATCTATTTCAAACTCTAAAAGTGCAAATTAAAAACATTTTCCCTTTGACTGATGGAAACATCATGACATTTCAGTAATTATGCACAAAACCAAATACAAGCATGAAATATTTATCAAAATATATTTATCAGCATTGTTATATTTATCAAAAAATGTAAAATTCCTACTCTACCGCTGAAAGTTGGAACTTAGAAAGTTTTGGAGGGATCAAACATTTCCTGCCATGAGAGAAATGACTGACAGACAATGAAGATGTGTGTGTATGTGGCGGGGGTTAAATGGGAATATAAATGGGGAGATTGGGGTGAAAGTGAGAAGGGCGGAAACAGGTGGGAGCTCAACAAGAAAGGAAACTGAAATAGAGTGGAAGAGAGCAGCGAGGGAGACAGGAGAGTGGTGAGGACGATGACAGAGAAAGCAAAGTCTTTGCAAGAGATAAGAGAGGGAAAGATGGGGGGTAGAGAGAGAATGAAGGACAGAAAGACAGAGAGATAAGAGCTGGTAGTTAATAGGGGCAGCCTGCTGATGTGGATAGCTTGAGGGAAGTGTGTCTAAACACAACAACTCCCCTGTTTGGGGGAATTATTTCTGCAAAAACTCAGCCATCTTTCAAAGGCAGCCATGACACAAAAGGTACAGAAAATGTGTAGGCACTGGGTTTCTTTTTTCAAAACAGTTTATGCTGCCTTTCAGAAAGCAGTAAAAGCATTCCAGGGCCTGTTTTCCTCCCCATGGGATTTGAAACCTAGTCACTAAAAGATCCAAGAGGTTGACATATTAACCCTCTATGGCATGAATTTACATGCATTTATGTATTTTATTTTTTCCATTTTACAGTGTTTTGAGAGCAGTGACAAACAAAGCTATGGGCCAAAAAACCGAAACAAATAATTTTACAGATGCTAAAACATTCCACACAGCTAAGGGAACCGCCAGGTCAGGTGATAACTCTCACTGGGTTAATTACAAGTGACCCCAGTCACATTACACATAGTCATCTGACCTGTTTTTAATATAAAATATTGATAATAGCAGCTTTAAGTCCAAGCCACTAATCACTCAGTGAAGAAATTCTCTGTAGTTTGAAGATAACTTGAACCACAAGCAGCAGCCAGTTCTGTGTTTAAGCCAATAAACAGAAGAACAGGAGCAGTTAAGACAAGAACAGTCTAGACAGAGGCTTTTATCATGCAGAGGTGCAGTCATGACTAACTATTTAGTGGCATTGGTGCAAAAAAGAGGATAATTAGTGGGAAAGCCTTTTACCTGCATCTCACCAGTCTGTCGAATTGTATCAGCTCAAGTGTTGTCGTCTAACTACTTGGCAACATGTATGGACAGACGGATTACAATAGCAGACGAGTAACGACTCAAGTCAGGCCCCTAAAGGAAACCATCACACCTCTTGTGGCTGTGCAGTTCTATCAGTTCACCCTGGTCAATTGAGCCTGACAGCAGAGAAATTGGTATCTCAGCCTGCTCCGAGGACTGGCACCAAACCCGACACTTTTGCTGTAGATGTTCTTAGCTGTGTTGGAAAAGCTTACAACACATAAAAACAAAATAGGCTGGAAAAGAAGGTAAAAAACAGCTGATACTTCTTATAGAATAATTACAGTAAATACTGGGGAACTTGCAAGAGACATATTTTCAAAAAAAAAAAAAGGGGTCAAAACTGAAGTAGCAGATACTGAGATATGGCGACTTTAAGCCTCTAATGAGCCACAGAGCTTCTATGCTTGTTAACATCTTTCTCTTGCAAACTCCAAGTCCCCAGTTTTAAATGCAGGTTTCCTCTTTAAGGTGTCTGTTCCAACTTTAAAATGCTCACTGCAGAGCCAGGGAAAGAAATACATCTGTTTTCACAGTTCACGAAGTACTCTCGATAACAAGTGAACTGACCTTTATGTGTAAAATTGGCATTCCCCTTGACTGTCAAATGTCTTTCTAAAAGTCCTTTACAATACTGGCTTTTTCCTTTAATCTCTAAAAAATGGACACTAGAGTACAGTTTTAATGTGAGGAAGCAAACTTCAGATGTCTGCCAAGTATGGAGCTAGCATTCGCCAATGAACATAGTAGTATTTCAATTTGCAAAAAATAATGAGCTATTTGAACCCTCGTCTGTATGCAACTCGCTTGGCCAACTGTTTGATAAGTCTTTTCATTTTCTCTCTTATCGCTTTCTGTTCACCTGCCATGTTTTTTTGGTTTTCTATTTATTCTGCTTGTGCTTTTTGTTTTCATCACCTTTTCCTTCATAGGCCAGTTTAATTCAATCTTGCACGAGAACTGAAACGGAACTAATTTTCTGTGGAGCAGAGTGAGCCTACATCAGCAGCAGTGCAGGACCATTTTAAAAAGTAGAGCTCTTTATATTGAGCACAGTTTTGGGGAAGGTTATCTCTACTTTTAAAGAAAGGAAGAAGAATTAGAACAGTGGCCAACTGCATGATGCTGCTCCCTCATGTGAACTGGTTTAAATAAATCATGTCTATGCTGAAAGGCTCTGCACTATTATCCCAGCTGGGCAGAGAAGGCTGTTCTCTTATTCTCATTCTTTTTGTTTGTCTATTTCTATCCATTTATTGATTAACCGTATTTATATCTCCACATCAAATCATCACTGCTGTTCAATGACTAACAGAGCAAACTAACGTGGGAGACCATTCCTCCCTGGTCTTCATATTTCCCTGTCTCATCTCTGTTTATTCTCCTTAGCAAAGGAGAAAAAATAGAATCATTAAGTAAAGAAAACACAACATCACAGAAACAAAGTGAAGACAAATCAGAGGCTACTTAACAGCTGGGGCTGACTAGAAGATGTTCCTGTTGTTATATTATATTCTTATTGAAAGTTTCATACCAGCCAGGTAGGTCTTCTGTGTTAAATTATGTTGTTAAACCAGCTGCAACACTACAGTTTTGAGGCTAGTAATTCACAAAAGATGTTTTTGTAAGCCTCTGCCAATGCTAGACATATGTATAACTAGCTCCTTCTACTATGAAGCTACTAGCTGTAGCTTCATATTAAGCACACAGATATGAGTTGTGTTGCACTTTTCATGTAACTCTGGGGGGGGGGAAACAAATATTCAGAGACTGATGGTTTACTCTGGTTTCTATGAAATTTCTGATTTGAATGCAAATTCTGCATCCATCACAAGACTGCAAAGGTCCAGACTGTCATTTTAGTCCATTGTGTAAACTCTGATTCTACATCTTCACCAAACTACTTCCCAAAACAGTGAGCATGCACCTTTCTATGCCTAAGTGCAGTGCATCAGCAAATGCACCATGTTTCTGAATATGTAATGGAAGGAGCAGGAAGAGCTAAGAGGTCTTGCAACATTGTATTTGTGTGTGTGTGTGTGTGTGTGTGTGTGTGTGTGTGTGTTTATGAGTGTAGATGAGCTGGACGACTTTTAAGAGTATAATAAAATGCAGGACAGAACATGTTCTCTGTTGTTGGCTTCCTAAACTTTGTCAGAACAGGAGTAGAAAGGGTTTTTTAATTTATCCCTTTCCTGTGTGTTTTTGTGCTAAAAAGTGAGTCAGACAGACAGGCTGAAAAAGCATACACATGCTTGTATTTTTGGATTTAATAGGATAGTGAAAGCTTTATAAATAATTACTGGGAATCAGGAGGAGTGAGAGAGGGTAGGAGAGCAGGTGTTAATTGCCTATTTTTTTTAGGGTTGAGCCACAATGTGTGATATTTGCCAAGTGCTGCCTTTCTTCCTTGAGTGCAACATGCCTTAATTGCTCATTCTTGTTGGCAGGAGGGAACATGCAAATCAAAATGCCATTTGGAAACCTTTGGTATACAATGCTATGACTGGGTGCTCTCCATGTTTCTGTCATTTCTGTTATATGCTGTTTTGGTGCTTGGGGAAAAGTACATGCCAGTTAATTTATTTTGGATTTAGTAGTGTTCAACGCTGACGTCTGATTTGAAAACATACTTGAGATAATACAATTTTTTTAATTTAGTTTTTTCTTATTAACTGATCTTTTGGTCACTTGGGGGCAGCAAACCAAGCTGTAACACAACAGTGACGTATGTTTTGAAGCAAACAACAGGTTATTTAGACACCCAGCTGTTGTACCCGGTACTTTTTTCCATACTGACTCTGAGAGACGAGGCAGTCCAAGTAACTACAAAACAGTGCTGATTTATTCCATGAACACAGGTAAAAATTAACATTACACGCTCGGGTATCTTGCACCTCCAAACTGCTCGCAGGCAGATGTAAGATGAAAGACCCTGAACCCACCAGGCCTATACATGATATCCCTTCGGTTGGGCTAGCCCCATACTACCCAGAAACGTCAACCGAGGCTACAGTTATACACGTCGTAATAATAATATTAAACACCCTGTCTGCTGACAGTCATCAACTCTTCTCTCTAGTTATCCTTGACCAGATGTACCCTGTAGAAACTCATAAGCATGACTAAGCATTTAACAGTCTAACTAGACATCCTATCTCCACTAAACATTTCTAATACATAAAGTATCTATCCAATTTCTAATACCTAACACAGCAAACAGAGCAGCAGCAGCATTTCTTTGGTATCATGCTTCTGGCCACCTGATGAATGAAAGTCCAGTATTCAGTTTTTTTGCCTCTAAATCCTGAAGAAAATATCTGACTTGTTAGCGGCTAAAAGCTCCACTTGTTTAACTAGCTAGTTGCTAATGTTGGCCATCTGCTGTTTGGTGTTGAGCCAGTAGTGCACAAAAGGTTTTTAGTTTTTTCCAGTGAAAATAGATGAAACAGGGCTGGTGATAGCGGTGAGATTGAAGTGTTAAAGGTGCAGACCCTAAAGCAAACAAAAAAGATCTAAAAGTAATTTTCTCTATCTGAGAGGAACTGATTTGAGTGATAATTTTGTTTTACATAACAAGCACCTGCTCTGGCATTACTTGTACTCATTTGACCCATTTTTATGTACAAATATCAATAAGTGCAGCTTTAACTTTCATAACAAATCCTTTTCATTCTATCATTCTGTCTTTTTCTACTTTCTCATATAAAACAATAATGATACAGTTTATATTCAGGTCATAAAAGCTTCTACACATCCTGCACTGAACTGAGACAGGTCCGTCTTTTCCCGGGAAGAATCCTCTAGCTTCAATGAAGTGATGCATGTTACATTTGCAGCTTGTTTGGAATAAATAAAACATAAAATGAACAGCAATAACTAGCTCAGAATACAAGTAAACAGACAAAGAATACCAGCCATCTGTTTATACTGGTATCAGTGGGCATTTTAAAAGAAGAAGAAGTAGAAGAAGAATCTTCTACTTGAGATGTGCAGATCACATTTGTACAGCAGTCCCTCATCCATACTGTGGAGTCATGTACATGCGCCCACGGGCTGAACTGCTGAGTAAATAACCTCATAAACAAGACCGTCGAGCTGATGATGATGCGCTTACCCAGTTTTATGCTGGGATTGCATCATGAAAACATCAGCTGTTGCCTTTCTCTCACCCACCAGGTTCCACCAGCCGCAATGAGCTGCTCATCTCTAGCCAATGAACAAAACTGAAAAGACAGATTGCAATCATCACTTATGCACAGCCTCAGTTCTGCAGGAGCTATTCTCTCAAAACTCGGTGCTGTTTGGGCTGGTGCAATCCTAAATGCAAGCCAACTCATAAATAAGTAGCAAAATGTCCAAAATGAAAATGAGTGGATGTGAAAAAAGTGAGGGGGAAAAGAAGGCATGCCGGCTGACATTCAGGACACAAATACTTCTTTATAGATTTCACATTTCTGAGAGAACATGACCAGTTTGTAAAATGATTCCTAGTGTCCACTCCCTAAACGGGTTTTAATGGATAAACGCACCTGTTAGATTCATTCTATAGCTTCCCTCCACAGGCAATAATGGTACTAAGGTACATCCAGATTACCTTCCGTATTATAAATATTAAAGCCTTGTTGCCAAATCCACTTGAAAATAATTGACTAGGTGCTCCTGAATCCTCCAAACAATAATGTGGGGGACTGTATTTGTTGTGCCTGGAACATCTATGTGGAAAAACACCAAAACATAGCCTGAGAAAACACTAACATGAGCTACGAGCTCATCGCCTGACCCAGTGCCAGCCCAGATCACACAGTCTGGTTGCTCCGTTGTCCTTACCCTTCCTCCCGGAGCTGAATAGACATGTATTATCAGTTCAAAAATAGTACAAGGCCTGTTACAACGCAGCCACCAGAGAGCTAAAGAGTGGGAAGCAGTTTCACAGCTCATTACAGAGCAACAGTTTGAATTAATGGTGTCACAAAGCAATGCCTTAGAGAGCCCCCTCCCCAAACAGCAGCCTCCTCCAAGTATACATTTGCATAAACCCTGTATTTTACCATGGGCTTTTAAAAGGGGCTTAAATGCTTTTATATTTCCACAGAAGTCTGGTAACTGAGCAGTGTTTATGTGCTCTGATCAAGGACTTCTTGGCACTAGAAACAAGTGAGGGATCACAACAATTAGTAGACTTAAATCCTTTAGGGACCATGAATATTTGTAAAAGATTTCATGACAACCCATTCAATGGTTGCTGTGCTATGATTTTTTTTTAATGTATATATGTATAATTTCAGCAATAGCAGGGGTTATCAGAGCATTCCAATAATCCCAGCTGACTCCACCACAGTTCAGTACAACATTCACATTACTGCAGCTGCTCACACACATGACCAAGACCCTGAAGTGCCTGAACTACTGCCACAGTTTCCACAGCAAGAAACATTACTTCAGACCTGATGGTGCTGATCCACATCACAATCAAGGCAGCAAACTGCTCCAGCGCACATCTTGTTCACTGAAGCCACAAGGGCAGTGTCATCAGTGAAGAGCAGATACCACCCTAATGTCAGTGAAGTGGACCCTCTCCAGACCTTAGCTGCACATTTACACCCCTTGAATATCAAAAAATAAATAAATAAAAAAGAGTAGTCTGTGAGTCTGTTGTCCACCTTAAATCTTAAATATGCTTTGTGCCAAAGAAAGACAGCTCTTGCTTGGAGCTTAGATATGACATCCAATAGTGATCCTGGTCGTCTCTATTGTCATAACATACATTATACACAACAGAAATCCACAAAAAGCATATGCAATCAACTTGAATGTGCCCATTGACTCACTAGGACTGAAGGTTTATGGCTTAAAACAAGCTCAGTGCTTTCCAAGTTCAGTGCATCTCCCAGTGTATTTCTTCCTGCCTGCTCTATGAGAAATATGTAAAGCAGAAATAAACCACGATTTACTATAGCCTCCATCACAAATTATTTTAATTGCATAATCTGTGGCTCTAAAGTACACAGAGGCTACGTCATAGGCTGTGAATGTGGGAGTGCCGTGCATAGGTGTATTTGAGAGTGCGGTAAGGAAATCGATATTTCATCTCATTGGGTGTTTATCTGAGGGGTAATGCAGGAAGTATGGTGATTAATGGTTACGGATACAAAGTAGCTGGAAGAGTCTGGCCTATCATCAGTCTGTAGCTCTGGGGGGGCTGTATTATGTAGAGCATGTCATTACACATAGTCTGCTCCGACTGGAGAGTTGTTTTCTGTCTGATTTGTTTTCACACTTGGTTCTTCTTTTTTACATCCTGGTAACTCAGCGGTATTAAACTCTTAGAAGCCCGGCCTTCTGTCTCTCCCAGGCAGCTGTGATGCTTATCCCTCATGCAGCAGCATAACTGACAGTGATGATAGTCGACAGATTACTACTCGCTCTGTGCACTCATGTGCACACACATATACTGTAGACTACAGAGACCCACTGTGCACATTTACACTCCAGATAGGGAGGTTTGCCTCAGACAAACCGGGAGGCTAAAATTCATTTGAATTTGTCATTAGATTTGCCAATATTTGTGATGGTTTGATTTGATTTTGATTTTATTTATTCTTTCAAGCATGTAAAGACAGTCGATATGTCAACACACATAATTTTACACATATCTAACAAATGCTAATCCAATATCAATTTGCTTATACCTAGTACATGCTTGAATGGAGTAGGAAGAAGTCAGACTTATCCAGTCCTACCCCATGACATCATCTTACCATCATTGGTTTACAAGCAGTATCTCTACATAAATAATTCTCTTCTACACCACACAAGTAATATACTAAAGAATTATAACA
>NW_018127896.1:3684006-3685312 GCF_001952655.1 Monopterus albus | reverse complement strand
CATACTCTAAGTATGGTAGAATCAATGAAGAATACAAAATGCGTAGTGCTTTCCTGTCCAAAATATATCTAACCCTTGCCAATATCGATATTTTTTTGCTATTTTGTGCTGAACATATCTGATATGATATTTCCAGGAAAATTTGTCATCAATTATGACACCTAGAAATTTAATTTCATATACTCGTTCTATATTAGCTCCCCCAATTTTCAATTGAAGTTCATTATCTAGTCTGCGATTCCCAAATACCATAAATTTAGTTTTATCCAAATTCAGAGATACTATATTGCTGTCACACCATTTCTTTATCTTCTCAAGTTCCTGTGAAACCCGTCCAGAGAGTTGCTGTAGGTTTTCACCCGATGCCCATATGGTAGTGTCATCAGCAAACAAAACCACTTTCACTAAATCAGAAACCTTGCATATATCGTTAATGTATAATATAAATAATTTAGGTCCCAAAACAGAACCCTGAGGCACTCCACATACAATGTCCAGCTCACTCGATTGGTATTCACCCAACTTCACAAATTGATGCCTCTGTGTCAAATAACTTTTAATCCATTTCAGAACCATTCCTCTGATCCCATATTTTTCTAACTTGTCCATTAATAATTCATGATTGATTGTGTCAAATGCTTTTTTTAGGTCAATAAATATCCCCATCGTGTATTTCCTGTCATCCATAGCACTTGTAATGTCCTCCATCAGGTCATTGGTTCATTCATCACCCTCCTATAGAAAAGATTTGTTTTCGGCCTCACTTTTCTATACTGGCCCTCATAAACCACAAATACTGGTAGATGATCACTAATATCATTTATACTATAAGCACCGAAACCTCATCTAGCATGACTTCACAGGAAGGTTTAGTTCAGAATAGATAGTTCAGAATAGTCCACTTGTCATTTTGCTGTCAATAACATTGGTAAATATATTATCTATTAGTGTTGCATGCTGGGTTGTTACTCTACTTGGTTTTCTAATTTCTGGGTATAAACTGCATCTATATATTGTGTTAATAAACTCCTCAGTTCCCGTGTGCTTGTTAGGATTTAACAAATCTATATTGAAGTCACCACATATGAACATTAATTTATGACTTATTGTCAAGTAATTTTCTTCCATCCAGTCATTAAATTTTTCTATGCTGGCTCCAGGTGCTCTATAAATACAGCTTATTACAACATTTTTCTTTTTTTCCACAAGTATTTCTACAGTCACACACTCCAGCAAATTATCCACCACCCTTGACATTTTCTCCACTTTCTTATAACAAAAGTTTTTATCTATGTACAAGGCCACA
>NW_018127896.1:3682046-3683479 GCF_001952655.1 Monopterus albus | reverse complement strand
CTGGAGAGAGGGAAGTCTGGGCATCTTTGCTTAGACTGCTGCCCCTGCGACCCGGTCCCGGATAAGCGAGACTACTAAGATAATGTTTTATACTCTGAAAGTTTGCATATAAACTTCTGCTATTAAAGTGAATTAATGATAATTTGTTTTCAGTCTTGACATTGCTGTTAAACTGCTCATCCGTGTAATACTTGCAGTTATTTTCAGAGTTCTTAAAGTTTTTTTCAGGGTCAAAGTCATCATCCGATTCATGATAATGTTGTTCAGTGGTTAAGTGGTTAAATGTGTTTGAACAATTCTAATGTTAAAAAGGGCTTTGATGGATTAAAATGAAACTGACAAACCGTGCACAGATGCAACCTGTGAATGATGAAAAGAAATTGTCAGAAAGAAATAAAAATGTATTAAATTTCCCACACAACGCCTATTGCTACATTACCCATTGCTGTCACACCTTCAAAAAAACCACCCTTATTAAAATACAACGACAATCTGTACTAAAGCTAAATAAAATACCAACATAAAGTGTAGTAAGTAAGAGTAACTACATATGTTATCCAGAGTCCAGCTCAGCAAGCGTCCTCCACATGCAGTGGGTCAGCCTGCTCTCAGAGCCTCTTGAGTATATTTCCATCCAAGCTGCAATCTCCATTAGCAGTCAGAAAATAAACTGGGAATGTGAGCCTGAGGGCTCAAAAGTTCCCGTGTGACAGGGCAATTGGTGGTCTGAAGCCCCAGAGTGGCAGGGAAAACCTGGGCCAGGGGAGGGAAAGAATAAGACTCTGTGACTATAACAACTGCTGTTGATGTGTCTTTGACCAATGAAAAACACTGACTGAACTGCTCCGTCGCAAAGACGAGAACATCTCTGTGTATGAGACACTTTATCATGTAGGAGCAGCAGGTAGCAGAACACAACAATCTAGAGTGGTACACAGACATATGAACATAAATCAAACAGTAATATACAGGTGCAGCTCAAAAAATTAGAATATTGTGGAAAAGTCCATTTATTTCAGTAATTCAACTCAAATAGTGAAACTCTTGCATTATATAAATTCAGTACACAAACTGAAGTAGTTGAAGCTGTTGGGTCTTTTAATTGTGATGATTTTGCTCACATTTAACAAAAATCCACCAATTCACTATCTCAATAAATTAGAATATGGTGACATGCCACTCAGCTAGTCAACTCAAAACACCTGCAGAGGTGTCCTGAGCCTTCAAAATGGTCACTCAGTTTGGTTCACTAGGCTACACAATCATGGGGAAGACTGCTGATCTGACAGTTGTCCAGAAGACAATCATCGACACCCTTCACAAGGAGGGTAAGCCACAAACATTCATTGCCAAAGAAGCTGGCTGTTCACAGAGTGCTGTATCCAAGCATGTTAACAGAAAGTTGAGTGGTAGGAAAAAGATGCACAACCAAC
>NW_018127896.1:3677001-3681862 GCF_001952655.1 Monopterus albus | reverse complement strand
AATGTCAGAGGTGTCTTAGCTGGGCTACGGTTATTCATCAAAATTACTTTTTGAATGGACTCACCATTATTAGATTTGTTCTCTAAGTTACATTTCTTTTGTATTCATGAGCAGTGCAGTGACCCAACCTTGACCTGACAAATAATTATAGTTTTCTTTAGCTTGATGTTTTTGTACAGAAGGATTTGATCGGTTTGTGATGTCTGCATTGGCAGCGACCCGTTTGGCACCTCAGCAAAGAGAAACATATTATTACAAGGTGGGGGTAACTTCCTAATGCCAGTCACAAAATGCTTGACCAGCTTTTTAAAGATGCTGATTTCATTTCCCAGCAGGATTTGGTGACTGCCCACACTGCCAAAAACACCAAAAGTTGGTTCAATGACCATGGTGTTGGTGTGATTGACTGACCAGACCTGAACCCCATAGATTATGGGGTATTGTCAATTGGAAAATGAGAGACCAAAAAAATGCAGATGAGCTGAAGGCCACTGTCAAAGAAACCTGGGCTTCCATACCACCTCAGCAGTGCCACAGACTGATCACCTCCATGCCACGCCGAATTGAGGCAGTAATTAAAGGAAAAGGAGCCCCTACCAAGTATTGAGTACATATACAGTAAATGAACATACTTTCCAGAAGGCCAACAATTCACTAAAAATGTTTTTTTTATAGGTCTTATGAGGTATTCTAATTTATTGAGATAGTGAATTGGTGGGTTTTTGTTAAATGTGAGCAAAATCATCACAATTAAAAGACCCAACAGCTTCAACTACTTCAGTCTGTGTGTACTGAATTTATATAATACACGGGTTTCACTATTTGAGTTGAATTACCGAAATAAATGGACTTTTCCATGATATTCTAATTTATTGAGCTGCACCTGTACTAATAGTAAATAGCCCATCCATCCATTAGCTAGTCCCAGTTATCATTGAGGCTCACATGGTTGCTTGAGTCTATTCCAGCTTACAATGGGTGACAAATCACCAGTGAGTAGCAGAAAAATCATATGTTTTGACACCAAGTGCATAAAAGTACTGTTGGTAAAATGTCAAAATCAGTTTAAGACTTTATAGACTAGTAGTTGCTGTGCACCCCCAGCTGTGAATGTGCAGATGTGTGAAAACCTCCTCCCTGAGGCTTCTGCAAGAGCATGTTAACAAGAATGTGTTAATAAATATTAAATACGAGTTGAAGTCGATGATGTCTCCTGTCAGTCGCTGCCCCCGTTTTGTCACATCTACTGTAGGTGTTTCATAGAAGAAAAGAAGCAAAAGAGATATTTAAGAAAAAGGCAGAGAAAAAAAACCCTAAAAGCACTGGACACAAACTGAAGGTAAGCTCATAGAATTCCAAATGCAGTGGATATCTACTACCACCGAGACTAGTGAAACCTTTAGTAGAAACCTGAGTCATATAATCTATATCTGAGATTAGAACTGTGCTATGGGCCTTAATCCTTCCCAGAGCGCACACACATTGATGAAGCCCAGCAGCATTAGGCAGCTCTAAAGCATGCTTTAATTGAAAACATTCCACATATTTACAACTTCCGCCACACTGCAGCCTCCATCAAAGAAATATATGTCAGTGCATGCAATGGAAGTCTATTTAGGATCAGGATGAGATGGACTACCAGCAATACAACTGTCTACTACTGAGTTGTAGCAGTTTCAGTGCTTTTCCAGTATGACACATGCATGCACAGTTGTGCTGTCAGTACCTTGTGCATTCATTCCTATTGTTTGCCCTCTATTACCCTGTGTTGTCTTTTCTGACTTTTCTACGACCTCTCTAAACAAGTTCTCTACCTGATGTGAACCCTGTTGCATGTACACTGACAGTAAAATGTACCATTAACTGTCTATCTTCACAAGACTGAGCTCCCCATCATCACCTGACTGCACGTATTAGACGATAGTGAAATTGAGTGCCAGGGTCAAATCAAGTTACGGGCTGGCCAGGCATGTGTGTAGCTGGGCTGTGTCCGCCTGGGGCCCAGGAGACAGAGCTCATGAGTAACACCTGCTGTATCTTTAAATAAATCAGAAAAGCGCTGGGAGCAGAACTGGATTTAATACACAGTGGGCAAGGAACATACAGTAACAGAAATACAACCTGAAACATTAGGATTCAACCTGGGTGTCACCTCTGAAATAACAGCAAACTTACAAAGGTGGATGTGTCATATTACGCTGGCTGTAAATCAGCAGCAAAAAAAGAAGCGCAACAATAAAACTGCAAAAATTGTAGAGTTATATAAGCAGTAATAGTGGCATAAAATTGGCTCCATGGCTAACTAATTTAGCAACAAATAAGCTGCAAGATTGTGTTTTATAGCAGCTGCCAGTGCCATACTGATAAGAGAGAAAATGATAGGGCTGTTTTTCATTTACTTGCTAAAAGTGTCTTACTGTTCCACAAATAGCCATAAAATTAAGTTTGCCAGCAGTCTACAGTATAGCTCAAACCACTCAACTACTGTAGGACCGTATGTAAATGAATCCAGCCTTAATTCAGCAACAATTCCGGTCTTGCATCACTTTGGAGAATAAAATCCAAGGTTGGCTACTGCCACAAATGTACCAGAGTCTGTGTATTTTATATTGCAGTTAAAACAATCCACAACCTCATTTGCTACTTTCAATTTAGATTTCCTGCAAAAATAAAACAGTGGTGTATTTACTAAAGCTGTGTGGGAGCACAGTTTGACAGCAGTATGCTGCCGTAACAGCATTAAAACTCAAATTCAACTATTTCTCAATATGTTCCACACCCCGGAACACACAGTATAATCTAACTCCTTTAATTTTGTGAATACAGACAATTGCACAGAAGGGACCTACTGTACTATAACAATTTATGCTCTAATTAACTCTGATTTCTGGTGGGCTTTATGGCAAAAATATTTTGCTATTACTGCTGCAACTCAGAATTAGAAGAATGAACACTTCCCTATCCCTGACCATGAGGGACGGAATAGTGATTAAGAGTTAATTAAATTAATTAAACGAGGAGCTAAGTAACATTTCTAACAATGAAGCCCAGTGATACAACCTTGAAATCTGCTGGATCTGAAGCTACCCTCATTTCATCCCCCTTATTTATTCCAGCTCCAGAAATACCCAATCCAAGGCTTGCTCACTCTCCCTGACCAAAAAGGGTTTTATTTTGCTGTTTGCCCCCCACCCCCAACTCCCCTTCAAAAATAAACATTTGTATTCCCATCTACAGAAATGTCAAGGGGATTTACGTGCTCCCTGTTTTGTATGGGTGGCCTATTTGATGCTACAGTGCACACCCCTCAACATGTGAAATGAAAGCACAGCTCTTTATATAACCAGCCATACTGACCACCGGTCAATCTGGCAAGTATATAAAATTCTGATTCTTGGACAATGTATCTTTGGAAATGGATTTCCAGGTAGTGATGTGAAACGTATTTCCCGTCTGTCATAGCCTGAATTTAAACCTACTAGAGAACCAGAACACAAAAAGTGATGTGAAATTTTACAAAATGAATCTCCGGCCTCACCTGTGGGACAGAAGCAGCTCTGAGGACTGTGGTGCCACTTGGTTGACAGGTTTGCAAGCAACTACTTACTGTGTTTTCAAAGGCTCCTTTACCATCCATCCATTATCTATACCGCTTATCCCAAAGAGGGTCATGGAGGGGGCTGGAGTCAATCCCAGCTGACATTAAGCAGGAGGTAAGGTCCACCCTGGACAGGTCGCCAGTCTATCACTTGGCGACAGACATCCACCCACACTCACTCCTACGGGCAATTTAGAGTCACCAGTCAAGCTAAGCTGCATGTCTTTGGACTGTGGGAGGAAGCTGGAGCACCTGGCACAGGGAGAACATGCAGACCCCACACAAAAAGGCAGCAGGTCGGCCAAGGCTCAAATCTGTAACCTTCTAGCTGTGAGGTGACAGCACTAACCACTGTACCAGACTCCTTTACAATAGCTTTCATTTTATAAAGGTGTAAAGTAACTAAGCACATTTACTCAAGCACTATACTTAAGTACAATTTTGAAAGATCTGTACTTTACTTGAATATTTTTATTTTCTGCTACTTTATGCTTCGACTTCAGGATATTTCAGAGAAAGCATGTACACTTTTTACATTTGTTTGATAACTTTAGTTACTAGTTACTTTTCAGAATGAGATTAATTAAAGAAAATACAATATAATCATAAGATCTTATTCATCCCCACAGGAAAACTGACAAAGCTACTCAGCCATGTCTAAAGTACTTCAAATTATAAGCATATAAGTTAACAGTAGCTCCAGCTTTACCAGTTGCAACATTAAATGTGGTCCTACTTTTGATACTTTAAGTATATTTTGATGCTAGCATTTTTGTATTTTACTTAGGTAACATTTTGAATGCAGGACATTTACTTGTAACAGAATATTCTTACGGGAACCTTTGACGGACTGCCGTTTCCTGCGGTAAACCGTACTCATTTCCTGTTTTCTGTATTTGCACTGCGTTGTGCTGGCTTCCAGATTGTTTAGGAATTAAACTCACTATTTTCTAGGTTCATCTGAATTTTTGAGTGACAACATACGCTTGCACCACTTGTTTTGCATAAGTTCTTGCTAACTACCAAATTTAACTTGCTACTTTAGGTCGGCTAGTTTAGAAGCTAGCTAAGCTAGTAGCTTAATCGAGAGCAATGGCTACCCCCTCTTCCTCTTGCTCGGAGTGTCGCATGTTCAGTTATTCCTCTGCCTCCTTTAGCGATAATGGTACTTGTAATAAATGTCAGATGCTAGCAGCATTGGAGGCGAGGCTCACAGACTTAGAAGCGCGGCTCCACACCATGGAGAATAGGCCAGCTAGCTAT
>NW_018127896.1:3653574-3673431 GCF_001952655.1 Monopterus albus | reverse complement strand
CTTTTTATTTTCGGGAGGCGAACTCTGCCAGTCCTGAAACACCAACAAACAAGGTAAGGCTTCAATAATACCAACCACTATACCCTTCAAAAACAATGTACAACTGCTCTAAAGAGAGAGAGCAGCTGAGTTCCTCGAGTCCACAGAAGCAGAATGAGAGGTTATTAGCTATCAAGCTCCTCTCCTATGGAACCAACTCCCAGTCTCAGTTCGGGAGGCGGACACCCTCTCTACCTTTAAGATTAGTCTTAAGACGTTCCTTTTTGATAAAGCTTATAGTTAGGGCTGGATCAGGTGACTCTGAGCCTTCCCTTAGTAATGCTGCTATAGGCCTAGCCTGCTGGGGGGCCTCATGATGCTCAGTGTTCCTCTCCTCTCCTCTCCTCTCTCCTCTCCCTATGCTTCTATATGCCACCATTACACATTACTAACTTTGTGTCTCCTCTCTCCCGTAGTGTGTCCTCTCTCTCTCCCTGTACCTTTCTGCAGGTTGCCCTGGCCCTGGAGCTCTACGTCTCTGACGAGCAGTCCCCAGCCACATCGACCTGATCAGTGTTTGATCCAAGAGCCGGGGTCTGTCGGAGGTTTCTTCCGTTAACGGGAGTTTTTCCTCCCCACTGTCGCCAAGTGCTTGCTCAAGGGGGATTTGTTGGGTTTTCCCTATGTAATAATATTGATAACAGTAAGGTCTAGACCTTACTTTATAAAGTGTCCTGAGATGACTTTTGTTGTGATTTGGCGCTATACAAATAAAATTTGATTTGATTTGATTTGATTCTTACACTGATGTATTGCTACTTTATGCTCAAGAACATTACACCAACATCGACACATGAACAAGTCCTTGGCCTGGTTACTAAAGAGTACCAAGATTTCCATGTAGTACTTTTTCTAAGAATCTGGCATATTAATCCCTCTATCGAGTGGTTGGGTACTGAGATATCTGCCTGTTGGTTCCCTAAGAAACATTCAGCCATAATCGCTGAAATCCAGCTCCACTTTAAAGAGACAACTATGGTGATACACAGGTGGGATTTGAAAGATACCATCTAAATTTTACTAAACACCAACTCACCCACACAGGGAACAACGCTGTTTGAGTGAACTGACTGAGGAAACACCTACAGGTCATCATTCAGCTTTTACTCTCCTGGCTCAGTTTTACCCAGCACTACTTCGATTAGGTTAAGTTGAAACTTTTCAGAAAAATAAATTAAACATTAGATAGCATCTTTTCTAGGTTTGGCCCCCTAGGACCATGACTGAGTAAAGAATCAGTTTTATCACATCTCTGCTTCTCTGCCTTAAGGTACTGAAGCCAGGACAACATTTTATTGCAATGGCAGGGGGAATTATTTCCTTGATGAGAGATTCAGATTTGTTAAAATGCCAAATTCACTGTGAATAAGGAAACACAGCATCTGGTTTGAGTCCAGGGCTCATTTTAAGTCAGGCAAAGTAAAATCCATCGTAACTCTTAAGCATCCTTTTTGCATTTACTCTGCTAAGTTATATGTGACTTTTGCATATTTGACAGTGTGATGCTGTTTAGTGAAGGCCAACAGTAAAAAGGAATAATTTTATAAGCTAACAAAGACCGATAGCACCTCAAGTGTTTCAACTACACCACTCAAGACATGACAATAGAGTACAGCAATTCTGCACTGCCTGAGGGAGTGTTGAGGGCTGCAGAAAGGTAAATGGTAACTTGTATAGTCCTTTCTACACTTTACAGCACACTCAAAGCGCTTTCACACTACTTGGCCATTCACCCATTCGCACTCACAAACACTCACACACACTCACACACACAAACAACCCGCTCTACCTCCTAAGCCACAGCCGCCCCCAGACCGCTGACCTTTCAAAATACAACACAACAATGCAAACACAAGTATGTCAGTGACAAAGGTAATTAAGTGCAGTTTCTCTCTTGTAAAGGTAAAGAATGTGCAGTAATGAAAATACTGCAGAACAAAGCAATCATTTATTCTACAGTATAAGAATGTAATACGGACTACTGATATGACACCATAATAACTTCATTCACATTTTACTTTTCCATTCAGCAAGTAATAACGTGAGCCTAAGTGTGTCAAACAAAGAAACCACAGCACCTCCATACAAGTCCCTTAGAGGTCACTCAATTTTCACATGATCATGAAAAAAAAAGCTACAGGCTATAGAGAGATGGTGACTTTGGCATTTCAAGAAAAAAGGTCTTTTCACACCACATGTGTGAGTGAGAAAGACTAAATTGTGACCCTTAGACTCTGGCTTTTTATTTTCTCAAGGTGGCAAAACCACTTCAGGTTTGAAAAGTGCCTTTTAAGTTACAATGTGGTGAGGAGTCAATCAATACTATCAAAGAACTGCAATTCTAGTACTATTCTTTCCCGCTCTCTTTGAACGCTGTAATTCTGTGCATGTGCAGAGCAGAAAAAACTGAAAGTTTTAACTGACTCCAGACTAGTTTGCTCAAGTCAGGCTTATTCAAATAGCCTCAAGTGTCTATGCTTTATATCTGACTTTAAAAGAAATTCTGCATGCTTCAAGTCTCTTGAAGTCATTCCAAGGAGACACGCCAAAGACACTGCTCTAAATTGAACCAGATTTTGACAGAAGTTGCGGGGTTGCCAGACAAAAGAATTTCAGGTAAATGGTATGGACTCTGGCTACCAAAACTGTAACACAATTTCTCACCCAGGAAGTGTTTGGCAGTAATTCTATGAAATGTGAAAAGTAAATAGTGAGGAAGAGTGGTAAGTGTGAATGAGGGATGGAGTGTGTTAGGAAGGACAGAAAAACAATACTTTAAAAGTTGCAGTCATGGATGTTGCTGCTGGTGTGTCCCAGGAGTTGTAAATAACTGCCAACAGCAATAGATGCTGTCTAACTAATTACCTCTTGCTTTGATTCTGTCCCCTTTTGGAGATTTTTTGAGGATGGTTTGAGTCATGTCAACACGTCAGTGCTATTTAATTGCCATGGGGTGCTGCACAAATTGTGCTGGCTGAAGAAAAATTGTTCCTGTTTTCACTATTGCATTTGTGTTAGAGCTCATCTTTCAATCAAGATGAAAAAACAATAATAGAACCTATATTCACAGGGTGAAACAATCATCATAGTAAATCCTGTATTTTTAAAATGAATGGTGAATGCTGACTGTTAGGTGAATACATTATACTGTACAAACTGTGACAGGAGTAGAGAACTGGGAAGGACAGAGGATACCGCTATACTGTATCTTTTTATTTCATCTCTCTAACCGTCTCTTCACATACATCAAACATATACTGTCTCTGTCACATACACATTTCTGGTACTATCATTATTCTGTCTATGGTTTATTAAAAGTGCCACAGCTTTAACTGATATGTACCAGTAGTATTGCTTCCTTGAACCTTATATAACAGGTCTCAATCTATATAAAGGAAGAAAAATAAAATTACATACATTTCTTAATGACATTTAAGCTGCAGTGAAAACGAGCCCTGTGCTTCACGCATCACTGTATTCTTACAGTGAAGTAGTATGGCTATAGGCTTCCTGTGTGAGTCCTCATGTCTAAAAAAACAGTCTGCCTGTATGATTTGGTAGAAGGGGGTCAAACAGGCACTGTGCTTTCACTGTATTAGTCCAAAGCACACTGCCATTATATGAGTCTACACACTCACTCAAGGACAAAGAAATGTGAAAACCACCTCTAATGGTAAAAGTCATAGAGCTGGAGCTCCCTCTAGGGGAGAGAGCAGACACCAGCTGTACTGGACTCTATCCCAGTGAATCCACAACCTGTCAGTAGTACAGTATTTTAAGGTGGCAACATGATTTAGGGTTAGGATGAGGTTAGGATTAGGCTAAATGTTAGGGTCAGGGTTAGGTGTCAGGCAAGTAGTGGTTATGGTTAAGGTTAAGATAAGTCTACAGCAAATGAAAGTAAGTCACTGTAAAGTCCCCGCAAGGAATGAAAATACAGTGTGTGTGTGTGTATTTGTGGTCTTTTGCCTATTCATTGTCCTCTTCTGGTGAATGCAAACATCCGTCAGTGACTCCAAGTTGCTTCAGCCTGGTCATCACTCTTTTTCCCATCTGGTTGAACTCAGACCAGTAGGTCGTCTCCATCTGATGCTCCCTCTGGTGCCTGTAACAGAGTCATTTAACATCACCAATGACAGACAATTATGAAGTGAATAGGAAGATCGGTACACTACAGCCTCCACTTAGCAATCACATATTTTGGCCAAATATGATTTACAGTTTCAAACTAAGGCAGCCATCATTTTTTGATTTGAAATTTTAAAAAATTCTTAAAGTGTGATACAATGTTTCTCTGAGTTTTTCTAAATTTCTAAAAAAGTAATACAGCAGCCTCAAAAATGGTTGAAAACATAAAATAGACATGATAGAAACAGGTTCAAACAGCATTAAATTGTCAAACATCTTGTAATAATAATTTGCCACTGAAAATATGATGAAATGTCTCTCTTAAAAAGGTTAAAATGTAATCAACTCCTTTTTATTTACATCTACATCTTTACTTTTAATCTGAAAAGTCACTCATAAGTTAATGTAAGTATTCCCTCATCAGTGTTGAAAAAGTTTAATTAAACATTAGATCCACTGGCCAGGATGTTTTCAATGACATTTAAAGTAGCTGTTGCAATACCTGACAACTGCATTATCAAGTGCTACAAGATGCTAGTGATTTACATCAGTATAACATAACCTATATTAGTTTGCTAATAGTACATGGTAAGAATGAATTATGACTCTGCTGGGATTATGCAAGGCTGAAACTTCAAACAAAAGCAAGTTAGAGCACTTTAATTGATCTATTTTACTGCTATGACAGAAGTCAGAAAGAAGCATCATGCAGTACAATATGTTCCACCTCCAAGGAAGCTTTTCTCTGGAGGACCTCTGGGATCTTGCCTTTGCACATTCATTAACATCATGTTGGGTTTACCCTGAGGACTTCCCCTCTTAAAACTAGAGGTACAACAATGATTCCATCACATAAATAAGTATACATTATCGTGAATCTGAGTAATCATTTTCTTAGCAATACACACATGCATGCTAGTAGACTTACCTCGCTGTCATTCCTGTGGTGAGGTTGCTATTGGAAACCAGAGCTTCTCCAGCCAAGAACTCTGCTCTGATCATCTCCGGTGTGAGTTGGACTCCTAAGCCTTCACACCTGCAGAGACAAACATACATAATGTAAGCATGACAGCAGTGGTCGCACCTGAAACCTGACAGAAAAGTTTTCCAACAAGAAGACCAATAGTGTCCGCAGTGTCGTATGTGCTTACAGCTTGTCCGTTAGAAGTTTCAGATCATCAGGAAGAGCAGTTAGAAAAGGAGGTGCTGTGAGTGGAAGTATATCTGTGCTGTAGTCGACAGACCTATGGGAGACACACACACACATTACCAGCCTGAGATAATCTACACCATTTTACTTACTGTAGGTGAAAGCACTCCTTAGGGTTGTTTTAAATCTCAGCTTGAAGAAGAATGATAAAAGTGCTCCTGCATGAAAACTGATACCACTTATGGGATTTTAAACACTGACAAGCCACAGGTTTGCTTTTGTAAGCAACCCTGATAAAAGCTGTGATATCCCTCTGAAATAAAACTTTATTAATGCTGGGGCATGGCACAGATTGTACAGGGTGGGTGTAAAGTAACTAGGCATTAAAAATTGTCTGTAGAACTTGTACTATCACTGGAGTCATGATGAAAACTGTCTCTAAATAGACAATAGTAAATAGGATTTCATATGATATTAGAGAGACAACATAGCATTTTTGGAGATAAAAAGAAATCTCCTTCAGATGAGAAGGCTGATATCAGCTTGTCTTCATCCAACAGATACACAATATGGCTAAAAGTATGTGGACACCTCAGTCCACACACATTTGCATAATTTTTTTGTTTTTAATTACCTTTTTTTCCATTTCATATGAAATCCTATTTACTATCATCTATTTAGAGACTGTTTTCATCATGACTCCAGTGATACTACAAGTTCTATAGCCAATTTTTAATGTCTAGGTACTTTTCACACACCCTTTATATATAGTCTAGGGGGCGTGGGAACACATGGTCAAATCCACATGCAATTGCACTGCTCAAATGAAGGTGTCATGACCTGGACCTATTTGAAAATCATTAGGAAAACTCATACTATTTCCTGCTGTCAAGTTTATTCTCATCCTCTATTATGGCCACCTGACAAAGATCCAGCGAGGCAGTGATAAAAATTAATAAGACTGAACAGCGAGGCTGGGGTAAAGTCAGCTCTTGCATGAAAAAAGAAGAATATATCGGATCAGTGCTAACAGCACCGTCACAACAGGCATAAAGAAAATACTTGGCAGAATACAAATATCTGGTTATGTAAGATAGGGGAGGTAAGGGGAGATATGAAGCAGACAGAAAGGTGAGGTGAGAGTTGTAACAGAACTACAATCAAATCACACATTCACAAGTTTCTCATGTGAACAGTGGCTTGTCCAAATTACATGGACATCTTGTTAAAGACTCAGATTGGCTTCAGCTCTCACACTGTTGAAAAAACTGCTTCATTAGCGCTGTAACCTCCACTTTGTTACTTAAATCATTTAAAACAAAAACTTTCTATCATGCAAGATGAATTATAAAATACATGAGATTATTTTCTGGTAGGCTAGTGGTTAAGGCGCAGCGGCGAGAGCGCTGGGTTCGAATCAGGGTTGCGTCAGGAAGGGCATCCGGCGTAAAACACGTGCCAGAGTTGTCAGTGTGACAATTCACTGTGGCGACCCCTAAACGGGAAAAGTC
Organism: Monopterus albus; assembly: GCF_001952655.1. Taxonomy (NCBI): domain Eukaryota; kingdom Metazoa; phylum Chordata; class Actinopteri; order Synbranchiformes; family Synbranchidae; genus Monopterus; species Monopterus albus. The sequence continues at coordinate 3,666,603 of NW_018127896.1, read as the reverse complement.
GAAAGTGACATTCTTTGAGATTATTTTCTAAGAAAGGGCCATAGACAGAAAGTGTTTTGCTTACCCAGGTTGTATTCATTGTGACAGGGTGCACCACAAATAGAACAGGACGGCTCCATGTTGAGTTCATTAATACACTACATCACAATATCATCATTTATTCACTATCCATTTAGGCTCAAGACTGAATAAATCATTATTTCACTGTGTAAGTGGAGACAGTGTGCTGGATTCTTTGCCTCCATATGACCTAGATTCTGCAAATGCATTGAGTAGGTCACTACAGTTCTATTTTTCTTAATATAAGTAGAACAAACTTGAACTAAGGCAGATCAACTCACCCTACATCAACACATCACTTCAGTCCAAAACCACTGAAAAATTGTAATTTGCATTGAAATCAAAAGAAACTTTTGTATTTTGGAGAGTGTTTTGATGAAATCAAAGGTACCAAAACCAGAGGGAGATGAGCTCTGGAAAATATTTTGCAAAACAAACCCTGATGGGATGGGCAGTAAAAACACATATTTCATAAAAATTAGGTGAAATCAGAACCAATGCTTAAAATCCAATATTTTAACTGCTGAAAGTGCAAAATACAACTGATAGAGTTTCCCCCATTTGCATGAATATGGAATGGATTCTAGTGGATAGGTTACAAGTAGACAATTTGACATCCAGCTACAGTAGCTGCCAGGTGCTGGAAGCTATGTGACCATGGCTAATACTAGACATATTTATTTTGGGAGAGTGTGAGAAGTCATGTTTCTGTGATATTATATGTGAGATTAACTGGAATCCCAAGCTATTAAAAGGTGAAGAGCAGCTAGATTACGAGTCCTGGTATTACTCACTGACGTATTACTTAAATATGTACTGTGTTTGGCAAATCACATAAATACAATAAAAGTATTATTAAAAAAAACAATTATATCAGTCTGTGTTACAGGGACCTTTTTAATGTAACTAGTGCTGAAATGGATGATTTGCTTTTATTGGGAATTAATCAGATTATCTTATTAATAACTGTAAAATATTAGGAAACTGGTATGTGTTTGGGAAGAGAGGACTACTATACAACAAAGAATATCAGGAAAAGATTATCTGCTGTTAATTTTACCAACAATGAGATACATACATCCCAACTTTTGAAAATTGTACTTCTGACAGTGGTCAAATCTGGCAGACCAGAGGGTCTTAAGTCTAAATACCCCTGCAGGATGGAAAAATATGGACAGTAGAAGTGAACAAAGCCACTCTCAACTATGTAAACAAGTGGTGTAAACATGCAGGAATATGTTTTGAGGCAGCAGTACTCCAGCTGGAGCTTCTCAGCAACTAACCACACATGGGGATGATTTACCATGGGATTCCTTGTGTGACTACACCAGCCCTTTTAACCTCTAGGTGGCCGCTCCCAACAACAAGTTGTTTTTATTGCACTGTTAGGCAAAGGGAGGAAAATAGGAACTGGTCCAGCTTGAAACAGTACACAGTGATGTAGTGGCAATAAAAAATAATAAACTCCAACTGTAGATCATAATTTATTTATGTCAGTTAACATCAAAGCTGTAACTAAAATCTGTTCTACAACTAAAGAGACAGGAAGGTAAAAGGCATTTCCCAGCCAGCTCACAATGTAATGCAGCTCTGTTAGGGTCCAGTTCTAACAACACTTTCAGTCCAAGCAAAGCACAAACCCATTGATTTCTGACATACCTGCGCAGTGCACAGTCATTGGGGAGAGCAGGCTGAGTGGACAGACAGTTCTGTGTGATGGAATCAAAATCCTTCCAGGTCATGACCCCTTTGATCACTTCCTGTTAATGGTCAGGGAAAAAGCCACATACAGTATGCATCTGATCAAACAAATCTAATATAAAACAGGAGCTAGTTTCAGAAGATGAATGTCCAACTGAAGGGGGATTGCTCATCTTTAGAAAATGTCTATTTAAAATTATAAAGCACTTTAGTTCAGCAGCAAAATGTTTCTTTGTACAGTATGCCTCACCAAAAATGGTCAAAACCAGGCTCAAGTGCTCAAAGGATAAGACTAAAAGCATTTCAATGAACCTCAACCACTGCAAAGTCTCAGAAACATGATTACCTTGCGGTCAAGAAACTTTCTCTGAGTTTGTGATGTTTGTGTCCGTATGCCTCTCATGCTGCTCTCAGGGACTGTAAACCTGGATACAGAAAGCACTTTCTTTGGCAAGAGAGCAGATCACCAGTCTTGGAACTATTTACTCTTTTGTCATGACGCAGATGTTTTTTGTTTGTTTGTTTACTGGACATAATCCAAAGATTTTTCTCAAAACAATTCCTTGGTCAGAAAACAACTAATGTATCCAAAAGTGGTATCTTTAAAATGCCAGCACTCAATTTGAAAAATAGTTCTCCAGCTTTTATTTATTTATGTTATTTTTAGATTTGCAGTACATTAAACCATAAATATTTATTTAGTAATCTTCTGACTTCAGCTGTGAATCTTCACACAACATACCACCGCTGTTACCTGGGCAGAGGGCAGAGGTGGACCTCCAAATCACCATCCAGGTATTTAGGGGTCGTTTTGTAAGCTTGCAGGCCTGGAACTGGGTTCTGTGATATGATAAGCACAGTATGAGATAAACATAGAAATATACTAGTTTAAATCCTTTATACTGCCATGTATGGAAAACACACAGGTGTGTGTGGAAGAGAAAACATGAATGAGGAGACTTACAAAGATTCTGAGTGGGTTTGCAGCAGGCGGCCTAAGCAAACCTTCAGGAGCACTGAAGGTGAGACCAGGTGCCACCTCTGCTCCTTGAGCCTCTTTCTCATTTTCAGCCTGTTGAAACAGGAAGGAAAAACATATTGAGATCAGAAGGAATCAGTCAAATTATAGTAGGTATAGATGACATATTATAAACATTATCTTTCCATAGTACTGGCTAAAGGTGTATGTCTTAGGGCAGGTGCTGCATACAGTAGTTACTGGAGGTCCAGTGCGAAGTGGTCGAGCCAAAGTAGTGGGGATGTAAGAGTTAAATGCATCCCAGGTTGACACGGGGCGGTAGCCCATGAGCTTATATTGCTGAGGAACCTAGAGTGCCAAAACAACACCAACAGATAACATGGTTATAGTGGTAATATAATACCACAACAGATAAGAGAATTTATTTGTACACTTACTTATAGGAACCAGCAGAGCAGAACCAAACACTACAAGCAAATGATCATTTCAATCTCTTATCATTTATTTCACAGATATTGAAATATAAGGCCATAGTTTTAGAGTATAAAAAGTACAACAGAATGTCACTAACAGAATACAATGAAAGTATTTCTAAATTGTGACATCTTTATCGATTACGCCCATTAGGCAGTGGTGGAGGTAGTACTCAGATCATTTACTTAAGTATAAGTATTATTACTACAAGTGTAGTGAATTAAGTATAAAGTAGCATAAATGGAAATATTCAGGTAAAGTACATCAACATTTTACTTGTACTTAACTTTCGATCACTGCTGACAGATACGTATTCGCATTGATTTATTAGTGTGATATTTAGATGAGTAGGTGCTGCAATAAATACCAACCTGAACCTTGACGAGAGGAATACGTGGTTTTACAGTCACTTCAATAGGATCCACAGGCTCCTCAACCAAATCAATGCAAGCCTAGAAATATCAAGAAGACAAATGGCATTATTTGTCCAGTTGAACACCGAGGTCTTTACTCTGCAGGGCATCAGGGTAATAAAAGATTTAATCCATGTGTGAGAAAACTGACCAAAAATGTCTTTCAAGGGAAATAATGAATGAAAACTGTTTCATATGCACAACAGTAGCCGGCACTGACCTGTCAGTGATTTCTCATCTTTTGTGTGTCAGCTTTCATTTAGGTATATTAACATTTCAACTCAATAAGCTTTAACAAGCAACGTGATTTGCAAAATAAACAAACTCATGTTAACAGACTACGATTAACGTTCTTTGACATTGCAGCTAACAGCAATTATCTGCAGCAGGACTGAAATTTTACAGTTTGAGAATGTACTCACCAGTGGGTCATGTACATCAGAGAAAATGGGGAAAGAGAATGGAGAAACTTTGTCCGGTTCGATCTCAAGATCATATGTCTTCTCCTCCTCAACTGAAGCAAACATAGGAAAAGAGAAGTAATAATACAGTGGAAAAAGTTACATCTGTTGTTTTTAAAGTTCAGTGAGAAATGTTGTAATATTCAGTGCATGACTAAAAGCACAATGCACCATTAACAGCCTTGTCATAATAACCTCAATGAATTTTACTTCAATTTCACCTCTAGCAACATATTCAAATAAGAAACAAGATTATTTCTGAACCAGGAGTTCACAGGATAATGAAAACCTCTGTCTGCTGAAGGCGGGTTCCTCATACTGTCTGCCAGTTTCTTCAAACAGGCCAGCCTCCGGTTCATGCGACACCGGTTCACAACCTGGGAAAGAGGGGCACAGTGTCACTTCCTGGTTAGTTACACCTGACATCTGTGTAGTAGTTCCAAAAAATCTGTCAGAAAACTATTTTACATGTTTCTTCCATGGTGACACTTCAGTGAGGCTTTTAACATAGTTACACATAAATAACAAAAAACAAAAAGTAAGTGGACAGCAATAAAGATTGCTAAGCAATTGGCACATACAATACAGTTGTTCTATTCTTGTACTTTGACCGCTTCATAACCTAAACAGAGTGTTTAATATGGTAAACATGGTGATGAAAGACCTCTAACCCTGTGTGTATGTCTATGATGTGTTTATGTCTAAGCAAATGCCTCAGTGACTTTAAAGCACTAAGATATGTGTACCTTGCGTGCTGCCTGTTGGAACAGTTTGAGGGCTCTTTGTTTCAGCTCCCATTGAAAACTGGAGTAAAACTGGAATGATGGGGCTCCCGCTGGCGCCTAGAAGAGACCAGAAAGAAATGTATTTCTGCCTTTTATGTGCTCATTTGAAATCATTACCTTGATGCATATGAAAGGAACCATAATGTGAAATGTCTTGAGGTCTCACCTTGGAGTATTAAAAGGATAAAAGATAGTAGGGCAGTAAAAAGTGAAAGGTAGTTTGAATTACACTGCAGAAAATCTCCAGCCAAAAGCAACAGATACATTTAATCTGAGAACTCTGGGAGCTATGCATCACCTAGATGTTTTGTGACATGGTAGAGGGTTATCTGTGCATTTACCAAGACAAACTATAAATATTTTACACCTGAACTGAACCTTGCGTGTAAGTGAGAGAAATTGTGCTGTCTAACATTTTACTAAGGGCTGAAAGTTGCAAAGTTATTCTAGGTAGTGGTGGAACACCCACTCCAACACTACAGCTATCTGAAAGCAATAAGTCAAACAACCATCCTCCTGTGGGGAGTTCTTGATTTTCCTGTTATCAGCAAAGTATACTGTGGAACGTTCCGTGGGTGAAAGACTGACCTGCCCTGCGTCACAAAGCACCCTTCTGGAGAACAGTTTAGGTGGTCCAGCAGCAAAGTCTTCCTCCTGCCTTACATCTCCCCTTTTTACCTACAACAAATTAGCATAGCACAGCATGATAAAAGCTGGTAAAGCAGAGTCCTGCACAGGTTGGGTACCTGCAGGTAAAAATGTAATCTGCAGAATGTTTGATTGATACATGGTATAAAAACAGAAGTAGAAGCTAGCTGCTCTTTCTATTTTTGCTATCCCCTTCAGAGTTCTGCTAATGACAGATAGTGCAAGGCCAGTGGGAAAAAAATCATTCATGTTTACCTTCTATAGAAAGAAAACTTGAAATACTTTGGCTGAAGAAGCAACACTGTTTGTCACAAGAGAAAGTAAGCTTGATAGGGCATGTCTTAATTCAGTGAATCAACTACTACCAGCGTCTCGAAGCATGATCTCATTTATTTATAGTAATGATATTTCAAGGTATCACAAAAATCTGAATTCATTTCACTTTCCCAGTTCTAAAGCAACATAGACTGGGTGATGAAAACAGTGTCACAAAGCTGTAAACCATATCACCTGCTGGATAATTTAAGTTCTGGCCTGTCAAGTCAGATAGTAGCTCCTTCTATCATAAAAAACACGAGCACTCCCAAAGTGTATAGGACATGAGGCTGTAAATGGAGCGTGCAAGGCAGAGAATGCGTCTGTGTGTGTGTGCTTGTGCATTATTAACAGTGCAGGTGGAGAGAAGATGGAGGAGGAAGTACGGTTAAATGTCTGTGAGAGCCCTGTCAACTATTCAGATATCTTTTCTGGGGACACACAGGAACACAGACTGTTTCAAACCTGATGTTGCTTTGGCCGAGTCTGCATATTTCCCCAGAGACTCTTGATAAAATCAAAACAACAGTGTAGAGCCAATGATGCTAAAACTGAAACAGGTTAGGATATTCCAGTTTCAATTCCAGGTCTTGAAGGTCAGTGTCCTGCAGGTTTTTGTTCATTCAAACTGTATTTGTAAATCAATGCAGCCCCTCAAGGACCTGAAGTCAGTCATAGAACAGTTAAACATATAATGCAGTGGCAAATTTAGATTTGAGCTCTATATTAGATGCACTTTAAATTACAGGGGCCCAGGAAAGTTGAAGGTGGTGCCTGGAGACATATAGCAAAGATACGGTGTGCGGTGCATGCATCACGCCTGTAAAATGACTAGCAACACGTTGCAAGAATATGAATGATTGCATTGTTTCACTATGTAGACTTTAAGTGAAAAACCTTACCATGTATTCATGTAGTGCAATCTCTCTCTCCTCCACTATCTGCCTCCTGGTTTGCTCTAGCATGGGGTCCTTGCCCAGATGAACTTTCCTGAATGAAGGCAATAGATATTAATTACTCTTAAAAAGGCTTTCTATTCAATTTCAGTTTGTCTAATACTTTTTCCCAGAACGTACTGAACATTGAGCTAAACCAAAACATATGGTTAAATGAAGCATCGTCTTTATCAAATCCTCTCAATCATTTTGATGTCACTGATATTTACTCTAGCTTATTTAACTGCTGTAATAAAATGATGCATCTCTATTTTCTATGTGTATTTTCCCCAGAAACTAGATGCAGTAGTTGTATTTATTCTTCTACTGTACATAAAGTATCTCCCCTTTGGAGATTTGTTAAGCAGATTCCCAAATCTTCCATTCTTATCTTAGCTTGTCACAGTTCTAACATTAGTTTGTGCACATGGAGATAGAAAGTCAACTATCCAAACATTCACAAGGATAAAAATTGAAATTGTATTTAGTAGTTAAACCTACCATTTAATGTGTTTGGCCTGCTCCTCCTTCACAGTTTGTTGAACCCTTTTTATGAAGAGAGCCTCCTTCACCTGCTTGTTTTGCAGACCAACCATACAGCCAGAGGACATAGCTGAAGTGAAGGGAATACCATCAATACAAGAGACAAGATGCATACCTTGCAAATGCAATTTACTTAATGACACCAACTTGTTCAAAGGAGAATATAGCAGGACCCTAATGCAACATAGTTCATGTGTGTACAGTATAACATAGAGCAAGAGGTTTGATGAGGTGACATGAATGACACATAAACTCCATGACAGCTTAAGGACTAAAATCAGTGGGTTGCATCTACCTTCCTTCAGGGCTTTAGAGCTGATTTTATTGCTGTCTTTAATCAGCATCTTTGCCACCCCTGCAGGGGTGCAGACATCCACTGGAGTCAGCCCAGGTTGAACTCTCAGTGTCTAGAGGACAGGTAAAAAAAAAACATAACAGCAAGATATGAAGGATAAAACATGCCACTTCAAGAAATTATTGCAAAAATGAAAGATCAAAGTATTGTTGTACAGAATGAATGTACCAAATTATCACTCGTTTTCTAATTGGGGAAAACAGCTGCCTAAAATTAAATAACATTTCTATGGAAGAATAAGTCTGTTCTTCTCTTGTGTCCTTAATCAAATTGAAAGTGAAAATGAATTTATGAATGCAATAGATTAAAAGGTACCTTGTACTTAAATAAAGCCCTTTACATTTTTCATGAAAGAGAACAGAACTTCTCACAACTATTTTCAGCATAGGAATGATTTTATTAACTCCACCAACTAGTCTTTTAGATACTGAGAAATGAGTCAGGACTAAGAAGAACATCCCTCTAATTCGACAAACACACTACCTTTGACTCCTTGGTTGACCTGTGTTTGGTTTTACTTCGAGGAGGCACTTGGGCGGCAGAGGAAGGTCCTTTGTATTCTGCAGAGAAATAAATAACTAAAAATGCAATTTTATATGTGGCTGAGCAAAATATTAAAAGCACTTCTCTATATAATAATACATCCAATACAACAATATCACTAGCTATAGCCTTATAGAGTTTGACTGAATAGTTGACTCAACACCTCTCTAACACTGTGTCAAAGGTTTACTGGATTTATTTAAGGATTTATTGCAGGGTGCTTACATTAGATTGCATTAGACTGATGGAAAATACAACACAGAGGCAAAGTCATTTTGATCATGATTTGTTTATTTTAAAAATAGTCTATGTCAGATAAGCCAGGTAAAGGACACCCAGCAACAGAGATGTGTCAGGCATTGGTTCAAGCTAGCAAAAAACAGGTTCTAGCACATACTGTACGGTATTTCATTTGCACATATCTCATCATTTGCTTGGTTCCACTGCAGGGAACAACAAACAGGGTGAGAATGTTTTATATGCTAAACATCCATTGGGAGGCTTATCTGTCCTGATATCACTGCACCAGCTACCAAGCTATTTTCATGAATTATTAACTTTTGGTCGAGATAACGCCATGATAGTGCAGTGGATGGAGCTAGGGCTGTGTGATGGATAGCACCCTCTTTCTCATGGGAACAGAATTAAACATTAGATTTCATACTGGCTAAAAAACAGATTCTAGTCAGGGAACTTCCCAAGGCAGTTTTCTCTTTATCGAGCTTGGTGCATGTTTTTTATCCAATACTGGTTTGCCCATACTATCTGAAAGCTGTTGATGCTGAACAGGAGGAGAGGGAAAGACTTTACTTCAAACAATGTGAAGCACCATAGGGAAGAACTAAATGAGTTGCATACATGAACTGACAAGCTTATACATTCAAACAAGCGTGTGTGATTCTACTTAGGCTGAAGCTTTCTTACAGAATGTCAGTAAAACCCAGAGAATGGGTGTAAACCTGAAGTAAGAAAATACTATATTTATTATAGTATAAGATAGCATAGTCAGATAAAAGAGCGTAATAAGGCAGTAAGATGTCCTGCAGCAGAGGGAAAACAAAATGATCTCTAGTGGCTCAGTTCATGCGACTGTTAGTGGAGATCCTGGTCTAGATGTTTTCAACAAAACAATCCATTTTTTTAATTACCTGAGAGCCAGGTGAGGGGCGGAGCTCCCAGTGATAGTACACAGGTAGGGTTTGGTGTTGAACTGTGCGATGACCAGCTGGATGGTGACCTGAGACGTCTCGTACTGCAAAGGACTGAAGGTCACCATGATCTTCACCTCACCATTGGCGGGTATCACACCTGGAGGAGCAAAGATAAAACAACAGGGATGAAATGATGTGTGTATGTACAGGACTTGCCTAAGGTCGGTTATTCCCATTCAGGGGTGTAGTAGCATACTAACTATGACTGGCTGTATGTGCAGGCCACATTTCACCCAAACTAAGTCAGATGTGACTAAGCACTATGTGTTGCCACAGAAAGTTAATGGAAACTAGTTAGCAAGGTAAGCAGAACTTGAAATAGTCAGCTAAAAGTACTAGATAAAAAGTTTAAATTGTGAGCTAAAAATAGTTAATTAAAATGTTTAAATAGGTAGTTAGTTTACAGTATTGGATAACTAAGTGAAACTGTTAGCTAAAAGCAATGGATAAACACTTAAAGTAGTTAGCAAAAAGTAATTTATAAACAGCTGAAACAATAAGTTAAAAGTATTAGATTAAAAAAACTAAAATTGCTAAAAGCAGCAGATAAAGTAATGGAACAATAAACAGCTGATTTGGTTAGCTACTAGTAATGGATAAACAAATTAAAAAATAAAGGTGGGAGTACAACAAACAAAAAAGGCTAAGAACAACTGGTGTAGCTTATCCAGCAAACTGTGATAAGAACTACAAAACTAACATTCTGGGGTTATGAGTGATGACTGAACCTAAAAATGACTGATGGGTTACAGAGAGCATGATAATTAGTGCACCAAAAAACAACACATGCGCTGAATTGCCACTGTGGACTGCTATGACAATTCCCAAATGAGAAACTCATTTGTATCACTTTTTCCTCACTCCAGATTTGTTCCAAATTAAAACTGCAGCTGTATTTCAGATCTCAAGTGGTTTTTCCGCTATGTGTTATGAGGTTTTACCAAGCATGAATACTGCTGTTTAGTATCAGCGTGTCAGTAGTGACATATTTAATACACAAAAGATACCAGAGCAACATTTTGAGAAAACACAGAACTCCTGCTCTCCAGATGGGTCATGTCCCAGTAAGCTAAATGAGTACTATCAAACAAAAAATGGCTTTTATCTATTTAAAGTCAGAATGCCAACAGGTTATCTTTAATCACTAAATCCGTGGTAACTCAACCAAAACTGAGTAAAAATAATGTAAAATGCGATATAAAAACACGTTTCATTCTCAACTTGTCATGATTTTTGATGTTAAATCAAAGAATTTCACTGGTCCCTACCTGTGAGGGGATGGACAGAGAAGGCCTCGTGAGGCTGAATAACATACACTTGGAACTCAAAGTCAAGAGGACTGCTGCATCTCAGCGGAATAGCATGGCTTACACTAGAGACAGCCAGAAAAAGGGGGATGAGTTTTTTATGATCTGACACAAATGGATAAATGGAAGCATGGCTGGATGTATGGAAGAATAAAAAGAAAGAAGTCCTCAGGGAATTAGGAGGTCAAAAAAACTGCCATGAATCTCAACGCACATGCTGTACAGCACACACACCTTTGTCCAAGTGGGACAGCTGATAGGTCGATATGAGGAGGGATGTGCAGGTCATCGATGACAGGGTAAGCATGAACTGGGATTAACAAGTTCTCTTCCCCCTTAGAAAGGGTATAGACAGGTTGAATCAACAAGGTGGAGGGAAAACATGAAACTGAGGTTTTGCAAGGTGACAGAAGCACAGAGATGAGACAGGATAAATAAACATGGGAACATTTCCTCAAAAGACAAGTTAAAGCAGCTAAAAATTGTTCTGTTGACTGTTTGCTGCACTGCATGTTAAACGCTCCTTACCTTGCAGTGAACCCGAACGCAGTCATAGAAGTAACGCCATTCATCAGGCCAAAATCTGACCTTCAGTGTGTAGGCGAGGCCTGGGATGAGTCGATACTAAAAGAAAAACACGTGGAACAAGGCAGAATCATCAGAAACAACACTGATTGCGCTAATAAACATGGTGTGGAGTCATTAATTTATACTCAAGTTAGCAATTTGTAATAAAAAAAATACCTTTTTGGTATAAGTTGTTTGGAAGTGCTTAGTTTGGGTGGGAATGATATGAATATTCATAACTTCAGATGAGATGTTGATTAGTTTCTGAAGAGGAGGAAGAGAGGAAAGAAAAGAATAATTCCATAATTTCCATCCAATCATGTGCACTTGAGAAAACTATTTCCATATCTGATGCTGACATCCAGTCTACATTGCTTCATTGGGCAGTAGGAGGTAAAATCTGTGGCCATTCAATTAAATCAAAATTATCTTTGATGAAGAAAGCAAATGATAAGGATTTATGATGGTAAATTTTAGAAACTAGGGATGTAGTTTTGTGGAGAAACACCACATCCTATCTCATATTCATTTGATTTATCAGACTATTTAAAATCTTAGTTAATGCACCTTTAACTCACAATCAATAAATCAGCTATCCAGTGTAGACCACGAATAGAAAACTGCAATACAGGTAACTAATGGTAAAAACTCAAAAGATATTAAAACCAGTTGTATTTTCCTCACCAGGATCTTTATGTAATCCTTCCCCAGCTCAAACCCACTGAAATGAAGCTCTGACGGCTCTGCTTGGATCAAGCTGTTGCTTTTCAGTTTGGCATAAATTTCTATAAGTAAAAAATAATCTGTTACTGAAAAAGCATAACAAACTATTTGAATGCAAGCTTTTAACGTCTGCAAAAATGTTTTCCACTCCTAAAAATGTTTAAATCATAAACATAAGCTATATTAAACCCAAAGTAAGCAGCAATGTAAGGTGACAAAAGAGAAAATATACCCTTGTCCAGTAACTGCAACACAATTAAAGCCAATGGGCCTTGTAGCTTTGTCACACATAGATTAGTTGTATAGTTATAAGTTGAGCATTGCTGTAAGATTAAATATTTGATATCACTGCAGGAAGAAAAAGCAGTATTAATGCAGTATATCAGAGGGTTTCAGAGGTTATGCTTAATATGTACAGTACTTGATTCCAGTAAATGATTGGGGATGCTGGCATTGCTCCTGCTCTCCTCCACCAGCTGGCTCAGAGGCAAAGGTGTCCCCCTCCTCTGGGGCTCTGGGAGTAACTGCGGGGCAGACAGGGCCACCTCCATCCTGGCAAAAGGTCAGTTCTGACTCTTCATGAGAATGACAAAAAGCTGTGAAGACGAGGACACAGCAGAGTAATATGAAATACTATACTGAGGAAAGACTTGATGGTTTTCATGTGGGCAATTTGTATGGTTAATTAAGAGCATTCACTTGAGTATTTGTTACATTTGTTTACTTATTATGATACTCTTGATATGACGATGCAGAAAATATGAAAGGGGTATTACATTACCTCTTCCTCTGCAATATGTGTGCTGCCTCAATACTATCCATAAAATAATCTTTTAAGTACCTAACCGCACCTTTAGCAAAGAAGCTAATGATAGCAAACAACTCAAGTATTGTTAGCTTAATATAACGAGCGTTAACTTAAGTCGAGGCTACATAGCAAAGGTTTTATCAGCTTCTAATGAGAAAACTTTAGGACAACATGCCTTCGGGACTTACTTATATTTAAGAC
>NW_018127896.1:3651702-3653522 GCF_001952655.1 Monopterus albus | reverse complement strand
GAAAAAGAATGAAACTACTCATTTATCCAGCTTGTTGTTGCAAGACCCCACTATCAAACACTATCGTTGTCATAGTGAGGCCAATGGTCTGCATGGGCGGGACAAACGCCCTGTGGGCGAATATGATTTGTTAGTAGCAATGTCGTCAAGCTGTGTCAAATCAGGCAACATTAGACCGGAAGTTAGTTGTTTAACTTTCAAAATAAAAGCATTGACTACAGCCATACTGTGATGCTTGCTGCGTGTTATTTAATACATTAATGAATATTAATTGGTTCGAGTGAAAACGTATTATATTATTTAAAATTCTCACTTATTACAACCCGGTTTCTCAATACCCTTTTCAGACTGATGTTGAACAGCCTATTTACTTGTGCCTATAAACAATAAAGAACTACATAAAATAAAAGAATTATTTTTAAAGTCACAGCAGGATGTTTACGTTTTATTATACTGCAGCTAACTTGATAAAGAGGGTTTATCAGATCGTCCTGAAGAATTCTGTGCGTAATTGTCAACATTCTGAGCAGGTCCATGTTTGATTTTCATACCATTTCATGGATATCTGCTGCATCATAGGATGCTTGCTTTTCATTTTAACCAGATAGACTACTTGAGCTTTGGACATAGGTAGCCTACCAATCTTGATGGATAAAGGAAAGCTGTTTGACACTGTGAAAAAAGTTGGATTCAGTGGAGTGGTACTACTACCACAGGTGAGAAATCAGATTCATGCTTAGATTAAATTTATGAAAAATCTTGAAAACAAGTGTATTATTACCACTGTTTTTTACAGGCAAAAGCCTCATCAAGTTGCCATCCTCATGTTAATCTTGTGAATGAGGAGGAAAAGTGCATGAAAGATCTGCTATTTTCTAAACCACACACAGCAACAGGTACGTAAATACAGTTTGTGAATCATATAGTTAATATTTATAGTATTATCTTACAAACTTTGACTAGGCCTAAATCAAGATTTCTGCATAGTAAAAAATTCCATTGAGAAAGAAAACGCTTCTTTAACCTACAGAAGCTTGATAGTATCAATGTTAATAAAATCCCAGTAGTACTTTCCAATTTTCACAAACAAATGCTATTGTCGTGGAACCTAGCCTATAAACACAACTTTTCCCCACACAAATGTTACATCTGGAACAACCAATATATACTGTAACTCATTAAATCTCTATTTCTTTATAATTGGTTTGAAAATAATATCCTGTTGGTGAAACAGCTTTTAAATGACCAGGGTGTTCCTTTGACATTTGAAGAACTGAAAAATCGATTTAACTTTAGTCCTACACTAAAGGAATACTCATTGACTATTGGAGCGATTCCCTCTGGACTGCTGATGCTCTTCAAGAACCTGGACAATGATACGGATGACTCCTCTTTTCTATTGGATCCAGCCGACACGTTCATAGGGAAAACATGCTTCACCACTATAAGAAAGAAGAACAATCGAGCTATTCGCGCTATTTTTCAACAGGATGTAGTGTCTATGCCATATATTATATCATACTGGAATACTTTGGTTCCGGACATTTGCTGGGATAAAGTATGGTTATTGCCTTTTAAATATATGATCAGTAATAAAATAAGAGAGGTCTCCTTTAAGTTAATTCACAGATTTTACCCATCTGCTCATTATCTTACAAGATTTAATAGGTCTATTAATACATCGTGTGTTTTCTGTAATGCCTCGGAAGAAACTACTGTTCATTTATTTTGGGATTGTCCATTTTGCTATGATTTATGGCAGAACATCTCTGTATTCATCACCTCCAAAATTCATTATTCCCTTGCTGTGAAATGGGAAC
>NW_018127896.1:3627606-3651466 GCF_001952655.1 Monopterus albus | reverse complement strand
TGGATGGTATCACTGTCCGGTGTGGCAGAAATCGAACCAGAAAAAAAAAGAAGTTTGATAATATGTTAGTGACGCCTAGTGGTCATATGGCATAAAGCACCATGAAATCCACATGCATGGCTAGTTAGATAATGAATTTTATATTGAAAAATCATGAATCATCCGGATATGGTGGTGTTTCCTCCTAATTAAAAATATTATCAGTGAGAGTATTCTTCAGATTGTATCATGTTTTTTCACTAATTCAACTGAATCCCAGAAAATATAAATAAAAAAATGTCATTTTTGTTTCATCTGTGAAGAAAATGTCAGCATACACTGTAAGGGAATGTGGGATCACCTGAACTGCTGGTCTCCTGCTTCTCTGGGGGAAATGGTCTCTCAACCATGTCCAGAGTTTTTCAATTCAGAAGGTGAGTTACTATGCACTGACGCACAAACAGACTGACATTATCTATACCACATTGCACTGGTAAATTATTTGCTAGGAAGCTCATTTGTTTCCATAAAATAGGAGACAGCTTCTTACTGTGAAGGTCTCTATCCACACATTTAGCCATAAAATGCTAGTGTACATAGAAACACTGGGTAACACATTGTGCAGAGTGCTGTGCTTATGATGGGAGGTAATAATTTATTTGAAGAGTCAGAGGTTTACTGAAGGGAAATAATAGTTTTGCAGCTTTTTACTGTTCAATAAATCTGTGAACACAAACCTACACACTACACCCCCATGAACAGCAAGAAGAAAACATCTTAAATCAAAAGATCCATGATTTGGTTTCTATTTTGCAGGCATAATACATCGCAACTGCACCGACAGCGGCTGGTCAGACCCACTCATCCCATATGAAGATGCATGTGGCTACACTTTCAATGACACACTACACTTTCTTAGAGAGGTTGGTGTTATCTAATATACATAAAGTATTGTAGTTCATACAATATGTGGGATAATCATGAGGCACAAAAAACCCAGTTCTGAATTATCAAAGTACTCTACAAGTTAAGTGCTGATATAATGTACCTCAGAAGAAGCCAAAAGAGAGAAGGAGTTACATTATGTGAGTGAGCTAAACATGAAGCTTCTGCAGGGAAGCTAGCTTCATATTAGCTCAGATCTAAGAGGGGTATCAATCTTCTTACCTGTCTCTTGGCAAGAAAGTGAATAATTATTCTTTTAACAAAAATTAACAGCACTGTTTATTGAGTGGCAGCTGCACTGTAAAATCATGCTGTTTGAGGTGATAAAGATATGCTCTTTCGCCATTGTTCAGTCATCAGATTCCCATTTGTATTTCTCCTACGTGAAGACCATGTACACAGCCGGATACACACTGTCTCTCATCTCTCTTACCATCGCCATCGCCATATTTTGTCTGTTTCGGTAAGAAACATTTCTCTCTGCTTCACTGCTCAGGCCCTTCAAAACAGTTTTTGCATAGAAATATCAAATCATGGCTGAACCTGTGCTAAAAGCGGAAGACTTATACAGTATCCTTAACCTGTGTATGTTTATATGCCTTTAGGAAGCTGCACTGTACCAGAAACTACATTCACATTCAACTGTTCATCTCCTTCATCCTGAGAGCCCTCTTCATCTTCATCAGGGACTCTCTGCTATTTACTAATGAGGAACTCTACCACTGTGACTACTACCCAGTATGGATGGACTGACTCTTTTCATGTCATACTCTACTTCTTATTCTCACATTATACTGTATCTGATTAACACCCCTTCTGCCCTGTGTGGCAGGTGGCATGTAAGGTTGTGTTGATGTTTTCCAACTACTCCATCCTGGCCAACTACAGCTGGCTGCTGGTGGAAGGTCACTTCCTCTTCACCCTGGTGAGCCGCGCCTTCTTCTCCCTTAAGAAACACCTTGCCTGGTACATCATCCTGAGCTGGGGTAGGGAGACATGGTAACAAAAGTTAATATAGCAAATACTGACTCTGTAACTGAGGTTTATTTCATCACACAGGTTTACCGTTAATAGTTATTGTCTGCTGGGGGTGTGCAAAATATTATTTTGAAGACGAAGGGTAAGGGGGTTAAAAAAATCAAATTCATTCATTCATTAGCAGTTATGAGATTAGTTCATAATGTGATTTTTAAACTTGCTACTGTACTTACTTTGCTGCCATAGCTGCTGGGAAACCAGGAATCAGGCATGGATTTGGTGGATACTTCGAGTGCCAGTTCTTCTGACTATATCTGTAAGAGTTCTCTCTTTTACCTATATTTAATTCTTTTCATGACAAAACTATGGCATTTGTGCTTATGCATAACAATAGTGCTCACAGGTTTTAATAATTTCAGATGAATCTCATCTTTTTCTTGGGCATTTTGAGGATACTGGTGAGAAAACTGAGAATGCCAGATGCACAGAGGAATGAATTCAGCCACTATCAGTGAGTAGTAATCACACTGTGGTATTGTTATACCATCATTGCTTTATATTGTATGACATGTAAAGTTGAGGCCAGTAGTTGTTTTGATATGTAAATGGAGCATATTTGAGAAATGGGTCATGTACCATTCCTATCTGCCTTGTTAATCTAAGTAGTAAAAGCAGATAAAAAAAAAGGGGGCATATGCAAATACAAGGACATTTATACTGAAAGGAAATATCAGTTAGCTGGTAATTTAAGCCAAGGCTTAGGTTTGGTAGGTTCCATTCCAATGTTTCAAGCAATCTTACAGAGACTGAGGTGTTTGCAGCCTTCAGTCAGAAAAGCTTGAATTCACTGGGTGCTATCACAAAAAATGTGTGACAGATGACAAAACTATTATTTGTATAATTAATACATTTTTAAAAATACTTCCCTTTCTCTTTCCCCAGGAGGCTGATCAAATCCACATTTTTTCTGGCAGCTCTCTTTGGTCTGCATTACGTCCTGTTTGTTTTCTTACCTGTAGAAGTCGGCAGCTCTGTGTTTAAGATATGGACCTTGATAGAGCTGGCTCTGTCATCCACACAGGTAAATTACATGTGTGCATGGACAGATTAAGAAATAATAGGCCCGTCAATGACCTTTCTCTTTCCATGTCTGTCAGGGTTTTGTGGTCGCTATCCTCTACTGCTTCATGAATGAAGAGGTAAGAACTGGTTGGTCAATTAGAGCCAAAACGTAAAGGACAAAAGTTAAATGTTCTAACTGGGGATCCATGACCTGTACATTAAAAGGTGCAGCATGAAATTCAGAGGAGGTGGAGGAGATGGAGGCTCAGCCAGAACCTGCCCAGTTGGCCCAGGCAGCATCACAACTCCATCAGCCACAGCGGGTCTCCTCACACACAAGCGCCCCTGCTGCTCTGCTCTACAGGCAGCCCCACAACCACAAGACCCCCTGTGGATACTGCGGAGATGTGATTCAAGCTGGGGTTGGCTCATATGTGCTCTAGTGGCCCAGCTAGTATCCTACCAGTCTGGCTTGCTCATAGCAGTTACCTGTATGTGGCAATGATTTGTTAATATGCAAATGTAACACACAGTTTTATTTAAAACACCGGCATGCAAAATATGGGAAGAGTCCAGTGGGGTTATTTACTATCTAGACTGCTGGGGATATTAAAACTGCTAACATTCTGTAAAATCAATGACAGGGTACTTCAGCTATTTAGTATTGCACTTCCATAAAGTTGGGGGACCTTCTGTCAGATTAAAGCCTGGCCTTACTCCAGGTGTTTCTTAAAGACTACAAAAGAATCATGTTTTGTTGGAAGCCCAAAGGACAAGTCTTTATTTATGATCATCAGTCCTGTATACAGATCCTTTGTGTTTAATCACTTTTATATAGGAAATATAAACGGTCTGCACAAAAAGAAATGGTTTCAACATTTTGTGCAAAAAATACTTATTCGCTTTCAAGTTACTGATAACATTTTCATGTGTGTTCACTAAACAAGAAGCTAGAGCCAGCAGGTAATTAGCTTAGCTTAGCAGAAAAAGTGGAGGCAGAGGAAAATGGCTAGTTTGGCTGTGTAGTTTTAGCTTTTGCACTCAAAAGTGCATTGTTCTCTAAAATGTTAACCAATTATGACTTGCACAGTAACAAAGTTACCATATAAATCACTTCTAAACAAGATCCTTCAATTTGCAGTTTCTACTGAGAAGAAAATTTTAGGTTTACTCACTTTTATTGGCCAAGTACTGTATGTTACACACAAGGAATCTGCCTCCGGTACAGGACCGAGGCAGCTATCTGCAGCGCCAACTCACACACAGTGGCAACAGCACTGTCTCTGCAAAGTGCTGCCTCCTGAGTGACAATTTAAACACTATAGCGTTTTTCAGAAACAGGTGCTAGATTCCATATTTGGCCTTTAGCTTCTCCACCAAATCAACATAGGATGCCATCGCCTCATCTTTGGACAGACCTGGTGGTTTGGAAACAGACGAAAACAAACCAGTTTGATTTTTTTTATGTCAACATTTTAAAAATGACATTTATGAAACAATAATCTTCCCTAAAGCTATATTCTTAAACACAGGTTTTACAGATTCTTACATATAGCTTTCCTCAGCTGGAATTTTTTGTTTGTTTTAAACTGACCTTTCTTTGCATTCCATGCATCCCATTTTGCTCTTCCTGTGAAGTCAAATATCCCTGGACGCTCTGTGGATGTAAAAGCAATCATCAGTAACTGGGCTTAGAAATAGGGATTACATTGTTTTTAGTATTATTAGTATTGTCATTTGTTCAAATACAAACTGTCAAGCTACACAACAACAGTACAGATCCAACACATTTGACCTTTTATTAAATGTAACAACTCCCTGAACATTTCTGTCATTTCATTAACTAAGCACTGTGATCCATTGTTTAAAGAAATGCTGTAATACGACACAGCAAAAATGCTCTAGTAACAAGTAAAAGTCCTGTATTGAAAGTCTCACATAAGTAAAAGTACACAAGTATTTGTAGAAAAATGTGCTTTAAGTATCAAAAGTACAAATGTTCAGTGCAGAAAAATTGTCCCCATGAGAGCGCTGAGAATATTGGTCCCATGTCTTCTGGGGTTTTAAAAGTTACACAATTATTTCAAACTCAAAAAAAAATAAATAACTGAACTCCTGGGGCAGGAGTCTACGACCTCAGTTTTTAGAAAACTTGGACGATTATACAAAGCAGCAGTTTGCGGTTGTAGAACCTGTTCGATACTCTGTACCTACGACTGTCAACTAAATGTAGTGGATTGAACAAGTACAGTATTTCCCCTGTGAAATTTGGTGGAGTGCATAAAGTAGCCTAAAATGGAACTACTCATATAAAACAAGTGCTTCAAATGTAAAATGTAAAGAAATATGGCCCATTTGAAACTAAAATTTCAGGGGCTTTACAATCCTCATTTAGAAACAGAGCTTTTTTTCTTATGTGTGCATGCAGTCAAAAAATGTTTCCTCCATTTGTGGTCATAAAAGGTAAGATAAACATTTTTATGCAACCTTAACAGCCTTCATTCATTCATTCATTCATAACTTGTCAAACCTGTTTTTGTACCAGCCCCACCCTAATGGAAATCTTCCTTTGCACACTGGCTCACTCACACACAGCAGAACAGTCATTTTCAATGTTTTCATCTGAATTATTCACTGTCAAACACCTTTAACTCACCTATGTCAATATCACCAACTGTGGCTTGCTTATATAAACCATATAGTTCAGATATCTCTCCTTGGCCTGGTCTTTGTTTCAGTACCCTGGCCTCCTCTACTGCTTTTTCAAAGGCTTCCTGGTAGGAAGAGGAAAAACACATCTTGAAGTCATACTTGCTTAATATTTAGTTAAATGTGGCCTGATGTTCAGGAACAAGCTCAAACACACCTCATTATATTTACACAACACTCTACACGTTGCTAAGCAGTGCGCTTCCTGCTCTGTAACAACTTCATTACAGTCCCTGTGAATTTGGATAAGTCAACATACCTGAGACCATAATTTTGTTTTCTGTAGGAAAGAGATCATACTTACAGTCATGGCTGCAGTGAGAGCCCCACACGTCTTGCTGCTGCTGAACTCACACTCTAGTCAGTCAGTGCTCGCCCGACTCGTCCTGCATTAATGCTTGTTTGTTTGTGCTGGGAGTTGCTGAGGAAAATAAACTGGGAGGTAGCTGTGAGCTGAGGCAACTGAGACTGTGTTCATAAAGGAACAGTATGGTTTGACATGACAACCTAAGTTTTTAAACACTTTTTTTTGTTTTTACATATTATACTGTATCTTGAGGTCTAAATATTTGAAACCTGCTGTGACTTGTATTCCACAGTAATCATATTCACATTACCTCTAGTTAACACTGGGAGTATAATGAAACATACATTAAAGGAAAGATGATTCTTCCACCACAAGATGGCAGCATCCACATATTTCTAGATCTGACCTATCAGCCTGAGATTGGACATTTTTTTCTTTAGTTGGGTAATCATGAATATTAGTCTACTCTTCAAGGAATTTAAAATAGCTACATTATTATTATAGCATTTCACCCAGTGGGCTTCACAGCTACAAACTAATCTATTTCACATTATTAAACAGAAAAACAATAGTGGAAAAAAAATATTTCTATGTTCTATTTGAATTTTTTTGGTTCCTGTCTTTATGGAAACAGACACTAAGTTAAATTTCAGAAAACTGCTGTGACATTTTAATTTAGAATCACAAAACGTCAATCATGTAACAAAGTCATTTTTGGCAAGAACAAACTGAGAACACACAGGCTCATACTGAACATACAACGTGCTGAAATCACACAGCAGGAAACTGTCTTTCATGTTCACAGTAAAACAAGAACAAAGTTCTGTAACACATTTTTAAGTCAGTTGTATACTGACTGATTCTTATCAACAGGTGGGATCAGAACATCACTATCAAACTAAAAAATTATTTGTAACATGTTCAGAAACTCACACACTTGTCTGTAGTTACCAGTGTAAATTAGGTCACAGCAGCCAACCGATACAAATTGCAGGTTTCCACTTATGAACAATACCTGAATAAGGGACTGTACGCAAATGATGTGGGGGGGCTGTTTTTATATTTTAAATCACCCTTCCCTTAAGAGATGTATACAAATGAGCTCAGGACGACAGTGCTGACAGCTGCTGTTGCTAACATGATCAGTTCTGGAGGCCCAATCCTGAACTCACAATCATCTCTTCTTTGTTTGGTATTTTGGTCAATGTAACCAGAAGCGAATACTGTTCTTCATCAATTATGAATTGAATCTTTAAGCACAGTAACAAAAATAATACATTAAAATAAAAGGCACAAGGATGAACTAACTACTCATTATTTGAATGCATAGTGCCATAGGTTTGAGGGGCGGCCGCTCTACTGGTTAATTCTCCAAGGAGAAACTGGTTAATTTGTTGAACAGAACAAAACACATCTCTGAAATCTCTCAGGCCACAGAGACACACCTGTTTAAATCATTTGTCTTCTGTGAGTGTGTCTGAGTGGCGTTTATATTCACGAGTGCACACAGCTCCACTTTTACACCTTTCTGTCTGGATCCTCACACACATCTAACAGCATGTTTCTCACACATTGCTGACATCCTCCAGCCCGTTGTGGTATTCGTCATCCGGCAGGGCGAAGCGGATGTGCTTGCTCTTCTCCCAGCCGCGACGGATCCGTCTGAGCTGCCAGGCCACGCAAGGCACGAAGAGAGCCAGGCGGCCCAGCAGAACCGTCAAGGGAAGAATCAGAACGAGTAAGAAGGTGGGAGGCAGGTAGAAGCGGTAATGGTCTGGGACGAAGGCACGGTTCCAGCCATAGAAGACTGCATGGAGGGTGGCCATGGACAAGGCACAGTAACCTAGTGTGGACTGCAGGAGATGAAAGAAGGGTGTCACCAGTTGTGTTTGGAAATATGACCCACATTGTTAAAAAAAAAAAAAAAAGAGTGGGAGATTATCCCTTGAAGAATTCATGCCAGTCTGCTACATTAGCTCACTGTGGTACAGGCTACTGCAGACCCTAAGGAAACACACTGACCCAGCACCCATGACCCAAATGAACCCCACCAGCCAATGTACAGTATGTGTGTGTAGATGCCATATAATGCACCACTAATTACAAAAACCTCCCAAGGCTGACTAGGCTGGAGACCAGGGGTTAAAAATAACCTCACAGTTCTTTGTACACACACTAACTGGGCTGAGTGAATCATATTTATTTCCACTTGACAGGAGTGATGACTTTTTATCAAAGTACTTTCAAAGTACTGAGGGAAAACAGCAGCAATTTTAATCATTGTAAATCAACAGTAAAAGCAACAGGAATCCCATGGTGCATCTAGAGAACTGCAGTGGAGTTTACAACGGACTTTGGTCTGTGAAAACTTTTCTTCTGTTTATTTATTTGTTTGTTTGGCAAAAATGCTATTCTTCTAATTTTCAGATTTCACATGGGACACAAAATGACACCAAGTTAGGAAAACCCTCACTTACACTTTTTGAAGCATCAAAATACTGTAAATGTTGTATATGCTCATCACTGAGTTTTAATTATTGTTGTTTTATTTTTTTTTAATAAAGTGGTCATTAGCGCATGTTGGAGTCAGATGGAGTCAAAACAAAGTGTGCAGTGATCAGTTCCTCAAGAAAATAACCCAAGTACACCTCTTACATACATACAGTGTATCTGTACCTGCACACAGTACCTCATCAACAGGCACATAAAGTACACACTACACACAAAGACATGGCCCTGAAGCTGGGGACAGCAGCTCCAGATGAGCTGGGTAGAAGCTGCCTTTTATCACACCACTGTCGGCACATGACTAATCTTGTGACCACCAGATTACAGAAATATGAAAGTGGAAAAGCAACACAGACGAACATCAAGTCCTGGAAAAATGGAGGCTGTGACAGAGGAAATCAAGGAGGGGAAGAAGAAGGGAAGTAGGGGAGAAGCACACGTGTGTGTGTGTGTGTGTGTGTGTGTGCGCATGTGTGCACTGAATCACAACACTCCTGATGGCTCTGTCACAGCCCAAATTTAAAGCCAAATCTGGGGCAGCTGCAGGAGTCACACTGTTTGTATGTGTGTAACTGCGAAAACACGAGCATATAGGAGACATAGCACACATCTGTCTACACGTCAGCCTGACACCCGTCTATATGTCAGGCCAGTCTCTGTCTATTATTCTGTGCCGCTTACCCTGTATGGCATGCAAGAACAACAGCAACCTGCCCTTAAAGCAGCATATACAGTATATTCACCTGACATGTCTGTGTGTGACTATGCATACCTGTATGAAGCTGAACTCCCTCCAGTTGACAGTGCCGGCCACAGAAGGCAGAGAGGTGACAGCCAGAAGAGAGAGCAGCCCAAGGGCCATGATGCCCACAGAGAGGTACAGCTCCATCCTCCACACCTCCGTGTCCACCCATGAGTTCTCCAGCCCGTCCTTCACCTGAACAATAAACACTAAATATGTCAGTGTGTCCAGGGTACATTTAGTTCCAGTGATTCTTATGCTACTTATGTAGTAACAGTCAAGCCTGGTATTAAATTGGTTTTTGCCTGATACACAAATACATTGATGTAAGCAGAACAACAGCGCCCTGATGTCAGGCACGTGGGCACATAATTCCTGCAATCATCCACTACGAGACAAAGACCAGAAACAGTTAGCCACTGCTTGTGCAACTGCAACAGAAACAACTACATCACTTCAGTATTTTGGTACAAAATTTGATTAGATTGAATCATTTTTGTTTTTGCCAGCACTGCAGTAGATAAAGAAAATTTAAGAACTCTCACTACACTTGCCTATCAGGATCAGAATTAGCCTGATGAATTTAAGACACCCACACACCTCTGCTTCTTCCTCACCTGTTTAACAGCAGCGTCGAGCAGTTTGAAGCGGGCGGACTTCCTCATGGGAAGACACAGGCTGTAGATGGCATGTAAAACCGCACACAAAAAGCTACACAGCCCAAACTGCTTCCTCCTGGTCAGCCACCGGTCCAGCCAGTTGGGGAAGCGATTGTACTTGGTGCCCCACCACAGCTGGAGGAAAGCAGCAAACAATCCAGGTAGATAGACCAGTGCTAACATCACCAAGGCCACTGAAGGAAGAGTGACATTAACAATCTCAATGGGCATTTTGTAGAAAGCACTCTTCCCTGCTGTGATGTAGGGCTGCAGGACATCACGGGTAAAGTTGTACAGGTAGAAGAAGAAGAACAGAAATACGGTGCAAAGGACAGGGAGGTGCCAAGAGGGAAACAGATATAAGGGGAGATTCTCGATCTCCAGAGAAGAGGACAGCAGGCCCATATCGACGGGAATGAAGCCCATTCTGCGACAGACCTGCATCACCAAGCTCTTGGCCTGTTGACTGTCACTGCACAGGAAAACCTGGAGAAGAAAAGATGATTAAAAAAGTGAAAGAGTTCAGGGATCTTCACTAAAATTCTCTCTTCATAACTCCCTAATTCTGAACTCCTCCATCTTCTTCTCCCACAACATATCTGACTTCCAAGTCCAAGGTATCAGTGAGCATATCAACTGTTTTTACATGCTTGAAAGAATAAATCAAATCAAACTTTCATGAATCTGACCTATAAGGAGCTGTTGACGTGCCCTACCTGCCTGCTTCCATCCCGAGGGCCCACCTGCAGCATCCAGGCAGATATGGTGTTAAACCCTTTGACTACAGAACTTTCTGGAAACAGATCAGCCAGCTGTTCAGCATTGGAAGGCCCTTCTTGGTTGATTCGCAAACCATTGCTAACATCCACCAGTGTCTTCCCAGCTAGTGCTGGCTTTAATTCCACCAGTGTGGAGTGGTGCTCAGGGAACACAGCGACAAAGACCAGGTCTGCCTGACTGGCTGCCTCCATCTGGGAGGTCACCTGGAAGGCAAAGACAGAAATTATCAAGACAAGTACACACATATGAGAGTAAGACTTTAAATAAGATCATCTATTTATCATATTACTAACAACAGTTATTATCTCCAGATGTAGAAATGTGAGTAAACTTGTGATTATCAGCAGAGAGAGAGAAAAAAAAGAACACCAATTACACAGTGAGTGTGAATATGAGTGTTAGTGCCACTGTGTGTGTCACCTCAGCCTCTTCAGGGAAAAGACCCTGAGAGCGTTTGGGGACTCGACTCCCCACCACCACCTGGTAGCCCGAGGTCACCAGCCTTCTGGCCAGCGAGCGAGAGAAGTCGCCCGTACCCAGGATGCCGATCACTGGAGCACCAGGTTCAGACATTGCAGCCTCAAGGTGTGTGGAGCTTCGTCCCTCACATCTGCCTCGGATTAAAGGCCTTGACATGTCATCAGGCATAATACACTGACAAATCTAGACAAAGGAGACAGGGTCACTTTTGAGGGTAAAAGAAAAAGATGCTTTCTTAAATCGTAACTAACAATATAGATAGACAGATAGATATATTAATAGATACTCGAAGTAAAAGTAAACAGTGCTAATAAAAGATATGTAACATAGGTTTCTATGCGCCTGTCTGATCTTATTTTAGAAGACAGAACTAGGATTCCCATTATCCGTGTCTCAGTTGACACGTCCTAGATCCATAACTCTGCCTTACCAATGCAGCGCCCCCCCCCAATCACAGCACACATGCTTAGCACTCTAAATGCAGTAACCGCTAAAACTGCAGCTGGCTCCAAGACGTTAGATGACAAAAACACTTTCAGGCACATTTAACTAAACAAGCAAACAAAACTTTCGTGCAAACTTATGAGCCGCCGTTAGGTTTGGTAGAACCAACTTGGTTATGGTGCGGGAACCGTAATAACACTAGCAATGGTAACTTAAATATGAAAGCTTCTACGTTAAGTGCTGTTTTGGGAATCATCCAACTTCAAGTAGAAATTAAAAGAAAAACGCTAGCTTTCAGAAACCGTCTCAGGTGTTATTATCAAAGCCGACCCATAAGAAATAAAATATTAAATTGCTAAAACCCATATTAATATTCTCTTCAGGACAAAAAGTGCTAAAGACATCTTTCTTGTTGCCCTTGGCTGAACTCGTGGAACTACCACAAAATAAAGTTACTTTCTTTGTCATACAGCACGACGCAGGCAAACAAAGGTGTACATTTTGATAGCATAACAGCTATATAGTATACAATTTCGCTTCTGACAACACTTAAAACCATAGTTTTACTTACATTATTTACAGTTACTTACGCACGCTGGCTCTCCGCTTACTGTCAACTGAAGTGTTCCTTCCTGATAAGATGACGTACCGGCCAAAGCCCCGCCCTGACCACGCCCCCGCGTGTGTGCACTAGATAAAGAAGACGCTACTGAACAATGTATGACTCTATCAATGAATATGATTGTAAGCCACATCAAAAATATTCACAAAACAAATTTGTATGTAGCAGGAAGAAGTAAAAGGGAAAGCGGGAAATATGAGACAGACCAGACATTATATAAAATGAAGAGAATTAAAGGCACAACCCACAAAATAAATGACATAAAATAATGAGAATATTAAGAAAGCAATATGCTTTGGCATTCTATTACAAGAGAAAGTTTTATCATTCTCCTATTACATTGGATTTCCACAGTGGTTTCCCTGTCTATTCCATCTGCTGTTGTTGAACTGATGTATTGCCCTTGGGATTTAAATAAAAAAAGCAAAGGAAAATTGTGTTAAAAAGATTTCTGACTGCAGGCTACACACTGTCAGCATGACTTCATCATGTCTGCCTTTGCCACATGCAAAAGCCTGAATCCCCCTGGCTTATGGTGCTGCATCAGTGTCCCCACACACAAACAAATACAAACATTCACACACTCTAACACACACCAAATGCATGCTCTCTTTCATTCTCTCTCGGCCGTGGCCTCATGCTTGTTTACAACGCTTAAGGTCACAGCCCTTGACATATATATCTGATTTTGAGATTCTTCATTCATAGGTTTCGATTACTGGTGTCTCCCAGTGGGGTAACCCATTAATCTTACAAATCAAATCACCTGAATTATTCTAATCCAGTGGGGACAGATTAAATCTTACTACTCTCCCTAAAACAAGCCTGGTGATCTGAAGCGAAAATGTTAAAACAACAAACACTGACACGGTCTCTTAACATTTTCTGGCCTTTTATGCTGCCTGCAACTACCCTAGTGATTAAAGAGTTGTGATGTTAATTTTAAAATGCATTTTAATTATGAGTATCAACTCTATGACAAATTCTATAGTTCTGTCATTTGCATGCACGTATATAAATGGGCTGGATGTGAAATTATGTGGCAGAGAAATAAAGGCACAGTCATAAACAATCAGCCTGAGGTGGAAAGGTGCACCCGTGTTAACATGTGACAGGGCGTCTCTGTCAGAGTATTACATAGAGAAAGACGTTTTGTTTCTGGATTAGGGTCACATGCTGAGACAGGCGCTGATGCTGCAAGTTCCCATCACTGTCTTGTTGTGGTTCAGTGACTGTTTCCCACACAGATTTACAGTAATACCCTGTGGCACAGTATGTCTCAAACATCAAATGAATGAACAGTATCTGTGGTCCAGTGGTGCAGCCTACTTCTTGTATGGTGGCCCTCAGAAATTCTTAATTTCCCTTCTATGATATTAAAAAAACATGCTAAAAAAAGCCTTCATGTTTCAGTTTTTAGCTGATTACATTCAACATACAGTAGGGGGTGCAGGCAGCTAATGATGGACTGATTCATTTAGCTCACCGTATGGTTTGTATGCCACAGCAATGCTCTATAATGCAGCATGATTAGGAGCACAGCAGTGCCACGGGGCAGCATAATCTCAGCAGCTGTGGTGCATAATGTGAAGAGTGTGTCGTGCATGGCTCACCACGGCCTAAAGATACAGTTCACTGTACTAATCCTGAGTAAAGGTCACTTCTGCAGTCATGTAGCAGAGTTGGGAAGCATATTGTGCTCTTACTTCTTTCTATTCTTAGTGATTTGTTTTGTAGATGAATACTATGTTGATCATCTCAGTGAGCTGAAGATTTTTTAGCTTTGACAGGACTGTCATCACATTTTAACCTCAGTTTTATTTTTGACCCAGCTCTCATGACTTCTCACACTCTCTCACCTTCAGACAGGGGCAGCCGGAGCCGTGTTCTGGGGAGTTAAAGCTGAGCTGAGCACAAGTTGAAATTGCTTGGGGGGGGTGCAGTGTGACCGCTAAGCCTCGTCTCTGGCCTCTGAAGATTTCTTCACAGCACCTTGAGCTCTAAAGCTTCTGTTGTGGATGTGGGGCCTGTCCTCCAATTCCAGGTGCTTAGCTCCCACCCTGCTGTTTTGAAGTATTATGGGAATTTTGAAGCTTGAAGATGCTTTTATTTTCAAGGAGCAAAGGTTCTCTTTATTGAGTGTTTCAAAAGCTTGCACAAATAACCAATGAAAGGCATGTGTAAAACTCTTATTCAACTGATGTACTCATAAACCACATGGCCAGAAGAAGTGCACAATGGAAGGATTTTTCTTTTTCTAAAGAGGCTAAAGGGGCATTTAAGACAAATCTGTATGCAATAATGATTGCCTGTGCACAGCAAGAATTTTAATTTGTCAGAGAATCTAAATTCAAGGCCTGTGGCTCTCCACCTCGTGAAACAAGACATCAAATATGTCCCTGCAGCCACAGGGAGCTTGGAGCTGAAGGTGTCGACAGCCATCAGACATCTCTGGTCCATTTCCTTCATATGTTATGTGCTCCACAACCCCACCCCACCACCACCGTCTGCTTTTCCTGCTCGCCCTCTGTCTGCTTGTGGTTGTGTGACATGACCGATGCTGCTGGTCATTTGATGTCACCACAGTGAACCTGCCTCCAACTATTTGGTTCTGACTTTTAAAGGACCCTTCATGGTCTGAGTTCAATATTTTAGCACATATTTGGTGAGTGTGTCCACAGGTTTAAGGTTATTGTT
The DNA here is from genome assembly GCF_001952655.1 of Monopterus albus. Classification (NCBI taxonomy): domain Eukaryota; kingdom Metazoa; phylum Chordata; class Actinopteri; order Synbranchiformes; family Synbranchidae; genus Monopterus; species Monopterus albus. The sequence continues at coordinate 3,636,554 of NW_018127896.1, read as the reverse complement.
AAATCTGAGTTCAACTTGATTTAGCCAATTTTGTATCTATTTTTTTTCTTGATTTGTGGTTTTTGTAGTCGTTTTGTCACTTGACTGACTCTCCAACAAAAAGGTTGAAAGTCTCTTCTTGGTTCTCTGGTGTAGGGGCTCCATGACGCCCCGGGCCCCTGAGCCTGTGTCTGGTAGGCCTATTCATTAATCTGTCCTTGGCTAAACTGTCATGAGGTACACTTTTAAACACCACTGTGTCATAAAACCGTTGGATAAAGTATCTTTAAAGTGACTTCATTTATGTCTTTTCCATATTTTTTATATGTGAGAGCAAGGCATCCACAGGCTACTGTTTTAATTTGATGGATAATTCCCTCTGTCTTCCGTTCTTATCCTGGCTTGATTTGACAGCTGGACGCAGCTGGACGCGCGCTCCCATTCATCTAGCCCAGACGCGCACCCGCTCCCCGGTCACAGCTGCTGCCCAGGGGCTTGCCGTCACCAATTAGAACAACTGGATCGAGGGATGCGCACTTGATCTCGATTGTTTTGTCCTCCTAAAAGTCCCTCTGTCCTCTGTCACGATTCCTCTCCAGAGAGGCTCCAAGGGGTCTCTGTCGTCCCTTTGTCCCCGAAGCGCGCGGCTGAAGTGGTCGGTGGTCTTTGTGGTGACCGCTGTCGCGATGGTTTTGCTGGTTCTGGCCGTTGCTGTCCCGTTACTTCTGCTCCGCACCTCTGAAACCTCCGCTCATTACTATGAGATGATGGGCACCTGTCGGATGGTCTGCGACCCATATAGCCCCAAATCGGGAGGCGCCACCGCCATGGAGGTGATCCAGAACGGGAACGATGTCAGACCGGGTAAACCGGGACCTAGGGGCCCGCCGGGGGAGCCAGGACCCCCGGGTCCGAGGGGTCCACCGGGAGAGCGCGGCGACGGTAATCTCGCCTTTCCTACACTAACCGGAGCTGCGGGGACTGACAACGGAGAAACGGACGGTGTAAACTCGACGGCAAACAGTTTCAGAATCGCTTTTTACGTCGGTCTGAAAAATCCACATGAGGGATATGAGGTGTTAAAGTTTGACGACGTGATTACAAACTTAGGGAACCACTACGATTCGAGCACCGGGAAGTTCACCTGCCATGTGTCCGGGATCTATTTCTTCACCTACCATGTGCTGATGCGTGGAGGAGACGGAACCAGTATGTGGGCCGACCTGTGTAAAAATGGACAGGTAATATTAGAGATAATTAACAAGTTTTAATCCCAATCCAAAGCAATATCACGTGTTTTTGCTCATTTTACGCACAGAAAGGTCACTACATTGCCTAAAGCGCGCCCTTTTACGTTCCTTATCGCGAACTGTATAACTGTTTATTCCTGCAAATCGTGTCCTGAATGAATTAAACATAACATGAGTGAAATTGTTTGGTCAAATCCACGCCTGCCTACATGCTGTTGGTTAGGCACTGGCGTTCATGCGTAAATCCTGTTAGGATGAGTGTTTCCTCGACATGAGCTGGGTAAGGAGTCAGATACGGGTCTAAACATAATCAGTGTTCATTATAGCTGCTGGCAGAGGGTTATATTCAAACTTAGATAAGGAATTGGGTTGGATTCTATTCTATTATGCCTTGTGGTGATTTTGAATCCTTGGAATTTAGTAGGTGATGAATAGCTGCACCATTTTGTCTCTCGGGTATACATGGACTTTTCCACTCAGCTTCTATTTCTGCTGTAAACTATTGTTTATCACAAGGAGTCTTGTCCCCTTTTCTTCAGGTTCGGGCCAGTGCCATAGCTCAGGATGCAGACCAGAATTACGACTACGCCAGCAACAGCGCTGTGCTGCACTTGGACTCCGGAGACGAGGTCTATGTCAAACTAGACGGTGGCAAAGCTCATGGGGGCAACAACAACAAGTACAGCACCTTCTCCGGCTTCATCCTATACCCTGATTAAAACGATAATGTCAGTGGATAGTAATCATCACTGCAAACTGTTCCAGTTAAAGTATATGATCAACTATGTTTCTCTTCTTTTACTGCCACAATGCACAGACATTTCTGTTTATTTAAGATCAGCTGGAGGTTGTTGCCATCAGAACAAAATGCCAGGGTGAGTAAATATCACAGTACAGAGAAAATATAAAGGTTCTGTGACAAGTAGTCCCCTCATCACCAAGTGTTTTTACACAAATACTGAATTAATTCATCTTCTGATGTGGTCAGAGCTTTTTGTGTGTTTTATAAGCCAACAATAGAGTTTTATTTCTTAATGTTCCCCAAACACTAGCACATTATCAGTATTTAGGGTAAAATGGGACTTGGCAGTATGTCCTGTATTTATGCTTCAACTGGCATGCACCTTAACTGGATGAACTGGACCTGCTTTAAAAGTTATATTTAACTGAAATGGTCTAATGAGGTCAAATAAAAGAGCCAAAACTGATTAATTTCACATTTTACTGTAAATTCATTCATTAAGATGCAAACATTTCTAATTTAGCAATCTGATTACTGTAGCATGTTCAGTGTTTCAGAAAATATCCACACATGAAAGATACAAATGGGCATCTTGAATTCTATTTTGTTCTCATATATGCCAATAAAAATTGTTTGACAAAAAGTTTTTATTGTATGAACATTTCATACATGCTTCTGCAAGCACTTTACTCATAATGGCCTGAAATCTATCTGTACATTTTTTGTTCCACACTTATTATATGAAAACTATTTGAATGTGCTGCATTTGCCCATAAATCAGCCTCTCTACAGTTTGTCCTAGGTGCTTCCCTGAATGTCCTTTGCTTCAGCCATTTGTATGTAGTGAGCCCGGACACCATTCTGCTCTCCAGTATTTATTCAGAAAGGCTGCTGATATATAGTTGCCACCCTAGTGTTTAGTTATTACATGGAGCTACTGTATAAGACAAATTCTTTGTAACTTTTATAAATTTTTTGACATGCATTACTCAGCTACAGGCATTACTCATGTAAATTACATGCTTTTATTTTGAAGGATACCAAAATGGTTTAGTGGCTATACAGCCCAAGGTTACTTGTATATGCTGCAACATAAATAACTGGCTTTAAGTGTTTAAACAGTCTGAGAAATAAAAGTGGGTGGAAGCTGGTGGCTGCCGGCTCCTGTGTTTCACTTCTGATTAACTTGTATTGAGATTTGCAAATGCTGTACCAGATTCGAGTATTGCTGTAAGCCTTCATTAGCATGATGGCTGTTTTGTGCGTGTTTGATTTTTTTTTTTTTATTTCATCCTCTTGGGAACACACACAAAACAGCTGTTTACACACAACTCCTGTCACTTTAAATGGAAATCATGGAAAACAAATATTAGCATGTCTGGTTAGATAAACCTCTATTAAGGTGTTGGCGTATTTTCCTGCACTCAACAAACTAACTCTGCTCTCCTCAGAGAGGAATGCTAAACTTGAGCTGCTCAAGAAAAAGACCAAAAGCGAACAGTTTATGTATACATGCATTACTGTGCAAAAGTCTTAGGGCACCATTAGATTTGTTGCTTTATCAATGTTGTGACTATATGCTGTATAGTTATTTCTCACTCTCTTTATCAGAAGACAACTAGAAAGAGCAAACAAACTGGATACGCAAGCTGTGGTATTCAAGAGGTCAAGGACAAAAACAGCAGCGGAAGACCAAGAAAACGGTTTCTTCTTTGAGGAAAGGACTGGGAAGGGGGGATGGGGGGGGCTGCTAACTCCTAACAAAGAGCAGGAATTGAATTAGCTTTCAGTCACCTCCACTGTCTCCTCATTATCTGCACTTGAGGTAATTTAATTACAAATGACAAGTGTTTTGTAGGATAAAATATCAGTGTAACTTTTATGTCTAAGCTGGTTCTTTCTACTTCTGAAATGCAATTGTCAGGTCTTAGACTTATTGCATTTCACAATTGCATTTCAGAAGTAGAAAGAACCAGCTTAGACATAAACGTTTCCAGCTGAAAGGGAAGTATAAGGCACATCTATCAAGCTAAGCCCTACTTAAAACAGGATGAAAGGAGTAACCTTTATTAGCTCCTTTAAATCATCAGAAACAGCTTACCTAACAGATATCCTACATGATTCCCAGTGTTCACTTAAACATCCTTACATTGATATTTTATCCTACAAAACACTTGTCATTTGTAATTAAATTACCTCAAGTGCAGATAATGAGGAGACAGTGGAGGTGACTGAAAGCTAATTCAATTCCTGCTCTTTGTTAGGAGTTAGCAGACTTATTGTTGCCCTTTGTGTTTTTCACAATGCATCAATCAATAGTAAGAGGTAAAAGTATACTTCACCTTGCCCTAATAAAATTGGAGGTTAAAACTGGAAAACTGAATCATACAAGAGGACAATCAATACATATTTATATATAAAATGCAGACATGGCTAAAGGTATGTAGTTGCTGCAAAATATCCTAAATATTCAGGTGCTCAGTGAAAAAGGAGGGTCATCTACAGCTTTAAAAGACAAAGAAAGGATCCATTCAAAAGATGATGTGGGTCCAAAGATGACCAAGGTCTGGCATTCTTTAGAGGTCGCTTAAGGATTTCATATTATTACACTATAGCCAGGCTTGATTCACCTAATGTCTGAGATGATCATGGAGGCTTAGAAATCTGAATTGGAGCAGTGATGTGTCACCACAGAGTAGGCCTTTCAAACTGTTTAAAGCCCAAAGCATGATGGCCTTGTAAAGGCTCTCAGACCCCACTGCAGACACATTTAGGATGAAATGTGGAGCTGCTGACACCAAATGAGACATCAACAGCAATACGTGTCACTGGCTGCTAGACGAATGTTCACACACAGTCATATATAACAACACGATAGATGAACAGGCTGCTCCATCCCCCTAGTCTGGGCGGCAGTGAGGGATTGCTGACTGACAGACGGAGTAGTGAAATTCTCTGATAGATGAGATAAGTGGGACAGGGCCTCACACACACACACGCGCACTTTATGTACAGGGAATTTAGCTTGACAGGCAGCTGAGCAACAGGCATTGTACTGGAGTAATGGTAGCATGTGGCTGCTCAGCTCTGCCAGGTTTTGTCTAGATGTGTATCCTTTGTCTTTTGTGGCTGCCACCTTTATTAGCTATGATTTTTTTAATTAAACCCTGTGAGTCTAATCCATTGAAAGAGTTTCTAGTGCCAAAACATACCAGCCTGCTGCCCAAACACATTTCCAGCAGCAAAAAGCAGTCTGTGAGCATCCCATTGCAGAATCGACATGAAAAATTGTCACTGACAAGCTCCCTGCACCAACAGCCAATCATCGGGACATTTTTTAAACCTTTTCTCATTCCTTCACTGTGCTGCTTTTCTCCCCACGATGATTGATCCATGTTAATGCCTGAGATGCAAATGCTAGTGCACCACGAGTAAAATATAAAGAGGGACCTCTAGAGACCTGCAGAGGACGTGAAAGCTGATGAACCTCACTTTAAGTGACACCTAAACCTAATGCTTAGCCTCCTCTTTTGTTTGTTATATATGTTTTATTCAAGCTCACAGTCCACACAGCTGTGAGAGAAGAACATTGAGTGGAAAATTGAAGAAAAGAGGTTTAACCAAAGAGTCGGTGCACTAAAAACATAGCTATGTGCATTGGAAGAATGACTGAAATTGGATCATTTGTTTAAGAAATACACAAACTTTAGGGACTGTATGAAAATTATTAGCAGGCATTAGATGGATAAAAGGTGGGGAGATATTTAAAAGTGTAGAATGAAGTATCACTGATTGAAATAAGGATTTTACTTGAAAGAGTGAACAATGGGGCTTATGTAGGATGCATATGGGGTCAGTTGTCTATGATTGGCTATTACTTATCAGAACATGAATCATGATTAACAGTCTAATCATTTGAGAGCTCTCTTAAAGTCTTTCTTAAAACCACGACTTGTGCAACCAGTGGAGACTGGCAAGTCACTGTGCTAGGCCAGGAAAAAGTTCCAGCACCTGTAACACTGTGCAGCATGTGTTGTATACTTCCATGTTCATGTGGCATATTTCAAATAAACTGTACATTGAACAGCAGGAGAAAGCCAAGCTAAAAGCCTCCAATGTATCATCAAGGGACAATTAATTAATCTCTGCTAAAATGTGCTGTCTGTCTGTTTGACATCAAACAGTTTGAATATTATCTGTATATTATACTTTTTAATCTACAGGACATGGTAAAACGAGGTCAGTATTTCAACATGTTATCAGCTGATTTACATCTCAACAAATGTAAAACCTTTGTGGCGTCTCATTTTGACAGGTGCGCATCTCAACAAATGTAAAACCTTTGTGGTGTTACTGCTAATGTCCGTCTCATTTTGACAGGTGCAGAGAGCAAGGTCAGTTTTCCACGTGAACCTAAACAACACAGAACCAACACAAAAACAGAGACTGAGACATTCATATGGATTTGCTTTAGCGGAATGTATTCTCAGTGTGCTGCAATTCACATGTTGGATAATGATGCAGCCAAATGCTGACTCACATCTGTCGGGCTGCACTTTAAAAATCGCATCTTCTTTGTGGTTTAATCGGTCAAATAAGGGGAAAGAGAAGAGAGAGGAGAGGGTGAACCAAGGGAGCGAACATCTTTTTTTTTCATGGAGGTAAATACAAGAAGAGAATGACAGCAAATGCAACGCTTGAGGGGGTTTGAACTTGTGGTTAAGCTTACTGGACAAATGTGTGCTTTCTGAAAAGACAGTAAGCACCAAGTTCATGAACACAATCTTATGAATACATGTGTGTTTTTCTAGTCTTATGACTGGCTTATTGTACAACATGTCATCTTATTATTAATGTTATTATTATATTGCATCTGGGATTTCCAGAGATTATATCACTGACTGTGAAATGCACTGAAGCATCACTCTTGGATATCTCTTGATCATTTCATAGACCAAATGATGACTCAGTAAAAACAATAATTAGTTGGAATTGGTGAATACACTAACTTTCTCACTGTGCTCTTAAGACATCTTCAAATTGAATACTCATTTAAACTATACATTATACATTTACTTAAATAGAATATTTATTGTCTTGAATGGCAGTTGTGTTTTATCTTCATGAGGACACTTGAGCCTAATATGCATCAATACAAGAATTCACATGCATGTACACAGATGATTTGCAGACAGGCAGGAAAATGGCAGAAACACATCTCTGTGTTGTTCTCAGGGTCAGGCCTTAATGAGAGGCTAAACGAGACTACGCAGAGATCAATCTCACACACACGCTCACTCTGTACTTTATCCCTACAACCATCATCTCCTCCTCCCCTCTGTCTCTCGTAAATTTTGTCGTTATTTATGTCCTGCCTCTGCTCTCAGCTTATCATGACAGACAGGAGCTTTAGCACCACCGTCCACCTCAGTCTAAATCTCCTGCTATGGTATTTCTGTTAATATGAAGCCAACGGTCTCATTTCATGCTATACAATTTTTTAGCTTATTAAGATTACATACATTAATGTTCCTTTGGAGATCCCTTAATCTTTTTCTCCTGTGCAAACATTTTAGTGCTAGCAAACACTCAAACTGTGTAAAATGGCCATCATCTGTCTGCTTTCAAATCTGATAATGACTTATCTGAGGTATCATTTATTTATTACCATGTCTCTTAGGAGCTTTTTGGAATCCCATGTCAAGCAAACTGTCATTTCTGAATATAGGGGAGTAAAGGTTAAGGAAATAAATGATTGGAACAGGCAGCTTTATTGTAATAAAGCCAATGAGGACTATATCTTTCATCTGTCCTCCGGCTGATGACAGTGACAGGCTGAGGATGCCAGATGAGAGAGACGATCCTCAGAGACTCGACTGAAAGGTTAGAGTGGCCCCAGGCAGCATGGCTGATGAGATCGCAGACACACTAAGAGCCTTCAGTCACACGTACATAATGGTGCAGCATACAATCCTTAGTGGTGTATGTCATTATACAGGCCATTTAAAGAGCAGAACAAAAGCACTGATTATGCTCATTAAGATACAGCTTTAAAAGAGTTCAAATGAGGATGGAAAAAATGGGAAAATTAATACAAAAGTATAATAATGAATACATAAGAATAATCATGTATTAATGAAGGCAAATACATTCATGAGTACATGAGTACAGCCATGCAAGAGGCTCTGTGAGACTGCCTTGAGCTAAATGCTAACGTCAACATGCTAACATGCAGCTGATGTACACCTCAGCTGTTAATGTTAGCATGCTAACATTAACAACTGAGGTGATGATGGGGCTATGACACGTTAAGGTATCGCCTAAGTTCCTGCAGGTCACCCAGAGGGGACTACAGTGGCAACCCATCCAGGAATTGTCCAGACATTTCACTACAAACCAAACATTTCAAGCTCCTGTTGATGCTGGACAAAAAGTGAGGATGAGCAATGTCAGTAGGCTTCATCCTCTGGAGCCCATGAATGTCTGTAGAAAATGTCATCCAACAATTGTAAAAATATGTGGTACTCAGTAAAAACCAACAGATCGACACTGCAATGCAGAGCCAAAAAGTTCAATATACAGAGATGAAAAAAGAAACAAAAACTGAAGAGACACTTTATAGCAATGTCGTGCTTTGTCGACACAAGCAGAGCAAAGTGTCTGCATTGATTTAATTTGCCAATTACCAGATGGGGCCCATTTATCACTACCTTAAGCTTTCACAAACTTCTCAGCAAGATGTAATAAGACTGAGCAGCAATCTGTCCCCCACTTCTCATTAGGACTCTAAAGAGCTCTCCCAAAGTTTAATTATTTATCTGCATTAATATCCCTTCAATTATTAATGACAGGTGTGTGTGTGTGCATGTGTGTGTGAGGGCCAAAGATCAGCCCTCCTTTACCTCAGCCTTCCTCCTGATTAATGGATGAGGGAGAGGAGCCCTTCATGTATTATTACTGGGGGGAGCCCGGACCTT
>NW_018127896.1:3610915-3627561 GCF_001952655.1 Monopterus albus | reverse complement strand
AACTCAGGGAATGATAATCATTGTTTAGTATGCAAACATGTCTTCTGTCCACTGCTGGCATTTTAATAAGTGAAAGGACCTGTATGACACAAAGTGAAGGGACTGAAATCCCTTTAATATTTGTCTCACATCACAACCAATCCACTAAATCTGACACTTGTGGCACAAAGTTATGAAAGTGTTTTGTCATGTACCACTGTTTCTTGGTATTTCTTTAGAAAAACAGCCTGGCTACCACAGCTTAGGGGCCTCAAATATGTTGAGATATTTGACTTTATAGCTCTGATATTTTAAATCTAAAAGTGGAAGTTATTTTGCAGCCATTTTAAATGGAAAAAATACATTTATTTGTGTTTTTATTGGCCTTGTTTGCTCTTATGAAGGAGAAGACACATTTTTAAGTAACCACACTGGACAAAGCCCATCTATCTTTTTGGCATGTCACTAGGTTTCACAGATTTACGCTCCATCTTTTTTTGCATTGTGACTTTGACTCTCCTTAGTTTGACTGAAACACTATGTTCTGCTGTTTTACTCTGACATCTAGTGGGCATACAGAGCAGTGAAAGGAGGTGCATTTGTGGACCTGCTGGAAACTGCTGAAAGAAATCAGTGAGATTCACACTGTAGGAGTTATGTAATAAATTCATTTGTATGTAATAGTTGTAAAAAAAAAACAGAACATTTGTAATGGGATGCATGTAAATTTGTCTTATGCAAAGCATGAATATATTTAGGTCTACTGGTGTTTACTATTCTGCCAGGTTAGTCATATATTAAGTCAGTGGCAAAGGAATCAATGTACTGAATGAACAGAACTTCTATTAGGCTGCAGTGCAGGCTGGATGGTTTATTACGAGCCCTGCTGAGGTGAAAAGCAGCTCAAAAATACAAACACAACACTTTCACATTTGGGCCACTAGATGTCACCAAAGATATATAGTTGTTTCTGAACTGCGGTTTTCCAGATGTGGTGTTGGCAGAATCCAGGAGCTCCTGCACAGTTTCATGGCAACAGCCTCCAGTAAATACTTTATCTACATTTAGCACTTGATCTAGTTATGGTTTGTCCACTTTACAAAGATCTTTAATCTGGAGGTAGGTGGGATGAGGCTGATGAGGCTGCCCATTTTTGCTCTCTAAACTGAATGAGCTATAAACCTGGCTGCACGGAGAGAATAATCTGCTCTAGCAGAGCATTTCCCTTCTTCTTCCACTAGGTGGCAGCATAACCGTACAGCTGCAGCACATTCAGACAAGAGTCCGTCCAAAAAGTTATCAGTTATTTTGTCAGGAGAAATCTGAGACATTTTAATCTGACACACACAGATCATATTTAACTCATGTTAAAAAGCATACTAAAATAAAATAAAATAAAATAAGGATTTGCCCTCCAAAACCCGGAAGTATTTTTAGGAGTGGACATGAGCCCAATAACTGAATTAGATATTGTGTCAGTAGTCATTTGTGTGGATATTACTATACTGTTCATTATAAATGCAACTTTTTGGTGCGTGTAAAAAATAAAATAAAATAAAATCCACGTTGATGATTTGTGCACTCATATTTGAAGGACAAACTACAGAGATTTTACAGTGTCTGGGGAAATTAGAGGTGTTGTTTATGGTGATGAACAGGCCTTAAAATAAAATTAGTCCCAACTATTTTGGGCAACAATAAAACATATGTTAGCCCCTTCTTTATTAAATTCCTGAAATAGTTTGATTCTTTGACTTTCCTGGGCAGTCAAATATATATTTTCACAATAAAGCGCACGTAGCCCTCTTTATGTCTCTGTACGAGTTTGTGGCTTTTGCGCGAAAGTAGTCAATGTGTTTCTCCCCCCCACCCCCCCACTGCAAACCCGAACCACCTTTATTCTTAATGAAAATATCATTTAAATGTAGGCTAATTTTAGAAACATGAAACACACTGCTTACGAAGGACGTTTACAGAAAACAAAGAAAATACACGCAAAGATAAGTGGAAGCAGCTCGTTTGGCGTTAGAATGTTTAGTGCTTTGGCCTCAGACTTCAGACTTGTTGTAGGCCTGTGATTGGGAGTGGACCCTAGCCCGGTAACAAACCACAATGAAGTCAAAAACAAAAGGAAAGTCTGAGACATAAACTATGAAGAAATAAAAGAAGATACATGTATAGATGTGATGTTTGAAACAATCTGCTGGGCAGTCTCAAAAACCAGTGGATCATGGGTTCTTTTTGCATGTGCAGTCCACACACACACACACACACACACACACACACACACACACACACATACACACACAGAACAGCCGCTCATCTTGACTACCTCTGTGTGTGTGTGTGTGTGTGTGTGTGTGTGTGTGTGTGTGTGTGTGTGTGCGTGTGCACCTTTTTGCAGCACCCGGTAGCTATGTAGGCTACTCAATAAACCGGGGCTGCGATCCATCAGTGCATTTATCAGCCTATTATGGCGACAAATCCGGCTCCCAATACATGAAAGGTAAAATGAATTACCAACGTTAAGCCGTCAATAAAGTCATTTCTGTAAATGGTGTCTCCGAGGGCCTCCGCTATTATTCAACAAGCTTTATCAGCACCTTGGAAATTACGTGGCTTGTAGCGCGGCCCCTGCTTCACTTTGATTAAGGGCCCTGCCAGGGATCGGTGACAGGGCTTTTGACTCGGGTTTTATTCAGCCCTCTCCCCGTGATGAACACCGGGCTGATCGGGCGGAATGAAGACTAATTAAAAGCTATAAATTATCTTTTGCAGCCCCTCTCAAGGAGCCTCTCTTTGCGGCGCCAGATAAGAGCAGGCTGAGTGCTCATTTAACCACAATGGCGCTGCGGCTAAACAGCATATTGATACTGTCCTAATTGGAATTTAATTAAGTAGCCATGGCTCCCCACTCCGGCCTGCTGGATAAAGATTTCACTGCGGAGATGTTAAAACATCAACGCTCCCCTCTTTCATGCCGTTGCTATTATGATCATTAATATTATTAGTCTATTTCAAAAACCAATTAGAGCCTGATAGCAATTTTATTAATCTTATTCTGGAGACTTTAAAAAACTGCTAGTCTATTTATTATCCGGACTAATTCCAGCTTTCTAGCCCTCATTGCGTTTATTGAAAATTCATTTGTAAATACTTTTTTATACTAGCCTTTCATTTACTTTTATATTAGTGTAGACTGCACTTTGTCCTACTCGGTTGTCTCTTTTCCGCCATGCGTTGTCCAAAACAGACCTATGGTTGTCTAACTCATAACACGGCCTACGTGCGTCCTGGGGGGCTAGAGAAAAGCAAGGAACTGCTAAGAACAACAAAAGAAAATGGGGTAAAAAAGCATCTGACAATGAAAATGACCAGACCCCGATTTTTAGGAACGCTTACTGAGAGTTGGGATTTATTTTTTTAATGTTTCAAGCAAATATATGCTGCTGAGTTTGTTTTGCTAATGATCTGTGTTTGGCATGAGCCAGTCAAAAATAGAAAATGGTTTTTCAAAGCCTTCAAAATATTTAGGCTACATTATGGAGACAAACACCTGCTCGGTAATGAGTCAGTAGGTGGTAAATGAGTGAAACCACCATGTTCATAACGCAACTGATTCGATGTGTTTCCATTTAGCGCGTGCGTTCTTACCAGTGGACGTTCAAATGTGACTCGGGAATTTGTATTTAAATGAAAAACACCTAGTATTTGTGCTTCTGTGTAACATATAGGCTTTAATGGTGGTCCCCTGTTGTTTTTGTTGTGCTGTGTACATGTGTATGCACGTGCCTCACCAAGATTGATCGTAGGACGCGTGGGATACGAATGCGCGTGCTCGTAAGGAGCGCCTTCTGAGCTCTAATTGGACGTCGTCAATTGTGACAGGGACGATCCCCGCGCCCGATTGGTCCACTGCGCGTGTGCACGCGCACACGTGCTTCCGGCTGCGTGTAAGAGGAAGGAAAAACACACGAGTGCAGATAACGGTTTTAGGAGAGTTTAGGAAGAGCGAATCCACAGATATTATGCTGCACCGGAGGGGAGAGGCAGGGACACTGGTTCTAACGTGGAGCTGTTCGCTGTGCCCGGTCTCCGAAGGCTGTTAGGAGGCAACATGTCGCCGCTGTAGCCGATATTATAAATGAACACAGGTATTTATTCTTCAGAAAAGGTTTGTTTTTACATGCTGTCCGTCTAAATTGGATATCGAAGGGGGGCGGGAGAGTGAGCAACAAGTGGAGTTTACCTTTGGAGAGGCCGAAATTTCACACCTTCACTAGCTATGGAAGAGCAAAAGGAGCCCAGCAGCGGACGGGACTCGACCGAGGAGGAGAGCATGTCCTTATCGCCAAACCTCCCATCCCCTCCCATGATTTTACCCCACCAGGCCGCACAGCAGGCCCACAGAACCACGAACTTTTTCATTGACAACATCCTCCGGCCGGACTTCGGCTGCAGAAAGGAGCCGAGCTACCGCGACCGCAGCCAGACGCCTGGCAGAGAAAACGTGAACCCGCTGGGCGCGAGGCCGCCGCACACCGGGAGCCTCTGCCTGGATTCCAACTGCAGCAGCGACAGCACCTCGTCGTCGCCCTCCTCGTCGTCGTCCACGTCCTCCTCGCCCTCCTCCAAGCAGAACTCGTCGAAACAAAGCGAACCTGCGAGCAACGGGACTGGCAGATACGCAGACAGCCCCTCTTCAATTATGGTTATGAGTGGCAGCAATGCAGGGTCTCCGCCCATAATGAAAGAAAGCCAGCCGCTGTTGTGGCCCGCTTGGGTTTACTGTACACGGTACTCGGACCGGCCCTCATCTGGTAAGACGCTAATAGTCCCCGAAATATGCCGCCTGGGGTGTGGGGGTGCTGGGTTCTTAGTTGGTCTGAACTCACTTTCTCCACAGCATCATTCAGCTCCTTCATGGTGTCGAACGCACTTAAAGTCTTTCAATCCGAAAGTTATTCCTGTGCGAGGGAATTTAAGACTGACATATTAATACTGAGTTGTTTTGCAGTGCTGTGTCTTTGATATGTTTTTAATAAAATACATTTTGAAAGGAAATAATCCGACATTAGTAACATAATGAATATGAAAAGGGGAAACATATGACAAACGCACAAGTGTCTTATTGTCTGCAGTGTCTCATATTTATTATTGGCCTGTACAATGTCAGCCCCAAAATAATGTTCACTGCAGTTCCATGTGCAGCTGCATCGCATTAGTTTGTCATAATAAATGTAGCTCTGGCGTCAGTTCATGCGCAAAATTATATTTAGTTGATGTTTTGTTCTGGGTGAGAACAATAACACATTATCTGAGCTTTGAGTTCGTCAGCAAAAAAAAACAGAATATGTTCACAGAAATAGATTTAGAGTTGATAATTATGGAACATATTATTGCCAAGCTAGCAAAGCACAACGTATCCAGCAGCTTAATACTGTAGAGTAATCCAAACCAAAGCGTCAGTAATTGACCTACTGTAATGTGGCTTAACTATTTTAATTACACCGTCTGTTGAAAGGGAAATATCACCCAAAATTCAGCAGTCTGTCGTTATTTCAGGATTCAAAGTAAAAGAATATTAACCCAGAGATGTGTTTCAGGGCCTCTTCAGACCCAGGGTAATGATGCTGGACAGTGGTTGCTTCCAGATGCAGCATTTCATTTGTTTTGTCCGTGTTCTGACTTTCTGCTGGTTTTAAACACATCTGATAGAGCCACTGGTGGCCTGCTTCTGAACCCGCAGTTGTTTGGCTTAAAGTGTGTAGAAACCAGAGTAATTCGGCTAATATTAGCGGACGGAACCGGAGGTTTTGTGCATTTACTTCAAAGCCTCCTGACTTTTAACCTGAATGACTAGATTGTCCAGAACATGCACAGTGTGAAGACACAACTAAAGGGATTAAAGCGATGCATAAGCTTGTAATTCCCAGTTGAAAGGGGGCATCATTTGTTCCTAAATAGCTTATTAAGAAAACACAGAATGAAGTCGTAGGCTATAAACATCGTCATTAAACCGATGAATAACAACGATTCATGTGGTTTGAGAATGTTTGTAGCCTGCATCCCTGATTAGTGCTGATGTTCTACATGTAATGTCTAGAATATTGTTCAAGTGATTTAAATATATATTTGTTCCGCTTTTGGCCCCTGTAACTGAACAGTCATGTTGTGGTTTGGGTTTGGCTGCAGGGTGCATTTACTGTCCGAAGCGCCGGCCTCAGATCAGCTTTCACTCACCTATCAGGCTTCGGGCAGAGAGTGCACACCCTGTTTAGCTGTGTGCACGGCATTAGGTCAGATCTGTCCTAACGTCGACGCTGCTCCATGTTTATATGATTAAGAAATCACGGTGCTGGATGGATTCCATTATTTGTAGAAGGGGCATTTAACAGGGAGACTGTGATGATGTGGAGCTGTGGAGTCTGCAGTGGGACTCTCGGGTTGTCGCCTGGACCTAAAACACCAGACTCAGACACCAAAGCCCCTAAAACTGTTCCTTTCATGTGAACGCCATGAGAACAGCCACACAGGGCAACGACAGCTCCTGATGCAAACCGCTTCACTGCTCCGCGGATTTGTTTCCGTTATGGTTCCTTTCAGCAGTGTTATCGGGAACATTTCCACAAATTTAAATCCCATACTTTGTAGGCTGTGTGACACGTTGGCCTAATGTTTATTTGGTTATTTCTAACAGTGCTGCTGCAGCGAAATAGTTAGGCCTCCGTCCTCCTGTGGTTGGATGAGTTACAGAGTATTCCACTCTCTCACAGGCCTACTAATAATTCAAACATGAATTAATAATCAGGCATTATTATGTAGCCCCCACCCAGAAAAACCCCAGTCAGTATATTGTTTTATTAAAAATAATTCAAGTGGCCGTAGTGAGTTGTGTTGTAAAAGATACTGAACCGTTCTCAGAGGTTTGGTTTTTACATCTGAGTGTCCTTATTTTGGATGTGATTTATCCTCAGTGAGTCCAATTTAATGGACACAGTGAAGATGCAAGCAGAGAAGTGTAATAATGGAACGGATAAAAGTCCTATCAAGGGCACTGAGGACAGTGTTCCCTCTGTGCCTGCACACCGAGCACAGGTGACCTACATTTGCTCATATTGGCCAGATGATCAGCCGCTATCATCGCTCATCAGAGACGCTCAGTCGATGTGAGCAGCAGCTGTCATGGTGAATTGAGGAACTTTGTGGCCTCCTGTGTAACATTGTGTTCGTGGTCCAGCCATAGAATAAATGTTATATTTCCATTGTTGTTTCCACGCCAGGCCCAAGGACACGGAAACTGAAAAAGAAGAAGAACAGCAAGGAGGACAAGCGACCCCGGACAGCGTTCACGGCCGAGCAGCTGCAGAGACTGAAAACCGAGTTCCAGGCCAACCGGTACATAACGGAGCAGCGGAGACAGTCTCTGGCCCAGGAACTCAACCTGAACGAGTCCCAAATTAAAATCTGGTTCCAGAATAAGAGGGCAAAGATAAAAAAGGCCAGCGGCTACAAGAACGGCCTGGCCCTGCAGCTCATGGCTCAAGGACTTTACAACCACTCGACCACCACCGTGCAGGAGGACAAGGAGGAAAGTGAATAAGGGGCCCGCCCGGGGCCGCGACCTGACTCTGGGGCTTTTGGAGACAATGAGATGAACTGCAAGCTGGGGCAACGCTATTTAAGACACAGATTTCTGTTTATGGTAACAGTATATGGACGTAATTATATAAATGAACGATCGTTATTAAAGTTTATATAGCCACACAGTTATCATGTTATTTAATTTCAGCCTCATCTTCTCCGTCTGCTTCTCATTGTTTTTCTAATGGGCTCTGTAGGTTCTTGTGCTCTGCGCCATATTTTAACCCAACACATCAGTCCTCAGACTCAAGCAAGCCAAAGATTTTAATATGTTCACATGTAGTCTGAAATAAAAAAGGAGAACGGTAGATGATGGACTAAATCATTTTCGTCTTCTTTTCGTCCCCACAGATCAGCTGTGATATCTGGGATAAAAATATATTTAGGCAGTATGACCTCTTATGTCACATTGATTCCTCAAACCTTACCGAAATAAACTGATACATCGAAAATATTATTTTGCAATTTAAAACAGCATCAAGAATTTGTCCTTATGCATAAAGTAAGGAGGCAGGAGCCTATAAAATAATTAGACTACAAATTCACACACGTTAAAGGAGCAAACCGTATAAAAAATACCAGGTTTTTATTTTATTTCCTGACCACATGTCTATAGATGTATTTTTCCATGTGTATTACGTAGCCTAGAGAGGTGACAGGAAGCCTCCCACAGTGCTTCTTTCTATAACATTTCACCTATGAATCTGTTCTGGGCATTTAAAAGATTTCACATCTCTGCTGAACGTTCGGACAGAGACGCTCCTCGTCGAGCTTTAACGAAGTGAAGACATTTGTTGAAGTTGTTTGCCAGTGTGCTGTGTCTTTTCAGCCCGGATGGCCACAGACTTGACCTGGGGTTCAGGTTTGATCGAGTCTGGCCTGTAAACCCTGTGACACCGAGTGTGTGTGAGTGTCTGCGGACCCCAATGTCAGTGAGAGCAGACGAACCAGGCTTAGATTACGTCAAAACATCACATTGGTGCTGTTTTAAAATAATACGTTCTGGGGCTATCTATGAATAAAAACACCACCACAGCTTTAACTTTATTGGTGAGAGAAACCTTTGTTTTTATTGGCGTTTTACCAATCATTTATTATTATTATTAGATTATAAATCTGACATTTTATGTGAATCAGCGGAGAGAGGGGTTTTAATAAACCTGGATGCTCTGATGTAAATCCAACCTGTTCATGATCGACGTGTCTCGACATGTCCTTGGCATCTTTTATCATTTATTTACCCCGTTGCTCCCCAGTTTGTTTATCAATTACAAGTTCAGTTTTCATTTGCAGTCAGCGAATTTAAGATTCTGACCAAAACCACGGGTTTATTTATAAAGTCCCACCCATCTTTGTTGCAAAATAGTCCCTCCTAACATTGGATTCTGTGCGTAATGAGTCTAAAACTCTGTAACCGGAGTCCGCAGGAGGAGAGGTCCCATTTCGATTTTATTATTTATTTGATGCGTTTGAAGTGGCTGCATGTCGTGTGACATCCTCGGGCACGCTCTTGACACGCACGGCTGTGCTGTAAACAAGCAGCACTGACACAGCGTGATTTATATTATTTCTGTTCGTTACGTGCCTTATATACATCTGATGGTGAACGGGATTATTTAATTAAGAGCTAACAAGCCTGCAGAGGTCTGCAGCGGAGGAGTTCACGGCCTCCGCGTTTCAGGCGCTTTAATTATTTCACGTGCTGTTGCTGCTGTTTGTGTTCAGCTCTACCTACAGAGCACACGCTTAATATGCGCACAGCACATTGAGTGTTAATAATTGATTTCAACGATGACGAGGGACTCGGTGTTAGTTTATAGGCAGGTCATCCCGCAGGTTTCAGATTTTAATTAACAGTGCAACATTAAATAGTGGCTTTATTTCTTTATTTATTAAGACTATACACCTCGGAGTATGGCTGTAGTCACCAGCACACAGTTACTATGAGCGAAATCGAAATGTATGGAATTGTAAAAGACAAGGCTATAGGCCTACAGATGGGTAAAACACGAACTTGGCCATAATATAGCCAAATAGCATTTAAAAGAATCTAATGTGTTTTCATCTGGATATGTAGGCTTTGGTGCAGGTTGTGTCAGGAAGGAGAACCTCCAGGGCTCCCACAAAATTAGGGCTCGTTTAATGTCATAGTCCCTAAAATGCACGAATAAATATTCACTGGGCTTATGAGTTTGACACCACATTTATTCTGAACATTATCAAATGACTTTTTGTGGAAAACACTAACTAAATACACGTTCAAATGATTTGAATGTACTTTGTAGTCCGGTTAAAAAACACACACAGTCCTATGTGTTTCTCAATCCGGGCTCTTTGGCCATCTGGCCTACATGTGTTAACCGAGGTGCACACGCTGCCTGGCTCTTCATGGTCAGCTAACTCTGTAGCTCTATTATTCTAATGATAGTTTCATTCCCTGCTGTGAATGCGGAAGAGGGTCTTATGACAGTGTATTTAAAATTCAAACAATTATGAAACAGCGAGAGGATTTCTCTCTCTCCTCCCACCTTGTCATTGAGGAAGCCCAGGGTTTATCTGTAAAACAAAGAAAAGCCAGGGATCGTTTGCATAGTTAGCATAGTCTGCCTCGCAGGCACAATATGGATTTAATTTATATGCAAATTAAAGCAATAAAAGGAGAATACACACTGGAAATCTCGGCCGTTTAAAGGGGGGAAGAGTTGGATTCAGAGCAGGTAGCACACATGCACAGAAAGCATGATCCGCCTCAACCAAGAACAATGGTGTTATATAATATTCAACTGCAGCAAAGGTTGCATTGATAAACTATGAACTACTGCATATTAGGGAGAATTAATTAAGAGTTTTATTATTAGGAAAGTTACACTGATGAGGCAACAATTAAGCAGCAGCAGCAAACAAGACCATGCTGAAGATCACATCTCTCTCTCACACACGCAGCTCTCTCTCTCTCTCTCTCTTTCTGTCTCTCTCTCTCACACACACACAGCTCTCTCTCTCTCTTTCTGTCTCTCTCTCTCTCTCTCACACTCTCTCTCTCTCTCACACACACAGCACAGGGCACCTACACCACAGACAGACCGAACCCAGAGCACACTGAACAGTCCCTGCCAACCCCAAACTAAATACAACCATCTCTCTCTCTCACACGCAGCTCTCTCTCTCTCTCTCTCTGTCTCTCTCTCTCTCTCTCACACACACAGCTCTCTCTCTCTCTTTCTGTCTCTCTCTCTCTCACACACACACGCAGCTCTCTCTCTCCTTTCTGCCAAAAATGCAGCCCATTTGCAACGCTTCACAAAGTTGTCAGTGCATGGTGACCTTTCAGACTCCGTGCACTTCACTGATGTTGTGCTGTTTTGCCTCACATTGCCTATCATAGCTTTACTAAATGCAATATTTTACATATACTGTACTTAAGTACAATATAAGGTACTTCTACTTTAATTGCGTATTTCCCTATTTTTTCATTCAAGTCATTCAGTAACATTCTCATTTTACTCAACAGAGTTACATTGCAGTCTATATGATCAATTTATAGAATATGATTATTTCAAATTGAGCTATCAAGCAATTTATGAAGTGGTTATACAATTCATTGCAACACTTCCTCCTTAACATCTGTGTTTATGAAACTCAAAATGTTTCCGTTTTTGGTAAAATTGTCATAAATGTATAAATTATATACTTATTATTGATGTCATAGTTAAAGGTGGTGTTGTACTGGACTACATTATATTCAGAGGTGTTCCTAATATTCTGACCCTCTCATGCATGTCAATGGGCAGGACAAAAATATAGAGACACCTCTGAATATGATGTAGTCCAGTACAACCCACCTTTGACTATGACCTCAGTAATAAACACAGAATTGAATTTATTCACCAAAAACAAACATGTTGAACTTCATAAACATAGATGTTAAGGTGGAAACGTTGCTTTGAAGTGCATACAATTGTACAGGTGTACCTAATAAAGTGGCCGGGCAGTGTATTAAAACAATAATATATCAGTACTCATTCTGCATATTGTAATACATAAAAATCCAGTACTTTCACATAGATAAAAGTTTGAAAACAGAGTATATTTTACATTTTAACATTTCTAGTTTTACTTATTTAAAAATTTCCTGGGAGAATAAATATTATGGCACAATAAATTTTAATCCTAGAATGCCTCTGTTTCTATTTTAATATTCTTTATAATTATATTTTCAGAATTTCCAAGTATATACAACAGGCTATAGTTACTGTAAGTATATTTGTAGCGTACAATAATATTAACAGTATTAAAATTTCATGCATATATGCAAAAGTAAGAAAAATATCAGTGCTCATTTGCATGGTCATTGTTTGCAGTTCACAAACTGGGGTCTCCCTCAGAAACATGCAGGCGAGCCACCTGTCATTCAAACAAAGGGTGTGATCTCACCAGTCCATGCAAATAAAGTGTTGTGTATTTAGTTCGATACACACTGCAGGAAAATACACAGTCAACACAGACGTACAGTAGAAAAGCTGTTGTGGGATAAACAGAGCTACAGAGATGAAGACACACACAATGAAATGCACCCATGCAGAGACATACAAGCATGAGCAAAAAAGGCAGGATAAGAGCCTGGGCTTACACACACACACACACACACACACACACACACACATACACATACACACACGCAGAGCCCCACTTCAAAAAAAATTCTTAGATCACTACCCTGTGACGAAGCTGGTGCTAAGTAGAAGTTTAGAGTAATTCCCTCCCAGCTGCTGCTCCCATAATGGGAGGAGACAGGAGAAGAGGCCGTCACACAGACAGAGGTCCTTCACCTTTTTTCCTAAATTACTTTAGATTGCACATGAATATGCTGTGAAAATATAAAACAGTTGCAAGTAAGCACACTGCAAGCAGCTGAAGCTATTCTTGTTTTTCTTCTTCAACTAACATCTGCTGGAGGATGCAACACAGTATTCTTCAGTTTCATTAAACAGCTGCTTTAGTCAGGCGTACCAGTGCCCTTGCTCAGTCACAGCTATCTAGTTAGCATTATCTTTAGCGAGTTGAGCTGGAGTTTTGTTTTCTGTTGTGACTTTATTTAGCTATGTTCTCATTTAGTTATGTCAAATAACAAACTGAATTATCAAGGTGTCCGTTCATTAATATTTTGTATTTACAGACATAAACTAAGCAAAATCAGTTCAGTTTCAGCTTGAAATAAGACACACTTGAAAAAGTATGCATTTCAGCTCTTGGCCTATGTCGCCCTTCGCTCAGTTCAAATGCTACTGGTTGGCCTATCAACTGGACTCTCACACAAACAGACAAAGGTGGCATTGAGAGGAAACCTCCCACAATGCAGCTGAGCGTCTCGGGGGCTCTGCTTCAACACCCATGATCTCACCGAACTAAATCCAGATTACATGGAGGATATACACAGCGCCACTTGTTTACTCTGCCCGTCAGGGGGTGATTTGAGAGGGGTGGGGCGCAGAGATAGTGGAGGGGAGCATCGGTAACACACTGTAGGAAACACAGACCACAGTGTTCAGGGCCTAAAGTGTGGACGAAGGAACATCCTCCGTAACTTTCACATTCTTTTTCTTTTTATTAATACATTTTTTTGTTACGTGTGAAGCTGAATGACTACAGAGATACTCCTTTGTATCAGGAAAACAAGCTTAAATTTCCTAGAGAGTAACTTATTTAATGACCTCAAGTCCATTCAAAGGCTGGTTTACTTTTCTTTAAAAAAGTGCAATTCTTTATGGCGTCTTGCATGAAGTGAGCATTTTTTACTCTGTGGTTTAGAAATAAAATTGCCCTGGAATTACTTTAATCAAACGTTTAAATCTATGTTACATAGGACTAACCATTTTATTTTTGTTTCCTATGAACTTGGTCTTCCTCAACCAACTCTGGGAGGTAAGGATGTCATTTTCCAATATATGTACAGCATGCTACATAGTAAGGCAGCGCACGTAAGGGCAGTTATTCTGCTCTAATTAAAAGGCATGTGTCAGGAAATGACAGTGCATCTCCAGCCACAGCTTTGCATCAGACAACGCATCAGTTCAGGTTAGCAGCAAGTGTTTTTCAATCTGCTTCATCATGCAGCATATTATTCAGTTTGAAAAGTCTGATTGCAAAATAACACGGAGGTGTGGAAAAACAAAGGAAATCATTTCTGAATTTATATTATTTTCATCAGATTTGTGATTTTTTTAAACAAAAAAGGAGCAAAACAAATGACATTTAAAGGATTTTATCCCATAATTTTGTAAACAGAAAGAAAAACCATTCCGCTTTTGAAGGTTAGAAAGTTATGTCTTCTATGACATCATATGGATTCTTCCTTGTGAAACTGAACTCTCTGAGGATCCTATATACAATAAAAACTGCACACAGTGATGTGTGGGTCACACATTTTACACTCTTATTCTCATGGTGCATTTCTGATAGAGGTGTGCACGCACACATACACACACACACACACACACAATGAGAACAAAAGCAGGGACACCTGGGATTCCCCTGTTGTATGGGTGGTCACATGCACCTCTGCCTTTTCTTCATGCCTTCCACATGTGGAAGTACTTTATCTTCCCACTGCCTCTCTCACTCTGTCTCTCTCCTACTCAATGTGTGTGTGTGTGTGTGTGTGTGTGAACCACTCCACTTACAGAAAACAAGCGCCGTGAGAAGAAGATGGTCATCGATGAGAATAGCCCTCTAAGTTACTCTCATCTGCTGCCCCCTTGAGAGGCTTTGCTGTGGGAGCAAAGCCCCACATTTTTCAGGAGGTTGTCATGTTGGTGAGCTCAGCCATAAAGTGATGAGAACACAGACACCATCACCCATGTGACCTCGGTACCACTCTAACATGGTGTGCTGTGTTGTGACAGCACGGAACTGGCATTTGGCTGTTAGCTCTTTTGTGTTTTTATCATTCATAGATCCATTTTGTGTATTCAAAAAAAAAAAACCCAGCACAATGGCTGACTTATGTGTTGTCTGTCTGGCTGGTTACCCCCTCACCTTTTCTCATGCTTCAAAAGCACTTGTGGAGATCTCCCTTTCCTCCGTCTTTCGTCGCTGTAGCCTGGAGGTGGCGAGAGGTGATACAGAGAAGCGATTAGTCATATTCAATTTACATATGGCTGTCACGGCCTCCTCCAGGCTGAGCGCTGATGTCATGTGTGCGTGGGGCCCTCTGCAGCCACCCGGTGTATGGGAAGACTTCTCACTGTCAGAGAGGGAGAAAACCCTCCCCCTGATGGGATCACTATCACTCTTCAAATGCTATGATGAATGTGGTGTGGCACTTTTGTGTGCATGTGCTTACACTGTGCATCTGAGTGAGAGCACATAGACAGTATTCTTTACATTTGATTTGAAATGAAAGAAATTACACAATTTATAATCAATGCATTTATCTAGAAAATAAAGAGTTTTTGGTTTAACTGATTTTGTCTTACAGGCATACAACACACAACCAAGGCAGAAGGAAGGTGCGTGGTTCATTGCTTATAGAAATATTAGCTCAAATATGGCTCTGATCTCCTCAAGGGGTCAAGAGCTGGCAGCCCATTTTGCAGTCGGCTGCTCAGAGAAAGCTGTGGAGCTTGTGTGGCTGTAGTGAAGAGCCACTGGCAGGTGTCCAGAGGAGGAAGCCGAAGTTATTTATGATGCCTCACTTGACAAAAGACAGTAAAGCTTCCCATATTCAGTGAGCCTGGCTGCTCCACCAGCGACTATGAATCTAATTTGCTGAAGTCACAAGCAATTTGTTGTACAGTTGGGTACAGTACAACAGGCACAAAGACTTTAAGTGCATCAGCTCGTAGCTATCCAATCACCATCATCATCTTAGATCCATATTCATCATGTGGGCGGCTATTTTTTAAACACACACTCTCAAAGATATATGTACATGGACATGTGCACACATCATTATATGCACAGACACACACGGAGGCCAGAAGTTCATGGCAACTCCTCTCTGGATCTGGGCAGCAGAATGTGAGACCGTGAATAACTGTTTTAACACACAGCCAGCACAATGTGTGGTCTGTGACATACCATCTAAAGCATAACTCTGTGTCAGTCAGTGTCTGGATGTGTGTGTGTGTGTGTGCCAGTCTCTCGGTGCGCATGTGTTTCATTCTGCATTGCTGTCATGTACTGGGAGTGTGTGTTCATTATCATTGCAATGGGGCTTGTCTGGTTATGATTTCAGAAACGTGTGATGATATGGCTGAAGTGGCGCTCGTTCACTGTGGCACAATCCTCAGTGAAATCATAATATCTGAGTATTATTATACATGTATATTTGTTATTACTGCAAGTTGTATTTGTCTCTACTTACATCTGAGTTAAATATTCTTGGATAAATTCTACCTTAACATTACATGTCTTGTCTTAAGCTGCTGTCTGGGAGAAAAGGTCATTTCCTGGTGTGTTGTGGTGACTGTTCAACTAAGATGTCTACTATAAAATGGTGACAATGTTGACATATAATGCTGAGATGAACCTCACAACCACTGCTCAAATGCTCAGTCAAATCACACAGTGTCTTTGCTGTGGTGGTAATGAATCATCTCCACGGTGACTCTGGCAAAATGATCAAATGTTCTGCAGTGTTTAGGCCAATGGGCTATTTATGAATAATGCTTTATACGTTTTTTTTTTTTTTTTGGGAGGTTCTATTTGCTGCATCTCCGCTCTTCACATCTGACAGGTGTGAGGCTGAACACCTGCATGCTGGCAGTGACGAATCAACAGGGTGAAAGGTCAAACATGCAATGTGGAAGACATGTTCATGTGAAAGATAACAACACCTCACCACACATTAGTTGTAATAACTGTCATTCACCAAATAGTAGAAACAGAAGCGCTTCTTTAAATGTTAAATTAGTTTTCTTTTCTCCTCCACCTGCTTCTCTGCATCAATCTCAGTATTCCAGAAATCTTTGAGAGCAGATGGCCGCAAGACAAAAAACAAACATCAGAGAGAAAGCAGGAAT
>NW_018127896.1:3577809-3610904 GCF_001952655.1 Monopterus albus | reverse complement strand
AGAGGAGCATAAGGGAGCTGAAGTCCTGTGTTTCCCGTCAAACTACAGAGATGAACCGCAGATGTTTGTCGACAGAAGATGAGCTGTCTCTAACAGCTGCTTAGGGATCAGATTTGTGTCAGTGCGCCGACGACCTCCTGCAATGCTGTACCAGGCACAAAATGAAATGTCGGTGAAGGAAAAAGAACAGATTTAAAAAGCAAAAGGGTTTGTGTGTAGGTTCAGGTTGGAACTCCCATCCTTTACTGCAACTCTTACAAGTTATAAATATCTCATGAACTGATACAAAAGAGAAAAGCTATTATCTTCGTTTATGTTAGGAATTGATAGTTAAATTGCTCGTTGTCACCACCCCGCTAAGTAAGAGGCTGGCTGCTGCTATCATTAGCCAGTGGTCTCAGGGAGGAATGACAACAATACTCAAAGGCTTTTTAATAGCTAACTGCAGTGCCAGAAGAGAAACTTTATCCCAGCATAACAACAAGCATGTGGTAAGGAACCTTCAAAGTTTACATGTCAACTTCTCAAAAAGCCCCAGTCACTTTTTGGTTGGTAGAAGTGTGTTCACAGGAATTCACAGACCTCAGCGGTGTGTTGCTGTTCTACCAGGCTGTATGTAAGAATAGCCTTCTGTCCACTGAACTGAGACATATGATGCCACTGAGCACGTCTGTGTGGGGGCTAGTTGTATTTCCAGGTCACTAACAGTTCCCTTACAAAATTAGATATTAAGATTTTTATTCACAAAATGATTCACCATCATCATCCCAGATAACATTTTTTCCACAGGTGTTGGTGGTGCAGACCAGTCACAGTCAGCTGGCCAAATGTCTTAACTAATGTCCTGGAAGCTTTACTGTCCCTGTTTCAGAAGTGACGTGCGAGGCTATATTTGAAGTCATATTTTGCTTTTGTTTTCTTTTTCTATAAAGATCTTTTCTTGGTTGGAGCTTTATTTGAAGACAGATGTGAAAAGCCGGTTTTTCATTACACTGTTAAGTCAGGCCACATTTTGTCTTCTTTGGAGTTTTGTTGACTCCTGGGTGAGTGGTGAATCAGAGTACTAGAACATTTAGGAAAATTTCACCATAAATGGCAACATTTGAGCTTCATAAACACAGATGTTAAGTTGGAGGTGTTGTATTGAAGTGCACACAATTGTACAGGTGTACCTAATAAAGTGGCCAGCAAGTATGTGTTTTGTAAAGGTTTGACACATTAGGTGAGTTTGAAAGGTTTTCTGAAGCTGCAGGTGCATCATATACACCTAACTGTACCAGACTGAACAAAACACTGTGTATTATGGCACCACATTAATTCATTCAGTGAGGACGCTGGGTCGTAATTTACCTTTTATGAAATGTCTTGCTTTTTCATTTTATCATGTCTTCTCATCCACAGTAGTACTGTATATTACCAGGACGTAAATGTAACAATATGTATGAAAACAGATTTTATTAGGCCTTCAATTTGTTTTTAAGCATATGTACAGATTCTCACTTTATTTTAATTTACAAATTTTGCTCTTGTCAAAAATATTTTCATTAAAGTTATTCTAAAGTTTAAAGCAAAGAACAAGCTAGTGCCCTTTCACATATACACACACCAACAACAGCAAACAAAAAAATTCTCTTTCCTATCTTCCCTCTAATCAATCGACTGTTATCTATGCAAACTCCCTAAACTGCTCAATGGGGAAAGCTAGCTGATTGCTTTTCCTTTAAGTAATATTCCTGCTACACATATAGCCACAGGTCGATCCGCGCTCATTATGGCTGCAGGCTGATAATAATTAACCACTAATGTGTGTAGAAACAGGCCCCTGATGGCTGATGGGAAAGTAGGATGCTCCCTGAGGAAACTAACACAGCAGCTTGCTTCGACTCTTTATTTGGCTCACTTGCTTCACAAAGAAACCAAAAAAGGCCCCACAGACTCCAAATAGGATTAAACTGATGAACTAAGCTGGGGTGTAATGGAGGGTGAATGGGTTTGTGCTACTCACAGATTTGCTGAGCTTTAGTCAAATGTGAATTTACATTTTTTTTTTCTGTATTTTTGAAGACAGGTAATTATTTTGCAACAAAAGTACCTTCTAGTCTAAAAATAAGAGAGGCTTTATTAGGCATTTATAAAATAAACCGATTAGTTAATAATTAATATATCACAAGCTTATGGTTTACAAATCAATTTTAAGGCATTAAAATTAACAACGTTTATGCCGTCATGCTGTGAGAAATCTCTCTGGTTGTTTAGTTATTGTGTTGACGCTGATTAGGAAGCCGGAGTACTCGGAGAAAACCCACGCAAGCACAGGGAGAACATGCAAACTCCACACAGAAAGGTTCCTCACAGCGAGAAGGTTCTGGGTTCGGGCCCCACCCGGGACCTTCTCGCTGTGAGGCAACGGTGCTAACCACTGCGCCACCATGCTGCCCGTTTTCTAATTTGCTCTATTCATTTAAAGGAGCATGTTTTTCCTCATTTTTCACTCAACTGTTGTATAAATTCATGAGTTTACATACAAGCTTATGTGCTATAAGAGTTGCAAATGTCCTGGAGCTGTGTGTGGAAGTAAAGACAGAAATCCAGATAGAGGTCAGAGGAAAGGAGAGGAGGTCAGAAATGACTGTGATGGGCAGGTTAGGTCTGGACCAGCAAAGAAAGTAGGACTGGTGTGTTAGCTGCTGGGCTGACAGTAGACATTGGTGGAGGACAGCCACCACCGTAAATTACAAAGTAAACAAAAATGTTTAAGGGGACGTGATCAATGGTTGCAAGAAAAACATGGAAAAGGAGTATAAACGCATAAACGCATCACATAAACACGATGAAAGCCTGTTTTATTGCTCTCACTCATTTGTTTTGTTCTCTCACCACTGTGCCCTCTCTTTCATTGACAGTCTGTTTTGTTATCCAGAAAGCCAACAACATGGTGTAGTTTTTACATTTAAAAACAACAACGGTCCACCCTTCATCCTACCAGCACCCCCAGTATGTCCTTGCTTTGTGAATGACACAGTACACACGGTGCAGCAGAAGCAAAACTTGATCCACAAAAATCAGCAACGTTCGATGTGACAACCTGCCCTGATAGTTTGTCACCCATGGCAAAGTCCTTTCCTGATGAATGGACATTTTCCACACCTGGAACTCGTTGGTTCACAGTTCCTTTGGTCAAATGCAGGTGGAGTTCATGAGTTGCTCTGAACAGTGAGCAGTATATCAATATATTTCCTCAAGAGAGACAGACCAACACTTTACAGAGCTCCTCACAATGATGTTTTATGGTCTGGCAACAATGCAAGGGCTTGTTTATTGCCCCTTTATTTATTTGACAGTGATCATATAGATATAAACACCATTAGATACAGAGAAGTGCCAGAGAGAAGCCAATTTGCTAATTTAACCCTTTCACCCTCCTCGAGCAAAAATGTCCATTTTTGTCAATTTTTTTTAATTTGGCGATCATTTTGGCTGTGTTACAGCTTGTGGCATGAAGTTTGGCAGGAAAGTTTCTATTTAGTAATACTTTTGAAATCCAGTGTCATTTATTCTTAAATGTCATTTATACTCTTTTGATGTGTTTTGTACCCTCCTGACACCCTTGTGGCCAAAAATGTATTTCAGCTCTCTCTCAAATCGTGCTTGAAAAGAATAAGAATCATTTATTGGCCAAGTATGTTTAGACATAGAAGCAATTTTCCCACTGTCATCTCCACTGTTTTGAACATGTTTAGTACCAGGTTGTTGCACCCACACAGCAGGACTACCTGTTCAGCCTCTGTCTGTAGGCCAACTTGTCACCGTCTCAGATGAGGCCGATGACCGTTGTGTCATCTGTGAACATAAGGAGTTTAAGAGAGGGGCCCCCTGATGTGCAGTTGTTGGTGTAGAGGGAGAACAGCAGCGGGGAGAGCACACATCCCTGGTGGGTGCCTGTGCTGATTGTCTGGGTGCTGGATGTGGGTTTTCCCCAGCCTGACTTGTTGCTTCCTGTCTGCCAGAAATTAGAGGAGCACTGTGGTGTTTTGGGTTTTCTCCAGGTGCTCTGGTTTCCCCCACATCCTCAAAAAACATGCAACAACTTGGTTTTAATGTGGCTCTATAAATTGTACTTCAAAAGCATAAAACTGTTTAAAAACAGCTGAAAAAAATCACTGTTTAAACATTGAATCACCATTCACATGTTTAATAGCACCAGCAAGAAATTTTTACATACATAAACACACTGAGGAATGAAAAATGAATCACAAACAATTCATAGTCACTAGACAGTGAAGGCAGACTATCTTTTTTTTTTCCCAGGCAGCAAAAAAGATTAATGAAGTCTTACTGTAACCTGTAATAATACATGGTAATATATTTATTGATTTAGTTTTGTATTAATAATTTGAGTCTGCAAAGTAACTCAAGTATAAGAAGTGCAGCACTTGAGTAAATGCATCCATTTACTTTCCACCACTGCTAAAATCAACATTTGAGTATTTCTTCCACTGCTGCATTTTTCCTTTGGTTACTGATCAAAACAGTTGTAGACTTTTTAAATTTTTGTTGCAGAACTACAACATTTAAAGAAAAATACATTTCAAGTCAAACTTCTTACATTTACCTTTTTATGTAAAAAAAGCTTCAACATTCCAGTGTTCATTTTTCATTTCCCATCAAAAGCGGGCGGTGAGATGATGCTCCATATTGTCATTGTTCTGAACCTCAACAGCATATAGTGTGATAACAAACATCTCAAACAAATGAGCTCAACTCTTCAAAACAAGGCAAATATTATGTCTTTGTGATGTCTGTGATTCTATGCATATCAATGACTAACAGGAAGGGGAGTGGTCAACATTTACTCACATTTCCACATTGCTCTGCCAAGGTCTTAATAAAACAGTAAAATAAATAAAAATCGAACTGCACACTACACACAGTGCTGGCCGTCATCTGTCAGTGCTCCTTGCTGATATCTGTAAACACTGTCCACTTTTTTCCCTGGGTTATGTCATTATTTCTAATAGAAGATGCTGATGTTTCACAGACTGAGAAGCTGCCAAATATATTTTTGTTCTGGGCTTCTGAAACATAACACAGGACAAATCCCATGGTAGCTACTAACACACTACTGTCCTTGCACAATGTGCTTTGACAAGGCTGCACAACTGTTATTTACAATTAGGTCCAATGTCATCAAGTGAAACACCTCGCAAGCTGCTCATGACATCCCAGAACAGAACTGCTACAAAACTACATGCTGGCTGTACAATCAGTTCTGGGTCACACTAGACAAAATCCTCCGTGCTTTGGCCTGGACTGAATTTTGCCCCATTCAAATGAATCGAAAAATTATACTTCAGCACACTTTCAGCTATTTCAGGTATCAAAATATTCAGCTCTTCAAGGACATTCATGCTTTTGTTCAGAATTTTTCTAAACTTCATAATTTTAAAAATGTTTAGCTTTACTCTGAAATTTTTGCCCATTCAAATGAATGGCAAACTCTTAACCAACTCAGCATAGTTTCAGCTAGAAAAATCATTTAAACTTTAAACAATTCAGCAAAGTAAGAGCCCTGCAATATTCAGAAAGCTTCAATGTAAATGTTTTAGCAACTAAATTTCCAGTTCCAAGCTTAGAGCTAGTTTGTCATGTCCTAGTAGGACACATCACACAGCACAGGCTGGAATGTGCTTGTGGTAGAACGTTGGTGGCCCCAAAGTGTGCCATATTTTCAAAATAAGACCTCAATAGCAAATTATGTTCAAATGAAGGCCCAAAAGCTTGCCAGATTTTCAAAATAAAAGCACCTGATTGTTTCTTATGCTCTCATAACAGCCCAATAGCATGTCAGATTTTCAAAGTAAAAGCCCCTGTTTGCAAATTAGGCTCACATGAAGACTGCAAAGCATGCCAGATTTGTAAAATAAAAGCCCAGATCACAATTTATGTTCACTTGAAGTTCTTTTTACAAATTTAGGCAATTTTATTTCTATTTCTCAGTTTGGCACTATACCTTACATTGCTTCAGTGGTGTTTTTAAGCTCTCAGGTTTTTCAGAGATTAACTTCCAAACTACAGCTTTTGATTTCACCTTGCATAATTATTCAACTTTTTCTTTTCATCTTTCATAATTATTGAACATTTTTCATCTTCCACAATTGTTCAGCATTGCATCTTATCCTTCTGCTAGTTCAACAAAAAAACTCAGCTATTTCTTTTCATCCTTCAGCTGTTTCAACTATTGATTTCAGCATTTTCAGGGTGATCCTTCAGCAGTCAGCATCCACATGCATTTTCTTCAGGAAATGCATTCTTCTAGTTGGCATCTAATTTTTAGTGATTAATTAATAAATAATTAATAAAAGGTGAAGACCCCTTCAATATAGCCATAAAGTCTGTAGTAATAAATATCAATGTTAATAAAGGGGAACAAACATAGCTTTCTAAGAAGCTAGTAAGTCATATTAAGCCAATGATAAAATGCTTTTTACAATAAGAAGAGTGCACAGTTGTAAATATTAATAAGCAAAATTTAGTCCAGATGCTCCGCAGAAATGTTTGAAAAGGTCAGAGGTCAAACATTCTACTGGAAGAGGCTGTATGATGAAATAAAGCACAAACCATAAAAAAGCAAGAGCAAGAACCTGGTAACCAAATCACATTCTTATTTATTATGTATCTATAAAGCATTCAATGAAGTTAGAAATCATTAATAAGTTACACATCAGATTTTTATTACAAATGGTAGCACAGTTATATATAAGCTGCAACATGTGAAATATATGGTGAAGAAGGATGAATTAATTAATATATCGATTAATTAACTTCCATACATGTGCAAATGCAGCTATAGTGTAGGAGGGAGGAAGTAGAAATAAGGCAGCACTAAGTTTGTCCATGATTCATATGGGCTCTACACAGAGGAGAGCCAGAGATCAAATGAGAGGCAGTTGGTTAAAAACAACAAAAAGTTGATTCCCAGTAGGGGAAGTCTGGGAAGCCAGATGTTCATGATCCTCACGCTCACTGCAGTGCACATCTGAGTACCAGTGTGCCTTAGTGTGTTTCTCTGTGAGAGTGTATGTGTGTGTGTGTGTTACGGAGTGAGACAGAGAGGCGTTTCCTGATGTCCTGGCCAGATGTTGCTGATCCCTGGCGCTCCAGAGAGAGAAGTTCTTACGCAGCTTTACAGAATTAGAAAGTCGACTGGGACAAGTAAGTTGGACCCAGTGGACAAATTTGGTTAACAGTTCAAAGACAAAATTTTATTTTGTAAATCTTTTATCTATTGCTGACTGCACTGCTTTGATTTCCACTAAGGGTAGTCAAAAACTTAGCTAATTGAGGTGACAATGATTAAAATGCAAATCGGATGAAATGGGCTACCATTTACTCACACCTGCACCTGACTTGACTATCTGACAAGTAAAGCACACACCTTAATTGCATTAGAAAACTTATTCAAAGACAATGTCCAGAACAGAATAGGAAACATTATAAAGTGAATAAAAAACATTCTTTGGTGCATGTTGCAGTTGCAAATCTTCTCCCTGTCCACTTGTTCCAGCTCAGTAATGCCTGTGTGGTATGTCATCCATCAGTCTGCCATCTGTGTCTACAGTATGCGTGTGAAATTCAGTTTATACATATGTAGTGGTGTGCATCTTCTGGCATTTCTGTATGTTAGTACTGTATGTAAATGTGCTCCTATATGGCCATACCTGCATCTGTCTTTACCCCCACATATGTGTGCGCGTCCCTCCATGTGTGTGTTCAGTGCTGGCGTGGGGATCCATCTGTGTCAGGTTAACCCGCTGGGAGCCTCTCCCAGCAGGTAGTCCTGGAGGGCCTAAATCATCTGGACGGCCAGAAGCGTGAAATCCTTCCAGGCCTGGACAGATGTCTCTCTGTTCAGCCCAACTCAGCCTTCAGCAACCTCACAGACCTTTAAAGACCCTCGGAGCAGTTTCTGGCTGCCAAAACGCGGAGCAGGCCGCAGCCAAGCCAAATTACAAAAACCCCTCCAAACCTGACTAAGACATTTTTTGATCATTTCCAAAACTAAAACAAAAAAGAAAAACAGCTTAAAATATTTCAACAATAAAAATCTAGCTGTTGAGTGTTGTGGATTCTTACGTAGCTCTCGAGCAAGTTTCCTAGCGCTTCTTTCAGTCACAGGATCATTGAAAACGTGTGGATCAGTTTGAAGAGGGCTGTACATAGAAGATAACCAAGCAATCTGGTAGACTTGGAACAAGTATGCCATGAAGAATGGACTAAAATTACACCTGAATGGATAGAAACTCTGCTCAGAGGGTACCCAGAGAGGTTGGAGGAGGTCAGGGAGGACATACAAAGTATTAGAGAACATTTCATAAAGGCAATGCAAACTTTGCACTGATGTGATTTTCATGATTTTACTATAACTTTCTTTTTATACAGTTCCTGACCATTTTTGTTACTTTTGTTGATGAAGAAACATTTGTGCTGGCTGAATGTGCATTAAATATTATGTTAATGAGAAAAAACTGTTTTACTCTTTTTGCCGTTTCAAAGTAAGGGAACTTTTGCTACTGCAAAATAAATACAAAGTAGTGACAAAATATCCACGTTTTAAGCTGTCCCTGGTAGGCTAGTGGTTAAGGCGCAGCGCTCTCGCCGCTGCACCCCGGGTTTGAATCAGGGTTGCATCAGGAAGGGCATACGGTATAAAACACGTGCCAAATGTCAACATGCGACTTGTTAGTGTGATGATTTGCTGTGGCGACCCCTAAATGGGAAAAGCTGAAAATGACTTTCTTTCAGTGACAAAATATCCACATTAGGCTTAAACATTAAAAATCCTTAATATGCAGCTTAATCTGTATTCTTCCATTAATTTCAGACTAGACCTTTACACAGAATTTTTTAATGTGAATATTTTACAACAATGCATTAGTGGCATTCAAAAGAAATAAACAAACTTGCTCCTGTGAGGGTAAAATGCTTTCCTGACCTGACAACATGCCAAGGCCAGGTCAGCCAGAGGCTAAAGCGAGTGTGACACAGCAGTAGTGCGCCATGACCTGAAAACCATCTGCGCACACCTTGATGTTTCAAACATCAGAAGATGAGCATCCATACTGATGGTCTTTGACTCAAACATTGCCAGAAATGGGACTTCTTACATTGCACCAACATTTTAGCAGGTGAGTCATTAAGCAGTCTTACACACTGCTGACCTGATTTACAGATCTAATATAACACCAGCCGGCAGCGTTGTTTTGTAGCATTCCACTGCAGAGGCAGAAATGCACGTAGATGGGTCAGGTAGATACTAGAAACATCAATTTAAAGCTGATATAATAAATATCCTCATATTAACAGTAGGCCAGGTGACTATGTGCAGTGTGAAAGGGGCTGCTCATGGAGAATTATCTCTGGACTCTATAGTTTTCCATGCCTTCTTTATTGGTTTGTTTTTACAGGCTGCAACTTTTATGTTTCACTTCACTCTCAACAACACTGTTCACATCAGCAGCGAGTGACAATTTTCAGTTAAAAACAACTTTATAGACTGTCTAAAAATGTGATACTCATTCTATGTGGAAAACGGCAGCAACCTAATTATAAAGGAATGAGAACCATTTGTAAAATCCACTGGTGTTCATTTCAGGTTCAGAGTTGATGTACAGTATATCCAGGAGCAATGTTCAAACTCCATCACTGGCTTCCTGTCTTTTTGGGGCCTTCTGTATCAGCTGATTGAGCTGGTGTTATGTTGCTGGCCTAGGTGGCTGAACCATGGACCTAATGTGGTCCAGCTGGGCCTGTGTGTCTGCATTAAGTCCTCAAGTGGAAAAGTGGCTGCAAAGTCAAACCACCTGGTGAGGCTGAGCTGCCCAGGAGGTGTGAGGTGGTCACAGACAAGACAAATCCTTGTCCAGGACAACACATGCAGCACATAACATTCATAATGTTTTTGTTCCTTATCTCAAGCTCTTTCCACTTCATAATAAGGACAAGAGTTTCTTTGATATCCATGTAGGTAAGTTGGCCTCAGGTGATATTTTGTCACAACCTGACAACCAAAAGAATGCTAACAATGTGAGCTTTTAAAGTTATTTTACAGGCCTAATCTGCAGCACCATTTGACCTTGGTCCAGTTCAACACAAAGCCTGACAACAAAGATCAACAGGATCCTTTCAATCCCGTCACTTTGCCTGTGTGACCGCTACAGCTGTAATTTCTCTTGTAAAGTAATAACTGCAAATAATAATTCTTTTTAAAAACTGAAATAAAACACCCACTGGAGCATTTTTACACAGCAAACACCAATATAGCTGCATTTTGCATCAGTTCTCATGCTGGCACTCACGTAGCACAAATGCACTGCAGCAGTGGAACAGCTTTTAGGAAATGTTTTGTTGGCAATGCCTGTCAGTGATGTGTAAAGAGGAACAAACCCCAGTGCCATTGTGTGTTATGTCTGAGGCATTAGCTTTGACTCCCGCTGTTGCACGCATGTCATCCATTATTTAAAAGTTAATATTTTGAACTTACTTTGATTTTAACTGAGCAGTAAAACAATAGGAGCTTAGAAGAAGAGTTCAACCATAGGACATTAAACCTGGATCCTACCATAAAAGCATGAGACAATTTTCTGTTTTTCATAAACTGAACAATAAGAAAAATCCTAATAGGAACCAATAGCAATGCCCTAGCGATCTTTGTCATCCTCTTCCAGCGGCTGCTTAAGCAAGGCACTGTGTATAAGGAGGAAATCAGTTCAGCAAGGTCCAGGATAAAGGAAAAGCAGACATGTCAGAGTAAGTTACTGTGAGCAAAGAAGAGAGTGACAATGAGAAAGAGCCAGTGTGATTTGGTCTTCTGTCATGTGCCTTCTGGATCCCTGTACACAAAACATGTTGCAACTGAAGGCGATGGAGAGAGAGAAAGAGAGAATCCCTCTAATCCATCTGGCCTCCTTATGCTGCTGTTTAGGCCCCGTGGTGACTTCAGATAGAAGATGAGCATGAAAGGGAATTACAGCGAAGCCCTTTCACTGATTCCAAAAAATCTGCTCCAAATTACTTTGAGAGCAAATATCAACTTAAACAGTCTGTCTCTCGCTTCTCCCTCTCCCTGAGTTCACGACTTCCTCTGCCAGCAAGGCCAAAAGTAGGATGGGACGAGGACCAGCAGCCATTTCAGTGCCCCTTTGATGGATCGAACATGGCACTTATGCTAATTCACATCATTTCCTGGCCAGCATTCTTACTCAGCCGGGTCTCCATTTGGAATGTGCAGTTGTGGCAGCAAAGCCCTCGAAGATGCTGCTACTCAGTCCTGAACTGCTCCTACTTCTTTGCTATAGTAGCTGGATGGCAAACAGTCCCTCTGGCCTCAGGGGAGAGCAGCATATACACTACAGCCACAGGCAAGTACAGAATGTACGAGCAGGATGCCTTGATTTAAAAAAGACTGGAGCTGCAGTGTGAGAACTATGTCCTACATCTGACTGACAGGTCAATAGCTACTCTTAAATGATCACTAACTCAGCACTAATTTATCTGCACTACCAGTCAAAAGTGCAGACACATGTTCCCATTGAATGAGAAAGTGTATCTAAAATTTTGACTGGCAGTGTATATTTTTACTGGATGGACATTTCTGAAAATACAGATTCATGTGTGCTGTTTAATCTTTAAAGCCAATCTTGGTGAACTTCCTGTCTACCTCTTTAAAATGGTTTCTCGTCTTTAAAACGGCTTTCAGACCAGATCAACAAACTCTTCAGTTTCCCAGAGCCTGTTCTCAAACCGCGTACTACTGAAAGCACCACGGGACTGAAATAATTTACAAGACAGACTTCATTTAAAAACACCTGGCATTCAAATGCAACACTGAAAAACATGTTTGATGAAGAATTTAACTGTATGTTTGTAAAGTGAACCTATGTTTCTCCTCTTCCCATCGAGATCATCACAACCAAAAATACAACAGTTGCCGCTGTGATAACTTTGCAGAGGTGTACAGTCCTGTGGGTGAGTATTACAAATCATTCTGCTGTGTTTTAACGAGCTTTAAAGACAAATCTGTCCCACCAGCTGGATTTCACTGTCTCACCGTCACATGAAACAACACACCCCACCAACGTAGCTGCTTTAATATCAGGCAAATGTGAATCCAGTCCTCTAACATTTGATAGAAACATGTCCTGCTGTAGTCTTTCTATTATCTAAACACACATTTGCTCTGATTGATATGCTTGAAGTGGGCCAATTTCACCTCCCTGTGTGATGTGATAGCCATTTATTTGTTCAGCTTTAATTGCTGAAGTGCCTGTCGGCAAGGTACGGGGCACAGCTGCAGACAAGTTGGCACAGGATCAGGACTACGCCTGCTTTCAAATTAGCATGAAACCAAATAAAAAACGATATGTGTGACTGTCAGATTGTGAGTAGTATAGACAATGTGCACCTTTTAGCCACTGCAGCAATGCAAATGTGACGTACAGTGTGTTCTGAACATAAATTTATCTGTAACATTGTCAGCATGGGCATGGAGCTGCAACACTCTCACTCTCACACACACACTGAATCATATATACAGTGAAAGCTTGTCCACATGTCTTATATTCCTGCAGACTGACAGATGGAATTGCATGCACATGCACATGCATCGTGTTCCTCCAGCTTAATCTGAAGGCACTCGAGGGTCAAGGATTTCTTTCAATCAAAAACTAAGAGTTCTGACAAGGGGAACGTCTTTATCCTCTGTCATGAAAACAATCAGAAAATTATTGGAATTAAAAGTGAAGGAACTGCACGAACATCTGGGAGCTGACTGCCAGCGAGTTTTCTTTTTATGCACAACTTGTCTCTCTACAAGCATGAGAAAATAATAAGTGGAGAGCTGAGTTTGTGTCAGCACGGCACAGGAAAATAAGATATCATGTCTTGCTGTC
The DNA here is from genome assembly GCF_001952655.1 of Monopterus albus. NCBI lineage: Eukaryota > Metazoa > Chordata > Actinopteri > Synbranchiformes > Synbranchidae > Monopterus > Monopterus albus. The sequence continues at coordinate 3,597,957 of NW_018127896.1, read as the reverse complement.
GGTTTGATGTCAGGGTCTCCGAGTTGTACCCGAAAGCTTCATCCCATTGAGGCTGCAGCGGAGGCCGCCAGCGTGTGGGAGTTCAGCCAGAGTTCACGTGTACAGCCACTAACCAGTTCTCACTTCCCTCTCTTCATCAGCTCTCTCTCCATTTACCTCTTTGTTTCCCCACCTTCCTCTCTGTTTGCCTTCTCTGACTTCTCATCAAGTTGTGTAACTGTGCTCTCAGTGCTGCGACTCAGCAGAGCCAAGCCAGACTCGCAGGGATTGGCCTCGCCCAGTCCCTGCGTCCCTCAGATCTGCAGCTCGACACTTTGTTTGTGTCTTAATCAAATCTCTGTCAGTGGATTTGTGATCAGGAACATGTGGTTCAGTTGCTGGTCAAGACTAATCAACAGAGGTAGCAGGACAAATGATAGGATGTGTTTTTGTTCCAGTAAGAGAAACATAGCCAACCACACACAAAACGGAAAGGACCGCTCTGCATGTATTGTGGTTGAATTTAGATGATGGCATTTTCTGCTTTAATGTAACTGTTTAAGAACGGTCTTCAGACCAGCTCCACTGGGTATAAGAGGACCTGACCGCATCTGTGTAGCAGTCTGAGTTTACAGCTTTACACAGCCTATTTATTTTTGCCTTCTAATTAGGTGGGAGATTGAATTAAAGGAGGGCTCTGCTGAGTTTACATACCAGAGTCAGTTTATGAGTCAACAGAAGAGCTGTGAAAACAGCTGTATACAGGAAATGTCTTATATGGCTCTGAAGGAGCTTTTTAATGCCTGAGAAAACTGCTCAAATAAAATCACTTCAGGATTTTTGGTGTGAGCATGGAGAGAATATTACAAACTAAATGTCAGGATGTCTCTGCCTCTGCTGAATAGGAGACTCAAGGGCCCACTGCAACTTGCAAGGCAACTCTAAACCTTCTGATACTCAGGACCTCCTGATGAAGTCGAGGTAGTCTGTATTTTCTCTGCTGTGTCCCTCCTTGATTTCTTCATTTACTTCATTCCTCTGAAACACTCCTCAGCAGCTTCCACACTGTAACCAGACACCTGCCAAGTTTACATGCCATCACAAACCAGCTCATCTTCCAATACTCAGAACTAAACTGTTTTTCTCACTTCAGCTTTCAGTGTAACCACAGTCTGCTGACAGACGTTCAGATTTCAGTTAACAAGGCAGCAAGAACAGCACATGTTTATACACAGATATTCTGATTGCTCAGTTGACCAGGTCCACATGCAACCAGGTATGTGATGACCCGTGAACCAGGTCATGACCTTATCTGTGTCCTCTAGCTCTCAGCCTCTGCCTGGATTTATCACATCTTAAAAACCACACTGCACAAACATGAACTGCGCATCATCGAGCAAACCAATATTATTTAAATGAAAAAAAAGAGGGTGAAGTCATTTTCATTTCCCCTCACATGCCATACACTGCTCAAATAGATCTGCCATGTTATGTGTCAGATCAGATAACCAGAAAGCCTGCTCTGACATCTGCAGCTGGGATAAGTCCGCACAGTCATGCATTGGTACAACACAACATGCATGAGTTTAATCTTAAGATGCACCAGGCACCGTGCTCAGGCGCATGCATTCATAAAGGAGAAGAATTTGGTCCATTTCTTTTTAAGGTCATTTTCTGCCCTTATAAAAAAGACTGATACTAATAGATATGATATTAATATAGTTTTGACACAGTATAGGTACATAAAATCCACTCAGCTAAAAAAAATGAGCATAATTCAATCCAGGTTTCCTTAATTGAAACTCTCTCCCCCAGCTCCCTGATTAATTTATACTCTGAACGTGATCTAAATTGACCCATCCAGCCGCGAGGTATACAAGTAGCCTTCCTGCTGCAGCAGACTGATATGTCATTAAAGTACCGCGGTGATTGTGGCCCCAATATTTCATACGCTGGTATGAGTGACTATCAGGTGGCACCCACCACAGAGCAGAGAGAATATGAAATTATCTCTCATCAGTGGTAAACAAGCATGCTGCCAGGCCCCCCCAGGCTTTCAGCAGACGCCTTGAAGAATTCAGCAGTATAAACTGATCCGACTCCTGACCGCTACAAATACTCCATTCCCTCCATTCAGCACTCTCTTTTCCAATCACTGTCTCTATGTGTTTCTACTTCACTATCTTTATAATATATGATACTAGGTCATGATACCAACTGGCAACATGTCAGTCTGTTTTCCATATTCATACTCATTTTATTAAATAGGGTACATGCAGCATTTTTCTTGAAATGAAAACCACGTTTCCCAGAAACCAACCTCTTTTTCACAGAGGATATTGTAAATGTGTGCTCAGCAGTTTTCTGGTGAGAGAAGTTCGACTTTGTGTGAAAAACCATTTCTGCAGACTCTGGGATTCCCTTTTTGTATGACATTTGCCCCTGAGATTAAAGATAAAAATAGTGTGAAGTGTTGCTTGCACAAAATCACACAAATTTCACTTGGGTTTAGACAACTAAAATGCCTGGGGCCAGATAAAACCCTAGATATTTTGTGCATGGTAATGTTTTGAAAATCTCAAACATTGTGAAACAGAGTGCATATCAATACCTTTGCCTACTGCACAAGTTTTTGAATTAAAGAGTAGGAGAAGAATCAGCACAATGTCACCCATCATAAGGTTAGAATCAGGGGTAATTAAAAGCCGAATGTTCATTTGCAGGTGGTTTTTACACCCCTTAAAGATGAGAGGAGCAGAATGAAGCCTTAGGACACATGAATCATTTTCAAACTTTGGTATTTAAAGAACTCTTCGTCAGAGCAGTTTCTGTCCTGTAACTGTTTCACTTAACCTTTTCAGAACCTAAAATGTCTTTGGAGCTAGTTTTTTTTTCTTCCTTTTTGCCCTTCACACACAGCCCACAACAGCTCATCACTTCAGTTGTACCCCTGGAACTTAGGAGGCGATTCTGTCAGTTCCACAGCTCCTATTATTTCTCTGCGCAGCTCATAGTGCACCAGATCTGGCTTCTATAAAGACATAGGATAAGATTACAGTTAAATCAGTCTTGTGGCTGTTCTCTGGGAAAACTTATGAAGTCCCAAACTCCCCCAGTTATGAGTAGGCCCAGCAGGGCTGCAGTGGAAGGTTCCCGAAAGGAGTATGGAGTGAAACTTAATACAAGCGTCACCGATCCTCCAAATAATAAGGCACTGACAGTGTGGAATGATGGCATGATAAGTCATAGAAGCTCCTTAAATCCTGCACAGGTACATGACCCCCGCTTTGTAAAGAAGTCATTTTCCATGATATATACTTCACTAATTCATCTGGCACATGCTTTGCTTTTCTGCTCTCTCCAACTCCACTCTCCCTTTTATTCTCTCTGCTTGATGAAAAGTGGAATTATTTGCACTGTAGCACACATGGTTTTGAATCTATAGCTATCCAGTCTGGCTTTGTTTCACTCAATACACATCATGGATAAAAAAGATTGAAGCCTTGGTACATTTAATGAAATGAAGAAGCAGCAGTGCCATTGCTGGTTTACACAGAATCAATTCTGGCAGTAGCAGGGCTCCAATTGGCTGTTGGTGCCATCAATCACTAAGCGACAGCCGATTTTCATTAGTCTGCCATGACTCTCCACAAAAAAATAACATGTTTGCACAGAACATAAAACACGAATGAAGTGAGGTGCAGATGTCTGTATATATTTAGTCTATCAGCCAAGGCCCTGCTATAAGTTCACATTAAGGCAGAGGACAAGGAGCCAAAAGTAACAGTTTAATTTGTCCTTGATCAGCATGTGATAACTGTTTATTAACTTTGGAAATCAGGCGAGGGTCGGCTGCAGTTCACAGTGAGAGAGCAGGAATCCAACTGGGGACGAGGTGTGATTTTTTAAAATCAACATGGAAGTGAGTTCTGCAACCAGCCAGTCAATGCCAATCAGCCCATCCAGCAAACCCAGCTCATTTCAAACAGCCACTCTTTTATACGTCTGACAGCATTGCTCATGACCCTATAGAAGACTGCAGTAATACAGCTGAGCACACGATCAACACACCACAGCACTGAGCAGGCCTATGTAGAACAGCCATAAAGTGGACTAGCTCTTTACCATTTGGTCCAAATTTTATATGATCCTCTGGAAATTACATTTGAAAGAGTGGGGGTAATAACTGACTATTAACATTTACATATTCACAGCTCTTTTCCAATACATTGTGAGTTGTTGTGAGTTTATTCAAGTCTGATCATTTGTGTGAGTTGGTGTTAGTTAGCAAGGCTAAACTACAAGAGTTTCTTGCCTAATATGTTTTTCTGCCTTATCTTGATTGTTTATATCATGTCTTATTATCTTTGCTGTATATCTTATTGTGTAAATTACTTTCACCTGCAAGTCTCATTCTAAGCAATTCATTGTACAAATTATGTTTATTCTGCACAACTGACAAGTCAAAGTAGAACTGGACAGTTTTGTTTGAAAATTCAAGGCATCATTACCTGACGCTCTTGTCCAAACTGTTGCCTCACAGTAAACTGGTCTGAACGTGTAACTGCTCTGGGAAAGTCAGGGTTTCTACTGCTCTGCTGGTCCCTCACTACCATTACACCCTATATCATGCCCAAGAACAAAACATCAAGGATACTATTTGGCATTATATTTCCAGTTTCTTGTCTTTCTCCTCCCCAGGACCCTTCATTAGATCAGTGCAGCATATAACTCACTGTCCCTCACTAGCCAACTACCACTATGAACCAATGTACACACACACTTGGAGTACAGCTGGTAACAATCAGCATGGACCAGACTTAATGAAGCTTTGACATGAGAGCTCATACTCCGCCGTCTTGCAGACAGATCCTACCTGGCCCAGACTGAAGTAATATCATGCGCTCTGGATTTATGATGGACGGGACGTAATTTGTTAGTCTTTTGAAAACACTGCATGCTCAAGAGGTCAGATTTTAAAGCTGTTATTAACTATTACCATCAGTAAATCTTTGTCAAACTACCTGTAACATTTGGGTGTAGAGAAAAACAAATGAGATCATGGTTGAGAAAATCTATGTCAGAGATTCTGTAAGTGCTAATTATTTGTCAGCTTTAGGACCACATTTCCCATAAATCCCCTTGTTATTTTCTGCAGGATGGCATGTTGCTTTATCCACAGAAGGAATGGCTACTCTACTGCTAGAGACAAAAAAAGGCATTCTTTCTTTGATTGAGCAGATTTCCTAAAAATTCCAGCCAAGCAACACAAAACACAAGATGCCAGTCTCTTTTAATCTATATTAGTGAAGCCAACATTCAATCTGAGGCCAAGGCAAAAAACAAAAACAAGCAAAAAACAAACAAAAGCCAGATGATTTATTTGCTGTTAATAAACTAATGTCTGAAAATATGATTTATTGATGTCATAATGCAAGGCTTACTGCACAGTAGTTTATTTTAGGCTTCAAGCCATATTTCACCTTTTTTCCAGTTTTTCTAGAGAGATCAGATCTCTCTGGAGAGACCTGGCCAAGTAAGTACACTGGCTGCAGTAACATAAAGCAGGTTGTTGTATCAGCCTATGGGGAGGTATCACAGCAAAACTCCATGATCATTACAACCCAGACAAGAACATTGATTTTGGACAAATTTCACATGCAGTGACAACTCAATTCATCACTTTCTACATTGCCAAATTTATTGTTAGAGTTTGGTCAGGAAACTAAACACTAAGTTTAGCAAAAGATTACAGTGACAGTTAATGAAAACCTGCTGGAGGAGTGGGATGAAGAAGGAAACACTGTGGTCAGAGCAGCGAGGATGAGTCGTCACTTTGTTTTGTACGTAACCCTGATGGCTTTTAGGATGATTTAGAGGATGAGGAAAGGGAGGAAGTGAGGGAAGGAGGGAGGATCTGAGACTTACCCTTCACTGTTATCTGAACAGCGAGGGCGGTCGAGGCAAGTGTACAACCTTCCTGGTGACACTAATGATGCTCTCAGCCCACTCTGCTTTATCCTGCATGGATTTTAGCGCTGAATTTATTGCACCAGAGATTTTGCATCTTCTGTGAAAGATGCTCTGTTTCACATGCACACAGTTACATTTGCTCAAAGAAAAGCACTGCCTCTTCTTTTGTTCTCCAGTGAGGTAATTAGAGGTTCAGAGCCTTGCTTACATGCCCCTTTGCTATGAAAAGGTTACCAGACTTTTTCCAGAGGATGCTAGAAATATTTGGAACTAGTAGAACTAATAAGCAGCAAACATTGTCATTGGTTTGTGCACTGATTACTGCATATGTTTCTTTAGCCTAAGTTACATTTGTCAGTTTATCCTTATATCCACTTGCTTTTTGATACACTTTTGTCTACACATAGCAGAGGAGGTGAGAGTGACATCTGTTAAGCCTTAGAGCTGGAAGGCCAAAAATAAAGTTACTGGGTTGGGCCCCTTTGCTGCATTTCCAGAAATCAGCTGGAGGACAAATGGTAAGATTCCTACTCAGCAGGACGCCATGGAAAACCATACACCCGGGGATATACGCAGACACACCTCTCCTGTATGTGCAACCATTGACAAGCACGCTACACACAGATGCATGCACCCAGTGGACGCAGAAAGCCTCATTACATGGCTGGATAAAAGAGAAATATGTTTTGGAGCAAACATCAAAGATTTTTGTCTTTGAGCGGGAAGAGCTGACGTAACCTCACAGGCAAAATCGATCCTCAATCAGCTCTTAAGTCTGAGTCCCTGTACTCTAGGGATGTGTTTAACGGCCTTATCTTAATCTGTAGATGACATTGTTTCAGTCACTTCACATTTTACCAGATTTCCATCGTTCTGAATTGTCAGTGAGGGAATTGCAAGCAGCATCTTTCTGTTCTGACAAAGATGGATTTGCTCTATTCTCTCTCCCTGTCGTACTGCACACACAACTCCAGCTTTGTGACTAATCGGCTGCTAAATCATCTGAATTTACTGACATCTGATGCGCTGCCTGCTCATCAGAAGCTCATACCTGAACAGCGGCAGAATAACATTGCAGATCCCCCCCCACCCCCGTCAGACTCATGCTGAATCTGGAATCTAGATACAAGCAACAGATAAATCCCTAGAACTAGAGTCAGAACAAAAACTGATGGAGACTAAGTCAGATTTCAATATACAACACAGTTCAGCTGTTAAGGTCAGGCAAGTTCAAGATGAATCTAAGTAGGAATCACCTAAATCATGTGCATCACTTTAAGCACTGTATTTTATCTGTATCTAATCCTTGCTAAATAAACACCGAAACCAAAAATTCACATGTAGTAAAAGATTTTCAAACACTCCTCCCCACTATAAATGTTCCTTTCTAAAATCACTTCATCTTCACCTTTCTGCTCTTCTGCAGGATGATTCATGCACACCTCCTCCTATCACAGGGAGAAATCCCCTCTAGTCCTGCATTAGGTTGAGCTACCACGTTTGCAGAAAAAAAAAAAAATCTGAATTATAAATAAAAAGGTAATGATGCTATTATCATGCTCTCTTACTATCCTGAGCGCCGTGCCGTACCTTTCTATTTGAATAATGATTTATAATCATATTAGTTCTCTCCGGAGCCCTGCTCTGGAAAAGTAAAAAGCTATTATCCAGTTGTCAGTTTCCTGGAGACGCTGTGGGAGATGGAGCGGTGATGCTGACACACGCACATACTGTAGCTACACACACGCTTGTGCAAGTAGAGACCCAATAGAAGCATATGCACATGTGGAGATGTTCTTCTGTCTGTACAGTGAGTAGCTGCAACACGTTCATGCACAGACACACACACAAAACTTTTTTTCCAGGCTCAGCAGATGAAAAATAACTGTTATGTTTGTTTAACCCTGCTTGGAGTATCAGGAGGGAGGGGTTTACTGCAGGAGAATCACTTGTCAATCACATAAGGGTACAAAATCCTGACATTCCTGTATCTGAGCTCAAATTTAAAATTAAATGGACTTAAAAATTCTTATAATGGAGCAAATGTAGCATGACTATGGTTTCAGGAGAACAACTGCTCACAGAAAATATTGTTCCCATTAATTCAGCCAGTTAATTATTCCTATTCACTTGAGGTAAACCAGTAACCAACACTTCTGTTATAAGAAATTAGACACAAACAACACTATTTACAGAGTTTAAAAGACAGTGAAATGGAAGACGGGCAGACATGACAGACTCTTCTCTGAGACATAAAGATAGTGAGCAGAAGAGAAAATAAGATATCATGCATCGCTGATCAATACTGTCAGCAGCTTCGCCTAATCCTCTAAAACACATTTGGTGGTGGCTGGGTCATATCAGGTGTGATCTGGGTTTACACTGAGCAGTGAAAACTACATTCGGCTGCAATGCCACAGACACAATTTGTCATTAAGTCATTTTTATGTTTCAGATATCAGAGACCGAAAAAGAAGAAATAGGCAGTAATCATTTTCTGGTGCTAAGGGTCATAGCTGTGGTGATTTTAACACATTTAGTCAAAAACATTTACTGGCTGCAGCCACTGTGAAGCCAGAATTCATGTAGCTATGTGACTAAACAGATATTCATTTATATGAAAATGATTCCAGCTTTAGGGCAGCAGTCAATTTAAAATCAACTGTAGACAGACAATCTAGTAGCTGGATCAATTTCACACAGTCTAACACAAAATCCTGACTTCACCTTGACAACGATGCTAAATAGGCAACATCTGTAAAAACGTCAGTCTGAGGAGTTTTTGGTTCCAGTGTGCAGTGAGCGATCGGGAGCACTGCTGGGTGAGGTCTATTTAGATTCTATGTCAGGGGACACACACACACACAAACCATGTCTCTCTCTGTTTTAATCCATCTACCAATATGTACTCTAACACACACACACACACACACACAGAAGCTGCTTACAGACATCTAATCTGCTGAGATTTACATTTGCAGGCCTTGGCGGCTGGTGTCAGGTTGTCATGTCTGCTAAATGTGATCTTCCATGTCGAGAACATCATTATCCTGCTGAGGAATTTAATACAGGTGCCATCTTCAACAGCCTGGTTAGAAAAACAGAGGAACTGCTCATGCAGCTTTAAAGAAAAGGATGGTACCCACATAAAACCACAGCTTGCCATTCAGCTGTCGCAATCAGAGCAGCAGTCAGCTGCAAACATGCTGCCGCTCTGACCTCGCCGTGCCTTGCCCACCTCATTTTGCCTGCACCCTTTCAAGGATCATTTCTCAACAGGAGCCCAGTGGGTGCCAGCACAAAGGGCAGGCCAGCCAGCAGTAATTACACCATGCAAATGCCATTTAGGCCTTTTAATATGGCCGCTGTCGTAGCGCTTCAGTTGGTTTGCCATTTATCACCCAGCACACATGCACATCTGTCGTGCCCTGAGGAGAGGAGGGGCCAGGGGTCATCTGCTCATTCATTCATGTTGATAGTTCCTCTTTTATTCCCGTTTGCTTTTTCCTGTAATGGTTTAAATTTTACCAAATCAAAAAAAAGATTTCTCCTCTTCTCTTTCTTCATTCTTTTAGCATTCTAAGACACAGACATTTACATTCCTTCTGTCACTTTTCTCCAGCTTTGAACACTGGAGACACACAGATCTGATGATGGTGATCAGTAGATGTTTAGCCACATGCTTCATCTGGACGAGCGTGTGGGTGTGTCTGAGGGTGAAGCTGCTGCTGAGACAGGTAGCGGTGTCCAGCTGGTCTGAACAGGTGGACAGACTGTGCTCCCATCAGACTGATCTGTGCACTTGGCTGTGAGCCAGAGACCGATGGGTAAATCATTCCTCCCCTGCTCTCTGTCTCTACCCATCAGCCATGTCTTTCTTTGTCTCTATGCCTCTCTCTCTTAGTGTGCACAGAGATATGTATGCCTTCACAGACACCTCCATCCTCTCTCTGGCAGCCACACACAAACGCACACATACAGTAGTACTGTATACAGCCATGCATCACCAGACTAACAGTGTGCAGTGCAGGATGCTGATGGGGGAGTGAATACGCACGAGGAAAACCTTACTACAGCAGGGATGAACAGACAGAAAGAGAAGTGGTTTCAGGTGAACCCTGAGATTTCTTTTTGTCCAAAATACCAAGAACATCTGTCACTGTCATTACACTAGAAAACTGCCATGATCACAGTGCAGTTTCTTTCCACCAATACAATACAAATATAAAGAATATAAGGATGAAAATAAGGCATAATCATGTTAGAAATGTGTTAAAGTATCACCTCCAGTCAGTGATCTCCACAGCATTTACTTGTTTACTTCACAATGTTCACCGTAAAGGTTCTATGAGCGGTCAAAGAGTAACCTCATCTTTCGTGCAAGACTTCTCTAGATGAAGTCTCATTTTCTTTTGAAGCACTTCCTTGGGTGACAGGGTTACAGATGAGGTCACATCCTGTCTCTTCTGATCAGACCTGAGGGACCGGCTGCAGATGTGGGGGCTGAGAGGTCGACTTTCTCATGAAAAGAGATAGCTTAGGCATCTTTTTTTTACCTTCTTAAGTGTTTCTCAGAATTTTGGGGGAGGCTTATTGCCTCTTCATGCTGGTGGTTTTGTCTCATGGGACACCATGAGCAATGTGACCAAAGCCCTCCGCATGTGAATCATGTAATGAACCTGCCATGAGCACAATGACATTTTTTTTTATTACTTTTTAGGATTCTAGATTTTTGTGCATGGAGCTTTACAGTAAGTTTAGGTTTCATTTGCCCTGGTTTCTACTCCAACTTAAAGTTACACCAGTTGAGTGCTGCTGACTTTAAATGAAACTCTAAAAACCACCAAATTGAAGCAGAATAGTTAATAATTGCTCAAATTTGCACTTTCATCTAGAGTTAAAGCTGTAGGCACATGTCTAAACCCTGTTTACGTAAATGGTCTGTTTCACAGCAGCAAAACACCTGAGAAAGACCACAAAACCATGGACCTGGTTCTAAAAATAATGAATAGGAATGGTGGGAGCTACAATGGATGTGATACCTGGCCACTGCTTTGTCAATATTAGCAGTGCAGCCACTAATAGAGCATTATAGGAGCCCAGGGACCAATGCTGACAGGTGATTTATGTCACCTCTGACGACTTTGGCCCTCCAACCAAACCCTGATAAAAGAAGAGCCAGATTGGAACAAGCAGAATGATGAATAGACTACATGATCCAGAGGCCTGTCTCATTAGAGCGAGGAACAGAGAGAGACGAGGCTCTGGCCATTTAGCTAATGTAGCGAGTCATTGTGTGTGTGTGTGTATGTGTGTGTGTATCCATCTGCATATGTATGTTTGTGTGTGTGGGCACTGGGGGACCTGAACAGCAGCAGCTTGCTCTTACTGCAGCAGTAGCAGGTTGAAAATTAATGACACACTAAATATATGGTGAGGAAGCTTGACCCTGCATAATGGCGACATATAGGATTAACCTTGGTTGTCACTCGGGGCCTTTGTTAGCCCACATGCTGCTACAAGTAAACAGGAGGCCACAGATCCAAATAGGTATCTGTGAGCCCTGAAAATAGCTGATTTATTTTCTCACCGCTTCAGGGGATAAAGCAGCACATTTAGGATTAAAGGATTCAAAGTGTGCGTTTAATAAATAGTCAAAGCCCGGATGGTCGCAAAGCAAAGCATGGTGGATTAAAAGAGATGAATTACAAAAAGGAGGTCTCCTGGATGCTTAAGGGCATGAGGAGAGTAGGGGGAAGAGATGCATGTGTCAAGATGAAACAAAGCATAGCCTAGTCCTGAGACCATAAGCTGGTCCTGAGAGTAAACAGCCATGCTAGCAGGTAAGGATGTACTTAGGCAGTGATGCTTTGAGCTAGGTGATAACATCACTAACATGCTCACAATGACAGTGGTAAAATGCTGATATTTAATAAATATAATGTTGATGACTTTCACCAGCTTAGCTTAATATGTTAGCATGACACCTTTGCTAATTAGCACCAAACACAAAGTCAGTGGATCACCAAAAGGTTGAAGAGTTTGACCCTGGTTCCTGGACACACAGGTAGAGGAACGGAAATCCACAAAAGGTTCGTGAGAGCTCCTATTTGGAGGGGATTTGGTTAAAGAAATTACAATTTATCAAGAGGGGAATATGTATCTATATAGACCATTTTATGACAACTCTTCCAACAGCTGTCAAAACATTTCATTTGAAACCACAAACTGGGGATCACTAGTCACAAGTCCTCTGGGGAGCATGAATGTGTGCAAACAATATTTCATGAATAGCCATATTTCATGGCTATTCATGAAATAGTTTGAGAGATTTCCATGTGGACCAAAGTGGTGGACTGATCGCCATCTTTAGGAGCCACACTGCTAGCATAACTGGAAACTAAATGGGTAAAGTTGGCTCAATTACACTGTCCCATAGCATCAAAAGTCAGCCCATTCACATTTGAAAACCTCCCTGACTGAAGCCTTGTGCTTTTATTGCCATGATGGATTTCCCATTTAGCTTGACCCTATATTCATTAAAAGAGGATTTAAGCCCGTTAGAAAGGGAGAAGAGAGGGGCCCCTTGGGGACTGTGTTTGCTCTGCTGGGCCCCCCGCCTGTAACACACACTCTCTCTCACACACACACAGGCTGCTCCCCTTGGCCAATAACTCTCTCTCAGACAGGGCTCGTTAGGTGCGGAGGGCCAGGGAGGAGGCTGCAGGTTTTTAGTGGAGTGCAGCAGCTGCACTCCTCTCTGGCTCTATAAAAGGTAATTACTGCTGGTGGTAACAAGCTAATTGATTGCTAATTAGGTGGATCAGTTCTCTAAGTGGTGTCCCATTTATTGAAAGACTGACTGTGTGTGTCTGTGAAGGAAAATGTAGAGATGCTTGTCAGAGAGTTTAGTTGTACTTGTGCAGAATGTGGGTGGGCGTGTGTTGATAAGAAAAGCACTGAGATGACGACACAAGCTGATAAAGGCAGATCCCTAGGTAGTGCAGGTCAAATGGTATTGGATGGCACCAAAGCAAAAAATATGACAGATTCAATGGGAGCTCGCAGTCAGAGAGGAAACTCTGGGGACACCAGGGCCCTGTATACACTTTCATATGGAAATGAGGGGCCAAGCTGATGCAGAGGGGGGAAAGAGAGAGAACAGGACAGTGTATATGAGAGAGAGGCTGCTCATCAGCATGAAACCAGGAAGCAGGGGAAGAAAAGGAGAAAATTATGAAATGAACCATATCCAGCTCTTTTTGCTATTTTATTCTATGTCTGTTCTTATATGTGAATATTTATCTGTGTTTTCTCAAATTTTTTATTTTGATTTATGAAATTAAAAAAGTTATAAAGTTTAATATTATTACTTGGTACTCTAACACATCATTGTGACAGACTTTATTTTTACTGAAGAAACCGAATGGAGGCAGCAGATTGGAGCTATGTTGTTTACATTTTAGGACCAATACAGTTAAAATGGGAAGTTAAGAATAGGCGTTTTAACAAAGTTTATTAAATTTTAGGTTCTGTTGCTTTAAACAATATGTTTGAGAAAATAGTCTTATTTCAACTTCTGGACCTTGAGTTGAGATTGTGACTTTTCTTTCCATGGAGAGAAACTACTAAATCTGCTATCGCCTTCCCCAGGAGGCCTCTGTGGGGCCTTGTGTTTGTTTCTCCACCTCTGCTTCTGTAGGAGGGGAAACACAGCCGTCAGACCTCTAGAGTTTCTTCTCTGATGGCATCTGACATGCCCGTTTTACGCCCCCCTGCTGCCGTGTCACAGTGGGTGGCAGGGCCAACCACACCAGTTGCTTGGCAATTTATGTGCCTCAGGGTGAAAGGTTTATTGGACTCGACTAGTTAGTGCAGGGCTAAATTAAGGACTAGGTGAAGGCCTGGGGGGGTCAATACACCAACGCCACCAAAAATGCTGCCACCTGCCATGAGCGGCAACCAAAACACATACAATATACATGTGCACATCCTCATCATCCTCTTCTTTTTCACTTCCTGTCCCTGTTTTAACTGAAGTGTAGACTTTCACAATATCTGGTTTGTGGTCCACACGCTGCCACTTGCATTACAAATGCAGTATTAAAACTTGTTTATTTTTAAAGGGATACTGGTTGGGAATTAAAGAGACTGTAGTGAACATAGCCTTTATGTTTGTGCACTACAGTACATATGAATCTGCAGCCTGTCAATTGTTAGATTAGTTTAGCATAAACAGATGAACCAGCTAGCCTGATTTAGTCCAATAGAAAAAGAAAAAAGACAGAAAATAACACAGAAAACCTAATATTTCCAGTCATAACTGATTGTCCAAGACATGCCTACACATTTCCAACAGTCCTAGAAGGCAGCATTATTACAGTTTTATAACAGTTTTTGCTTTGCTGCGACCTTTGTGACTTTTATCAGTCTTCTCCTGTTCTGTCAGGACTGTCTTCAGACCACCAGACAAGGCCGACCACCTCCCACCCCTCCTCCACCACATCCTTTCTGTCTTTCGTTCCCTCCTTTCCCTTCTCTTTTCTTCTGAGATCCTGCGTGGAACATCACCGTCTAGACACAGTGGGTAAAAAGAGATGAGCTATGAGGACCCTCTTTTCCTTTTGTCCAGTGCCCCCATCTTCCCCCCGACCTCCAGCGCCCTCCGTCTGCCCTCCATTGTGGGGGAACAATGCGGTGTCACTGCCTCTTCCTAAACATATTGGGGTATTAAAATTACCCTTAATATAAGCTGCAGGGGTGAGGGGGCAGAGCAAGAGCTGTCATGCCAACACACATACAAATGTACATACACACATGTAGACATACTGGGGGGGCACTGTCCCAAACCCATTTGTGTCAATCTGGAGGTGTTCAAAAGGCAGGAAATATTCCTTCACACATGCATGCACACACACACTCAGTGGAGAGCTAAACTTGGCTGCACACACAGTGTCAGAAATGTGTCAGTCAAAACACATGGCAACCAGGGCCTGTATGTGTGTGTGTTGTGTATATTTGGGGGTCAGGTTCCTGTGAAAATGCTGATCCCACCCAGAGTTCCCCAACATGTCTGCCCACCCCCACCCAGCCACCGCAGCTCATCCACAGATGGAGCCAGATCTCTCTCTCTCTCTCTCTTACATCCTGTGCTTCTTCCACTGATGTCACTGAACACGTTGTTGCCATGGAGACCACAGCTTCATACTGGGATTTGGGTTAATTGTCAAACTGTCCTGTCCACATCTTTGGAGCCAAAGCTTTTTACTTTTAATCCCGGTGGGAGGGTGAAAATGATTTAGGGCAACTGATATTCTGAAATATCTCATTTGTATGATTTGATGTATTCCCATGAACTTGCATCTTGTCTCCTCCGGTTAATTTGTTGAACACTGACAACATATTAACCTCATCTTCTGAAATTATTATTTGGTCAAAATTTGGATTTGGAAAATCCACTTTTTTTTTTTAAACCCTTAATAAGTATTGAAGCTACAACAAATTTTCTCAATTAAAGGGGAATATTTATAATTTAATCATACACCACTCGGACAGAACTCCATTAAAAAACAATACACACATGATGGACAGAACAAAAAACCTCTCATAAACAGAAATGTTAAAACTGGGCCTTCTTTTATGACAAGTGCTTGGTCAAAGCTTTGACTGGGGTATTCAGTGCAACTCAGACCTGGAAACATTGATTGCTTTCCTTAGCATTCTCTAACCAAGAGCTCTCCATGCTGCACAGTTGTATTGTGCACAAAAATGCCTGCACACACACTACCTGACAAGTCCCTATGCTTGTCTGCTTATCATTCTCTAAACACTACAACACACACGCAGCAAAGATAATTTATTGAGTCGCTCTCGAACCCTCCTCTGCAGTGACCCAGGCAGACAATAAAGCATCTCCACAATGGAAATGTTAATTTCCTCATTATCAGCTCTCTTAATTATTTGTTGTGACAGATAATTGCATGCAGGGTGTTTGATATCAGCAATAACCTTCTGCCTGCGTTGTCAAGGGGGCCTTGTTGCCTCTCCCGCCCCCGAGCGTCGCTTTTCACGGAGACAAAGAGCAAGGAGCGTGTGCACATAACCTTTTCTAAGCTCTGTGCCTCCTCTCCCCTCACCATCATAGGAATAAATATTATAGATTAATTAATCCGGGCTGATTATAATTTAATCACTTTGCCTCCCGGGGTCACTGTATTATTATCCCACTTAGTACATGGCTTGTATACACACACACATGCACACACACACACAGGGAAAAAATGGCATTATTCCAAACGCTGAGTGATGTGTAGAAAGGTGTTTCTGCTATTTTACTGACTTATTAATTACCACTAACATTGTTTTACAAGGCTTTGGGCGTTTTTAGTGAGTGTACACACTCACAGATGCAGAAGTGCACAAGCACTTGGGTGAAAATGTACACACATCACACAAAAGTAGAGAGAAGGAACAGTGATAGACATTCTGTGTTTTCGGTATCCTTTTGGTTGTGATGGATGCAGACAATGATTATGAAATTCCTAATTGGCTAATTTTGTGATCATTGGTGAGACTGAGAATTTTTCACTAAGAATCTCAAAATTGTGTATTTTACTTTATTACATTTTACAGTTGATGTCTGAGGTTTTCCTTCTTAATCTGTTTTCTGTCAGTGCTTACCTCAGGGGACTTGAGGAAAACAAAAGATTATAAAAGAATCATCCAACAGGATAAAAAACAAACTGAGACACCCTGGCTTTCAGCCCCTACTATGGGTCAAGATAATACAAATATTTGATACTACATTTCCCACAATGCTGCTCTATAGCATATTTTGTTATTCCACCTGCTACATGCCCATGTCTTTCAAACCCTGCACTCTTTTTAAAAGTTTCCTCTTTACCGGCTGGGCACTGTAGGTCTTTGGTTCTTCTTACCATTGCTAACTCTGAGAGACGAGACAGTCCAAGTAACTTCAAAACAGTGCTGATTTATTCAAAGGATCACAGGTAAAATTAACATTACATGCTCAGGTATCTTGCACCTCCAAACTGCTTGCAGGCAGATGTAAGATGAAAGACCCTGAACCCACCAGGCCTATACATTATATCCCTTCGGTTGGGCTAGCCCCATACTACACAGAAACGTCAACCGAGACGTCTCTGTTACCAGCTTTGCAGCTGGCCATAGCAGTAGTCAAAACATGAAGCAAATCAATGTGCGTGTGTGTGTATCTGTTGATTAAGTGGTGTGTAACTAAAAACATTCTCACACGACCTCTAGTAACATGTCATGACTTAAACATAAGAACATATTATGGCTAAGGCTACAGTTATACATGTCATAATAATAATAATATTAAACACCCTGTCTGCTGACAGTCATCAACTCTTCTCTCTAGTATCCTTGACCAGATGTACCCTGTAGAAACTCATAAGCATGACTAAGCATTTAACAGTCTAACTAGACATCTTATCTCCACTAAACATTTCTAATACATAAAGTATCTATCCAATATCTATCTGACTAAAAATATCTAACAGCACCAACTGATCTTCAAGTGGAGTGTCCCTCGACAAAGACACAAATTTCATCATTATCATTCCCTCCTACACCAGGTCTCGTCTACACACATCTACATGTAATACAGTCTGAGCCTGCATCCATGTCAGTGTTCAGCCAGATGGCTCTGATTCTGAGTCATTCTTTATGTCGGACGGTGGAGGAAAAAAAACTGCTTCAACCAGTAAACAAATCTTCAAAGCAGAAAACAGGAGCACAAACAAGCACGAAGACAAACGTGGTATAGCTGCATGGCCAACATTAGGAACTCCCCTGTCAAAAACACCAATTTCATGTCTTGTCGAGTCTAATTTGCTGTGTATCAAACTGTGGAGAAAATATCTGGGCTGGAAGAAGCTATTTTACATAAGTATGGCACTTTGGTTTGAAACTACTCTACTGCTGTTCTTTGTGTTTCCTGGGGGGACACTTCGCTGTGCATCTACCTGACTTCATTTTGTAAATAATAGCATGCTTACTGTACTGGTCTTGCATCTTATAATGTTAACAGCTTGTCATTGTGTTATCTTATAGTGCTCATTTCGATGTGCATTTTCTATTCTATTCTCTTTCACATTACTGTGTGAATGAAAAACACCACTATAAATCTTTACACCAAAGATCCTTAGTTCTGATCACAAGGGAAGCACACACTGATTTCTACTGTGAAATGTGTGTGTGGGCCACAGTTTGACAGCAAAGTACACATTCCAGTCCTCTATCTAAATGTGCACGAAGTAACTCGAGCTCTGTGTACAGGTGCAGCATGCAAGGTGTTTGGCCTCTCTCTGAAGACACATGCAACATCTAAAGTGATTTTAAACCCCTCACATTTTGCACATGCCTTCCTTCATTCTCCCCCCCTCTCCCTCTGAAGCGCTGCTGGTGTCCATCTTCACACACATACACACATGCACATGCAGACTGACAGCTTATCCTACCTCCCACATGTGTGACAGGTGTCAAGCCCAGTGGGAGCATTTACAGCCCCTAAACCCTTGACATCTGACCCCTGACCTCCTTTACTCCTTCAGCCCTGAGGCACCTGCAGTGGCCAGAGGAGTTCTTACAAGGTGAAGGGGAACTTGTTGTTTTTCACATTAGTCTATGAAGATCCAGAGTGTTCACACTGAAGTACAGAAACAAGATATTCTGAAATAAAGTCAGGTTAGGCAGTTAGTTAACAACTTTAGTTCTAACTTTATCTTCAGCTTTACCACATATCAGTACAAAACACTGATGAGGACCAAGTGCAGGGACACAGTCTGGACATGATTTAAATGAGTACTGTAAAAACAAAATGATTCAATGTTTGTGAGATGATAAATCCTGATATATACAGAAAAATGGAATGTAAATTAAAGTGGGAACTCTATCAACATCTGCTTCTGTATTTACAGTAGTTGTTACATAATGTCTTATTTACAGTACTCACTGTGACCAGTGTGAGGCTCCACATGGATCACAGTTTTACAACAAGGGAGAAGTTCAATTTTTGCAATTTTATAAGAAATTCTGGGTTTTAAGACTGAGCATGATACCACTGTTTAGTCTAGTAATTATTTCTTACATTTTTATTTGACCACTTTGAGTCTCCATATTAATCACATAACCGAGCAATTTGGGTAACTGTCATCCTTTATTTGCACTCGAAGCTTCCAAAGCAGAAAAACTCAAATTACTGAAGATTTTTTTAAACTTTACTTAAGAAAATAAGACATTTTAAAATGAAACATGAGATTAAATTAAGTGTGATGTACATTGTTTTGCAGTGGGAGTGAATGAATTCTCAGCTGAAAATCTGAGAAAAGTACTTGTCTCTGCTACATATGACTACTTACTTGTCTATATCCTGATTATCCTTATCTTTATCAGCTGATCAGACAGTAACATGCATACAGTGCATACAACCACGCAAATACACACACAGCAGCACATTTTAATGAAAATGTCTGTATCAGGCAGCTGTTAACTATACGTAAAGAGGAACAATTACTGTACGTGTTTTCTATTTGAATGCAAAATGGGTGAAACGTAATTAAAATGCACAATGATTAGCATATGCATTGTGTATGTGTGTGTGTGTGTGTGTGTGTGTTGTAGAGTCAGACAGAAGGCGATTCCGTCCTCTCCATTTCCTCAATCGGAACTCCCCACTGTGTTGGCTGTGAAGTGACTTTAAAGAGGATAAACACTCCCTTTAACTTTCCCTTCATTTCCTCCACAGCCTCTTTAAGTTAATCCTCACACAAACACACACACACACACACACACACACACACGCCTAGACGCACATGGCTTGCTGGAAGTTGACCCTTGACCCGGACAGATTTCACGGATTATCCCTTTTTTTGTCTGAGCATTGCCTTTCCGATCCACTACTTTGCCTTGATGTTAAAAGATGCCCCTCCTTCCCTTGTTGCTTTAGCTGCTAACACCTCTTCATGCTTCACCTGGATTCCCAGGGTTTGTAAGCAACACCACTACTTTTCTGAGGCATACAAAAACGGAGGAAAGAGAGAATGAGATGGAGAAAGAGATGAGGCAGAGAGAAAATATCTGTCCAACCATTTTGACAATTAAAAATGAACTAATTAAACACTTATTGAAGGAAAAAAGATTTAGATTTTTAAA